>NC_143015.1:68730002-69030002 GCF_055824585.1 Amblyomma mixtum | reverse complement strand
AAAGCAAATTGACCGATCTCATCCGCCGCTCTTTGCAGTATTTCTTGCTTGTTTCCCGTCGATCCTTTTGTCGTCCACACTGTGATGTCGTCCGCATAAATTGAAAGTTTTAGGGTCCTCGCGGTGTTAATGGTCGCGTTCTAGTCCCTTAGGACTTGATCTCGCGATTTTGACGGGAGTCCTAGAGTTTGCCCTTCCGCACCTCGGAAGGTCGTACGTGTTTTATGTTCTGTTTCGAACCATTACCCCAGCAACGAACGTTCATTCTGAAGTGAAGGCTCTTCCTACGCTGACGCCTCTTCTCGCTTACGAGCCCTAGTCACTCGACGAGTCGGCACGTCCTTCGCCCGAGCTGCGGACAACGTTAATCCACCGTGCGACTGACAAGTCTCACACGCAGACGGCAGCTGATAAACCTTCAGTGAAACGTTAGGGCTCCATGGCAATAGTCTTCTTCAAGCCGACCGCAAAGCCCTAACGCGTATTTTGGCCGCCCAAGGAAGCGAATTTAAAAACGGCTCAGAGTTGTTTGGGAAGCCACAAGTCGTATCATAGCTCGAGGTTCAAGCGTCCTTCCTCTGAGGTGGCTTCGTCTTGTCACCTAGGGCAACGATGGACGCGCAAAAAAAAAGGCCTCCGGGTATCGGTTAGTAGTAATTACACGAAAGAAAAGACAGCTGTCTCACTCTGGGTGCACACCTGGACAATGGCATGAATGATAACTGTCCTTGCAAAATGTTTTCTCATAGCTTGCTGCATTCCACCGGGATGCAAAGCTAGGTCAGCCCATCCCGCGGCAGCCACATTTTCATTGAGACGAAGCGCAAAAAGACGCCCGGGTGTAGTGCGACATCAGGGCGAGTTAAAAAAAAAGCCGAGGTGGACGAATTTAATCCAGAAGATCTTCACTACTTCCTCTCTCAATGGTGGCTCAGTGGTGACGGCGCTCAACTGCTTACCTGAAAGACGCGGGCTCGATCACAGCCGTGGTGGTCCAATTTCGATGGAGGCGAAACTCTTAGTCCTGTGCGCTGTGCGATCGCAGTGCACGTTAAAGAACCCCAAGTGGTCGACATTTTTGGAGCCCTTCACTAAGGCGTCCCTTATAGCCTTAGTCGCTTTGGGACGTTAAACGCCGATAAACTAAGGTATCTCTGACTAGAACGGGGTATAATAACTTTATAGGCCAACTAACATTTCTCCTCAGCCATTCAAAGAAATGCTTGTGCGTTTGTTCTCCCATTTCGCCTAAACTAAACGCGGACTCTGTGCTCCCCTTGACCCTTACAACGAATCTGCCGCTTAGTGTCCATTTGTGATGTCAGTTTGCTCACCTTCCGACTGCTGACACCTCTGATCCCCATACGCGATGCAGGTAAGCCACACGAACTAGTGGAATTCGAAGTCAGCCAGCCTGCATGCAGAAAGTTTCATTACGGTACAGTAATCATAGCAATAGCAGCAATACTAACAATAGCACCGATATTAGTACAAAATAGAGTATTATTGCCTTGTTATTCGCACCTCTCCCAGTATTACGCAGAAAAAAGCATTCGAAAGAGAAATGTCTGCAAGAACGGTGCTTTACCTTCGAAGAATGCTTCGTTTTCATTTAAACACGCTGCTTAAAAGGGCCGCTCCAATAAGTCATGCAACCATGATGTGGTGGCATACTAAAATGGAATCACATGATCTCAGCTCACTGTAATCCGCGACTGTCTTCTTTAACAGACGTTGTCCACTAATGGTAAGTGAACCAAATGTGGTCAGCATACTGCGCATTTAAGAGTATAGTTTAATACATTACAGGGCAGAAAATTATTGCTGGCCGAAAATTATAGCGTATTATACATCTTTTAGAGAAATTTTGAAGTTGTGATACGATTCGAAATGCGCCAGGTTTGAATTCCAAGAGATTTCAATACATAACAGAAAAAAACCTATCCTGTCTAGATGCAAGAATTTTCCGTACGGTAAGCGCGCTATTGTTGCGTGACTCGTCTCCTTCTGCGTCAAATTTCTCTCTTGGATTCCTGCAATCAGCACACATGACCCTCTGGTCACAAGGCTCATAACTAAATTAAGAGTCAGGTTTTGAAAGGAACGTGCGGTCGTGCTCAAATACACGTTTTAAACCAACCGCGGATAGAAGTCTCCTCAGCCGCGAACCTCACATCTGGCAGTTTTAGCCATGGCTCCTGTTTAACGGCTGTCGCTGTCGGGCCTGTTCCAGGGGGCGCTGCAGGTCATGACTTCTCGTGCTTCAGTAGGGCTAGGTGATTTCCGGTTTTGGGATTTGCCTAATAGTGAGCCAACGCCAGAAATCTAGCTACCCAAAACCTTTTCACCATTCCATAGAAGATATACTTTCAGAAAACGGGCCACACTTTCTAGCACACCTGCCACAGAGGGTTTGAGACTCTTACCACGAGATATGAACGCTTCTTAAGCGACCCTAAAAGGCTACACGCTGATATCTGAAGCGCAACATGGACGTTATGGCATCACCCTACACGTCCGTTGATGTTACCGCGAAGTCCTGAGAGTGAAAATGCAGAATTGTCGCGCTGAACCGGTTTGGCGCCCAAAATGAATACGTAATTTCGTTGTTATCGCTATAAACAAATATTTTAAAGCTTAACCAACGCGAACAGAACTACAAACTGTTGAAAATGTTTGATGGCGTTGAAGGTATAAAATGCTCAACAGTTGAGAATTCGCTATTTGGCGATAGAGCGAGGCAGTCCATCCATTCGGCGCTAACTCGAGCAGCACAGGTAATTGACCCAATATTGGAAACGTGTTGGTGAAGGCCCGTCCTACAAAGCAGCAGTGGGAAACCATTAGGGGAGTGTCCCTAGCGATGGCTAACCGAGGCTATGCGGCCAAATATCTTTAAGCACGCGTCCACACCTGACGCAAGCACTCTATAGGAACCGGGTGCATCTCGACGCCAGCCCACCAGTGCACGAAAAGCAGTACTGCAGCAGAACAATTTGCAGTACTATCAGTGCGACAGCTACCGGGATGCGATTTCCCAACAGAACGCACTATAAAGTAAGTAGTGCTTATTGGCATTAAGGTACAAAACATGCTGCAGCAAGGAGACTATGCTCCCCGAAGTGGCATGTACGTACCCACTCTGGCCAACGGTCTGCTTGCCTGGAGGCGCTGAATACGTGAGCCTGACGGGAGACACCAGGAGTTGCCTGCAGTGAATCGCAACATGGCGATTAATGGTGCTTCCGGCTACGTGCACCAGGTGACGCGAGTGTAACTTTTATAGAAATGTGGGGAACCTCTCTCTGGGAGTTTTTTGTAACAGCGGCCACTGCCTGGCTACCAGGATTGCTTCGGAAGAATCGAAATGCTGTAGAGTTCACCTCATAATAGCGTTCTAGGGACTTAAACTTGGCTATAGAGGCGCCTTGGTGCTTCGCCTGTGCAAGGATACTGATTGCACTGCACGAGATAGCCTGGAAATGCCGGCTCATTGGCGCAGGGACACTACACCAAAGTGTACCCGCCAGTTCCCACTCAATACGTCAGTTAAAAATTATATTTGCGGATGACTCGACTGTTTACCCCATTGCAGGAAGCAGGCTCTGCGACCAACTCTCCTGGAGCACCCATCCAGATGCGACACAGACATTCCACACGAGGCAGTGGGCCTTGACGACGCCAGGCCGCCTGTGCCCGGTACGTCAGCCTCCATTACGCGACCGACGAAAAACATATGTTCGACAAAGCGGCTATCGTTCAAAGCCAGCGTGTTGCTATAATAATAATAATAAAAATAAAAAACATGAGTACAAGGACGAACAGAATTGTCTTATTTGCATTTCTCTGAGTTTTCAGACCTCCAGGCGATTAGATGAACCGCTTCATCGAAACGGCTTCATCAAAAGTTCCCCTCATGTGAACTGTGAAGACGGTAGAACTTCTTCGCGTAGACTTAGAAGTAAAAAAAAAAAGAAGGTAGGTTGTTTTGTTCGCTGCCGAGTTGTTCTTCACGAGGACATAAATCTGTACAAAGAAGGAAGAAAATCCTCCCTTGGACGAGACGGGGGCGAAGAAAGTTTGCCTTCAAAGTACTTGATGAGGCGTTTTCATCCCTATCGTCGTCGGGCGGCAGTGCATCTACAGAGGCTGGTGACAAGCAGGCGGCGTCAGAATGCTTACTTCCGAGCTTGTAAACGACGGTGACGTCGAACTCCTGGAAGCGCAAACTCCTTCGAGCGAGAGGGCCGGTGGGGTCTTCTAGACTGGCAAGCCAGCACAGTGCGTGGTGATCGCTGATCGCCCTGAATGATCGTCAGCACAGGTAGGGTTTATGTCGAAGGTGCGCTTGTGATCTTCAATGAATCTTCTGGAACTCGATAGGAGAGGGCGAAGGTGTCGAAAGATTGTCGAAGAAAGCAATCGTCGTTCCTTTGCAAACATGCCAGTATTCTTCGCTAAATTTCGTCAGCACCACTTCAGCTTGGCCACTGCGGAAATGTGCACTGCCTCTTGCGATGCCGATTCCTCGCTCTGGAAGTAACCCCATGTTCCCTTCGATGAGTGCTTTCATGTTCTTGACTTCAGCGGTACCTACGCTGACCATGACGCTTAATCGAGGTGGGACGGCCATTTGTTCATCCAGGACACTCAGGGGAACGAACATGCTGCTCCATAGCTGTCATCGAAGGAATGGCTTCGTCCGTAGAAATCGTGATCAGCTTGGATCGAAGATCGATGATCGCCGAATGTTAATTAAAAACATTTCATGCCCAAAATCACGTCGCGGGAACATTGCTGTAACACTACGATGGACGCAGGATAGATATATCTCGTGACAGACGATCGCGCTCTGCATCGTCCTCATGGTATAATGAGGTGGCCCCCTGCAGTGCGAATTTGTGGGCCATCCTAAGCGGTCGAGACTTTCCTCAGCTGCATAGCGAATGTTCCATTCTTCACCGAATAATGGCTGCCGTGTTGACTGGAGCGGTAACTTTCCGGCCGTCGAAAATCACTTCTAAGTCCGGAGTCCTGGCTCTTGCATGAGTCCTGGCTTTTAACTCTTGCATCGTCCTCCGGTCGGGTCACGGCTTCGTCAGTTATGTGAATCGTGGGTAGGGCGTGTCGTCAAAGCTATTCTGGGAGGCGGCGTCGCTTTGAAGGTGGTTCGGTTCGTGATCATGCTTGTCATTGTATGCAGCGTCGGCGTAATGAGGGCGGCGTCTTCATTCGGCGTGGTCGTTGGAGGGTCTTCGGCGTTTGGCTCGTGAGCAACCTCAACTCCAGAGGTGGTTCTCCTACAGAGACTGGGAGACCTTCCTCGTACAATGGCTGCGTAGCTGCAGCGTGGCGACGCAAAACGCGAGGCTGACGGCGATGGTGAGCGCGAAAGGCGGTTCGGCGCATACTTCCCTCGACGCAGGTAATGATCGATCTATTGCGGACGTTGGCCAAAGCGTGGTCATGGTGCGCCAACAGCATGGCCACGAACACCACGCCAGCACAGACAGTAACGAAGAATATGGCCCGCTTCATCGGAATGGTATGGCCATCTTACCGCAATGGAAGCACAGCGGGCGGTTGCCGGAAGTCCACCAGGCGTCACATTTCCTTGTGCTAAAGTGTCTTTCGTAGGCCGAGCGGGCAAGGGCAGGGGGGGGGGGGGGACGGGTGGGGGGCGGCTTGCGGGAGCAGCTGGTTCACGTCAAATAGGTGGACCTGGGGTGTGTCGTTGGGGCTGAGGACTGTGTACTGCAGCGGCGTAGGTCAAGACTAGCCAAGCGCATGCTGTACTTCTTCGCGGACGATTTCCTCCCTTCAGCCTGGAAATTCCAATTACTGAATACGGAGACACGGTCGAACTGTTCCAGCCGTTCTTCAGGATCCTGGCCCGGCGAAATATTGAGCATGGGGAGCAGTCGGGCCTTGTCCAAAATAATAGGGGCTGGTGAAGTAGCCATGGTTGACGTCGGCTTTGAGGAGTCCTAAGTTCGCGTGTGGTCCAGTAGTACTACGCATTCAGGAGAACGCCCCGGGAGACGACGGCTGCTTCGCACTTCGCCTTCGGTTGGGACTCCGTCTGTGGTTTTCCCGTGATCTGCTTCTTCGAGACGGTTCCGGCTGCTTTGGCAGCTCCAAGAGGGTGAGGGCGACATCCGTTATCACCTCCACCAAACGTAACGTGGTGGCGACGAGAGTCCAGGGAGTAAGGAATACAGCGAAAAGTGATTATAAAATGAACTAGCTATTGGGCTGACCTTCGCCCACAATAGACTGAATCACTTAGCGGCAGCGAGAGCGCCAAGCGTGCTTGGTGGTCTTCGCTCTCGGCTATGCTCAATTTAAAGCTGATAGCGAACTTTCGAATAATGGAGCGCAAAGTTACTAGAACATGCTGGCACACCTTAGAATCAGTGGAGATTAATCTGGTCGCGTCTTGCATAACAAACAAAGCGATAAAATTGGCAGTGGCTTAGCTTGGCTATGCCAGGATATACGTAGCGAAACCGAGCGCAACGACGAGGCAAGCGGTGTGACGTCATTCCAAACGGCGGTGGCGGCTCCATGGCGAGGCGCGCGGTGTGACGTCATGCCAGGTTGTGCGGCGAGCGCGCGGCGTCCTCCAGCTGCGGCGGTTGCTAGGCAACGGCTCAAGGTCAGAGCACCTCCACAGCAAAATCGCAAGTTCGTGGCCAATGTAGCTTTCGCTGTGAAAACCGCGTCGGCACCCTTCAAGAATGAACAAACTAACACAGAGTAAAAAGATTCGCGGCAGTATACAGAAAGTGCACAGTAGGTCCAAATGAGCACTAATTCAACCTAATGAGTCATAAAATAACAAAAATAAAGAAAAATATCACGGCGCTAAAGATACGAGCACGTAGTGCTTGAATACACTGCAGTTTAAAAAATCTGAGGCTAGTAATGTCAGTGTTGGCGTGACTCCAACCTAAAGCCAGCATCAGCTTCTAGTTTGAGATCGTTTTCCTTACCGTCGTAAGCTTCTTACGGCCGGGTCAGAGTGCAGTTGGTCCCAACTGGAAGGCGTAGGTGACGCGGACCCGGCTAGCGTCTACGTAACGACAACTTTGCAGACACCGAAGATCAAAGGTGCTTGTCCGGGCTCAGGGGCTGCGCTTCCTCAACTGCGGGTTCCAGAATAACCAGGATATAAGAAAAACATAAGAACCCATCTGCGGGGAAATCTGTTCTTAGGATGAAACAAATTTGGCGCGCTACCACGACACCGCTGCTGGTGGTGTACTTCCTAGATAGAGTGGTAGCCAGAAAGCAGGGGCGGAAGCCTCTCATAGGGGGCCCTCTAGCCAATAGCCACTTTCGTGTGGTGGCGATAAAAGGATTACGCCTTTATGTCACCTTTCTTCGCTATAGTTTCGCCATGGGCAGATGGGGACCTCTCGGACCAGAAGTGCTTCTGCAAGTCACGCCCAATCCGCGGGTGAAAGCAGCTTTGTGGTCTGTAGTCCCTCTTCAGAATCCTTGTGAACAGTTTTATATAATTCTCACCAAAACAATCTTCGAGTATATCTCATGTCTCTTGTTTATAAGATCCTGAACACGTCTGCTTCCAAGCGTCACTGCCCGGATTTGAACGATGAGTACCGGGCTGTCGTGAGCCGGAGCATTCAGGAGTCAGCGAAGCGGTGAAATATCTAAGGCTTCTCAGTTAATAAAAAAAATCATGTCTGCAAAATTTAATGTGCCCCTCAATGCGGGGGAAGTTTAAAATTCCGGTCGAATTTCGATGGAGGCGAAATTCCATACTCCGTCTCACAAGATGTTTGCAGCACTACGAAAGGTAGAGCTCTCTAGTCCAATAAGGTTGGTTGGTTGGTTTATGGGGTTTAACGTCCCAAAGCGACTGAGGCTATGAGAGACGCAGTCCAATAAGGATGGCGCGCACTACGTTAGTGTGTTCCTACGCGGCTGTGGCTCGATCCACCTGACGTCTAGGTGACTCGATCCATATGTAAGAATGCGTACAAGTAGTTAGCTTCTTTACCTCTAGCAGGTGGCGCTTGATGTCTTTTTATTCCTTCATCTGGTTGTTTTTGTACAGGCAGACGCCCGTTCCAGATCCACTAGCCCCACTTTTGCTGTCTTTTTGTCGCCACCCGTTTGTATCACTTCCTCTGTTGTCACGTCACAGTCATTTTCAATATTCCTGTCATGTATATGAATTTATTTATTCCAGCATGGTCACTACAATATTAAGCTGGGTCGAATGCAGGCCGGGGCAGCCGAATGTCGATGTTGGCGAAATGCAAAACAACCTCATGCGCTGCGTGGAAGTCAACATACAAGCGGTCAAAATTAATCCGGAGCCATCCGCTACGGCGTCTGCCATGTCTCATGAGAGACTCTGCGACGGTGCTCCGACTTTCGCTCGTACGTTAGCACGTTAATGGGGCTCATCCAATCCTCCTCATCACACTCATTCAGCTCTGCTGGTTGTGTCGTCCTCCACGTTGACAACAATAGGCGGTCCTTGGTCAACAACATCGTCGATGACATGGTCCCGTTTCCTCATCCCATCTTCCTCACTAAGAACATGTTGCACGTAATTCTTCCATTTCTCAGCAGTCACTTGCATGAAGCCTTGCCAAACCAAAGGCTCCACGTCTTGGAGCTTAAACGTCTGAGCCCTTGACATCGCTCGAAACAAGCTCTATCGGGTTGTTGGAAGTGGTAGGGTGGCAAGCGCACAACGAGACGGCCAGCAGCTTCGGCGATGCAGTCCAGACGGTATCGGTCCCCACCTGTGTTCACGTTGTTTACGCGCTTCATGAGCTCGGCGTTCACCGTGTCGCTACTCCATACGACACGTTTTCCGGGCAACCAGGTCTGTATGTCCTTTTTTGAGGCTAGGCATCCGCCGCACTTTACCCTGCTTCACAGAAGGATATGGCGCGTTGTCCATCACTGCAACGCTGACGGCTTCTTCGGGGACAACATTCGGCCCGCCTGCAACGTCTGCGTTGTCCACTGGTAAAGCGTTCGCTCGCTCACCCGAGTGAGTTTTGCCGTCCTCTTGATGAGCGATTTCGTACTTGAACTGCCACCGTTCTCGACGCGAAGCACTTCAAGAAGCCAACTGCGTGGCCTGCTTGGAAAACCAGCGCACTGTAGGTGTAGGCGCACTGGCGACACAACCTACTCGGCGGGCGCCATGTTGGATAATGGCGATGCATCACTACCTCGCAGCAAGCCTCTGCAGAACTGTGTTCGTACGGGCTTTGTCTGTTAATTTAACCATTGATTGAAGCACTCTATACCATCTAAAGCTACCAGTACAAAGTATGTTTTCAATTGCTGTGCTTATTGTTTGATTAATAGCCCTACACTGCTCAATTATTCGAGGGACTATTTTTTGTGTTCGTGCAGCCCTGATTGGACGAGAGAGCTCTACTTCCGTAGTGTTGCAAACATCTTGTGAGACGAAGTATAGAGGCCTGAGTACTGTGCGATATCAGTGCACGTTAAAGAACCCCAGTTGGACGAAATTTTCGTAGCCCTCCCTACTGAAAAAAGTTCTATGACGCCATAAATGTCATACAAATATCATAGACTTATCATACAAATCATAGAAAATTATCATACAAATGTCATACATTTCTGTAAAATCATACAGTCGTCATAGAGATGTCACTGAATATCACAGAAATTGTATGATATTCTACGGTGAAGCCTCTATGAGGTTATTGAATAATAGAACTTTTTTTCAGCAGGGCTTCACTACGGCGTATCTCATAGGCTGAGTCGCTTTGGGAAGTTAAACCCCCATAAACCAAGCCAAAATGCTTCTGTGAGATGGCTTGACTGATATGGGTGAAAAGCCAGTTTATCAATGCTAGGTGTTCAAGGGCGGTTCCGAAGGCGTCCACGGATGGATATCTTTGCATGTTTGCATAATGTGATAAGCTCTAAAACGTATAAATTTCAGAGCCTGCATGTTGTATCCGGAGGGCGAGAATCTATCAACGGCCTGCGATCTGCTCTAAACTTCCCCGAAAAGCCAATACAAACAAATCAAGCAACTTCCAAATGTCGAAAAGAATTTCCTACTGTGCACAAAATATCGACACTAAGAGTTATACGAAGAATGCAGAAGACGCATCTTACACTAACAGAGTGTTCGACGTATATCTTTGCCTCACAGGGCCGACATTCATGGAATGCCTAATTCATTTTACATCTGCCGGAGAATGCACCTCGGTTGTTAAATAAACTGTAAACTGTGGTGTTGACTTCTCCAAGCAAGACGTGCGCTGTGTGGGATGTCGTACATTAGGCCTTTTACGTGCCCAAGTATATTCGGCGACAAAGCCTCTAGGATGCGTGAGCTGGAAATTAAGATCAAAGCTTTGTTATTAGCCGCTGGATCAAGATCACACTTACGCAGGTGAAACACAAACTGGAGTTCCTGAATGTATGGCAGTGAAATGGTCTGATCGTTGAAAAATGTGCCGCAAACGGGCCTAAATCGCTTTGCGAGTGGCCTAAAGACAATAGTCCCCGATACTGCAAGGAGACCTACCTCACCGCATTGTGCTTTCCGCCAAAGGCATATTGCAGGCTGCCGCGGGCGCGTAAAGGTGCACGAACGCGTGGAACGCACTCCTGGGGCTTCCGGAAGTCGGCCACCCTGAGCGCACTCATAGCGCTGCCTGTGGAGAGGCAACATCAGAAGGGCGGCTCTAACAAGACTTCTAGATTTTGCGGGAAGAAACATAGGCACTAAAATGCGAAGACCTCTTTCAACTGGCGGTGAATAATTTCCAGAGCTCGGGCGAGGGCGTATATAAAAGCAGCAATGACAGGAGCTTGGGCAAACAGCCTCTCACGAATAACAGCCTCTCACGAATAACAGCCTCTCACGAATAACAGCCTCTGATATTATGACGTCTCTGTTTACAATCACAAATTGGAGAACATTGCCGATAAATAAATTGTTGATGAAATATCAAGGATAAAAAGAAAGGGGGAGTTAATTCCGAGGAGCTTTGCTTTTAAACTGCGGTCCATACTGTCAGTTGAATTTCAGGGGTGGTTTTAATTTTACTTGTAGAGAAACCAGACGGTTCCTCCGCCGAGATAGAAGGACACTATGCCAGCAAGTAAATCATGCGATCACCTACCGAACACAAAGTCAGGATCTGGGACCATTTGTCCTGGAGCACCCATCCAGATGCGGCGCAGGTATTCCACACGGCCTCGTGGGCTTCGACGCCAGGCAGCAGCCTGCGGCCAGAAAGCGTTATGTGCGCGTGCGCTGTGTGTGCTATGGCACAGGCTCGGCGTAGCCACTGGCATCGAAGGTCAGGTCGCCACATTATTTAGAAACAGCCCAGTAGAAAGATGAACAATGCCCACCTGCACGAAGGAAATAAGACGGTCTAGTTCGCAGTATAAACTTGTTCGCGGTCTAAATCCTCAGTTAGAAGGAAATACGCATAACTTGCTGCATTTTGTAGGTGCACAATGCCACCAAGCTATAAGAACAAAAAAATTGGCTGGCGGCTTAGCATCGAACCGAATATTATCCGAAAGCAAGGTTTTCTCAAGCTCAACATTGAGGTGCCCGCTGACCGAAGGAGCCAGTTATGAGCCTTTCCTTTCGTCAAGAATGAACGTGGTGTGACGTTGTCAACGCAAATGAAGACAATGAATGCCGTTTTACCTAATGCTTCAGTGGCGTGTTCCTGCCACAAACTTGTCAATGCCAAAACATGCAGGGCACACCTGTCTGTACCACTTTGTAGGTGAAAGCGTGATTGCTGCTGACCCAAGCTGACTCAAAGAGCCAGTTATGCCCCTTTCCTTTCGTCACCCTCTCAGAGGCGTCAAACAAATAAGTGAATTTTACATGGTAGGAGGCTAATGGTGCTTTTTAAAAGCTGCAGTTCCCAACTTGCGTTCTTTATTTCCTCCGAGCGGGGCTTAGGTGTCCAATGACAATGTCAGTTACCCAGCTTGTGTTTCCACAAGACGAATGGAGGGTTTAGGCCATGAATAAGGCTAGAATGGAAACTGGGCTGTCTAATTTGATTCTTGCAAGCGGGACCAGAAGCCGTGAGAATTATACCTGAAAGCTACAAGAGCTCCTACTTTGTTGGGTATGTATAGCAGCTGCTCTTTTAAACCCTATAACTCCATCGGTAAGCGGTTAAAAAATGTGCCAGCAGATCAGAACACTGTATCCGAGAACCGATACTCATGCAGTTATTACTTTTTTTCTTGATTGCTCTACAACTGTAAACTACTCAAACGAGGCGATGCCTAAAACAGAGTGAAAGGAATGGACTTGTTGAACTGAAAGTGCCCTCTAAGAGAAAAATAGGGTGCCCGCAAACCGCCTGCACCCATCTTCGTGTTGGCGTTGACAGATCCTTGACAGGTACAAGCTGAAGATGATGGAGGTTTGCGTGCCTACATACAGACGTGATCACCAGAGCGCTGAAAGCTACTATGAAGACGTGAAATCGGCAATGAACAAAGTAAAACCCCAGCAGACTGCATTGAAGGGAGACTTCAACGCGGAAGTAGACAAGTAGCAGGCCGGAGACCAGGCGGTAGAAGTCTACAGGATAGATTCCTGGAATAGCAACACGGAGTTGGTAGTGGACTTCGCAGAGAGAGGTACGTATGTTATGGATTGTGAATATGTTCTTCAGGAAAAGAAAGAACAGCAAGCGGACGCGGATGAGCCTCAACTTTGAGACCAAAAATGAAAGAGGCCTCCACTGCGAGACTAAAAAATGAGACTTCATACTATGCCTTCACCATGGCATCGCGCAGGATGTGGAAAGGTGCGTTGCAGCGAACTCAGAATGGTAATGTCTTGAATTAGCTTAGAGTTGTAGATGAAAAGGAAGAGACTAGTGAAGCGTAAGCCCATTAACGAGGTAACGGTAAGAGGGAAATTTAGCATTTTTTTTGCTTTTTGAAACTGTTTTTGATGTTTTATGAGTTAAGAAAAGACTGTTTAGCCAGATTAGCCAATGTATGGATTGTTATGTGGCTAGTGTTGGACTGGCTATGGATCTGTCTTGTCAGGCGAACGCTATTGGTGAGCCAAGAAACGCTTTCGCATTATAATAACAGCGCAATGAACTTACCAGCAGAAAGGAATCCGGGGGTGTGCAGCGTGGAGAGGTTGCGGGCGCGGGCTTGAAAGGCTGTGTGTACAGCTACAACAGGTGTCTGGGCGACTCGCTTTGTTGACCTAAAAAAATCAGATAGGGGATTAGTTAGCATGGTGGAACGAAAAGCCGAAAAAAATATAATGCAGAAAAAAGAGAAAACAAAGAAAGCATGAAAGGAAGTGAGGGGGGCTTGAAAAGGAATACGAAAGACAAGTGTTCCTGAGAAGTGATGGCAAGAGGAGCAGGGTACAAAAAAAAAGGACAAAATTCTTCATCTTTCACAAAATGCTTCATTAAAGATAAGAAAAAATGTGGAAAGAAAACAATTATTTTCACAGCTTCGCACGCCAACCGGATATAAAAATTAAGCAGACATCAAGCATACGCAAGAATCACCTAACGCCATTCCCACTTCACAACCTCCTCCCTCAATCCGGGCCTTCCTTTTCAGAGGGATGACCCTATTTAAACACCGCACACATTGCCCAGACGAAGATAAGTAAGTACATTTGTGAAAGCAATGGAAAGCACCCTTAGGTTTCCCCTGTCTTGTTCTCTTTGTCATTATGACCTAAGAGAAAACATATCTTTTTCAGCTCATTCTAATTCTAGTTATTTCCCTCTCATGGTGGAATCAAGTGACTACAAGTCCTAAGTAAATCTGTTTTCTTACCACCTCCAGCACCTGGATTCCAATTGTGAACTGCTATTCTATTGTCAGAATGTCGAACATTACTTCGGTTTTTTGCATAAAGGGAAACACCATCTCGCTAATGCTATTCATTGCTTGTTCACTGGAGGTATTCCGAGGCGAGTATTCAACAGTTGGGGTTAAGATTTAATGGAGAATACCTAAGTAATCAGCAACTCGCTTATGATTTTGCCTTGCTAAGTTAGTGAGGACATGAACTGCAAAATATTGATCAATAAGTTGTGACAGATAGAGCATAACGGTGGGTCAAAAAATAACATGCAGAAAACCGAAGTAATGTTCAACATTCTCACAAGAGCACAACAGTTAACAATTGGAATCGAGATGCTGGAGATGTTAAGGGGATAGGTTTGCTTAGGACACGTAGGGACTGCTGATTCGACCATGAGAGGGAAGTAACTAGAATTAGACTGCGGTGGAACAGATATATTTTCTCCGAGATCGTGAATGGCAGTTCACCAATATCCCTCAATAGTTAGTATACAACAGCCGTATCTTGCCGACAGTCACCTACGGGGCAGAAACCTGGAGGCTAAAGAAAAGGCTTTTCTGCTTGAGTTAAAGACAACGCGGCAAGCCATGGCAAGAAAAATGATAGGTGGTACGTTAAGAGACCGGAAGCGGGCAGAGTGGACGACAGAACAAAAGCGGAGTAGTTACATCCTAGTCGATATCAAGAGGAAGAAATGGGCTTGGGCAGGGCACGTAATGGGAAGGCAAGAAGCCACTGGTCCCTAAGGGTAACGGAGTGGATTCTAAGAGAAGGCAAACGTAGTAGGGGGCGACAGAAAGTTAGGTGGGCAGACGAGATTAAGAAGTTAGCGGTGATACGGTGGCCGCGACGGCAAAAGATAGGGTTAATTGCAGACACACGATAGACGACTGTGCTCTGTAGTGGGCGTACTCGGGCTAGTGGTGATGATGACGACTGCATTGGAATGTGCCTGAGAAGTCGATAGTGTGGAATCCACTAACGTCACTAAGAACAGGTTTATATCGCACTGAGACTGAAGCCAAATGGTCATTGAGGCAGGTGTTTTGCCACGATGTCGGTGGCACGTGCAAGTGGATAGATATCTGTGAATATATTTCCGTTTATGATAGTGTGTTGTGTTTGGTTTTCTGGCTCGTAAGCAGCTGATGTTATCGTAAGGCAAACGTGGGGCTAAAAGAAAAATCAGTCGGCGATTACGCTTCTCGTTAAATTGATTTTGGACAGCAGCTGCTGCAGTGATTGAACCAGAGGGGACCGTATATGAAACACGCTACTATGTCCTCATCTCTTAGCGGGTCGCCGCTGCAGAGCGCGTCTTCGCACTATCGCAGTTTGCCGACATCACTTCGCTACTCGTTCGCTGGGTTGCGCCTAGGCCCCGCTCAACGTAGGGACGGCCGCTAAGAGCTGCGCTCTAAATAAAAGTAAAAAAAGAATATGCAGGTTTCCTAAGTTACAGTTAGACCAAAAGATTTTCTTCCCTTAAGAACATATGGATACCTGGATATTCTTGCATTCTGTAATCTCGTAGAAGCTAGTTTATGGAAAGCAATGGTGCTAAAAGCAACCAATTAAAATTTGTTACAATTCAAATGTAAATATCAGCAGTGAGAACAATGGATGTAACATTGGATGCCGCACGAAGTGCTTTTTGGGCGCAGAACAACTGCTTACGCGGAGGGTCAGGTGGGTATGGCATCCACATATAGCATATACGGAGGTACACTACTAGTAGCTCCGAATGCACACTAATCCAGATTAATGAGTCTTTTAATAAATAACAGCAGCAGAGAAAAAATACCTCAGCTCGCACGGTACGGACATGGCAGCGCTTGAAACTGATTTTGGCATCGCAACCAATATAACACGCTTTCAAAAATCTGAGGGCAGGAATGTCACTGTTGACATCATGTGCCTGCTCTACCTGTAGCTCCAGAGACTGGGCTCCAAAGCGAGCACTGCATTCTAGCACAATGCTGGCAACCACCTTCCTTACCGTCGCCAGCTCCGTATCGTCGGTCCGAATAGAACTGTCCCAATCCGATATGGTGGCTGACGGCGGTCCAGCAAGCATCCACGTGACGACAGCTTTGCAGACGCCGAAGACGTTCACAGCTGCTCGTCCGGCCCCGGGGGCTTCGTTTCCCCGACTGCGGGTTCCGGAAAAATGGGGATACATTAAAAACGTCGGAACCCGCCTGGGGGAAAATACGCTCGGAGGATGAAACAAATAAAACAAAAATTAGAGGTGCACTTAAAGGTGCACTGAAGAGGATTCTGAACTTGTCTTTTTGCCGCGGGAACTCGATCTACACGTTCCTAGCATTCTTAGAAACCGCAACTTATTGCCCTGTATGGCCGATTTCCCTAATTAAATCGAATTAACGTCCGGCTCCCGTCCTTTTTTTTGAATTTTGCTTCGTACGATGGGCGGTGTCGACCAACGCGTGAAGTTCCTTTCAGCCAGGTCCGTGGAGGCTTTGCTTTCGCTTTATTTTGTTTTTTAGGTTTCCATGAATAAATAGTTTCATTCGCAGATAATATAGCCGCAAAATAAGCCCGCTGAAATAAAAATACGCGCGGACTATTTGCTACTACGGACTACTACGTATTACTCCGCCGATGGTTAGTTAGTTAGTTAGTTATATTGATTTTAATGGCGCAAAAGCAACTGAGGCTATGATGCGCCAAACACAAGGTTAGAGTTTTTGTTAAAGGTGAAGCTTTCTATACTTAGAGTTTGTTTAAAATGCTTGCTTCCTTGAGAAACCTACAAATACATGAGATGTCAACCAGTGCTCGATCACCTAAAAGTAACATGGGGTGTAATGGGATGGTTTCCCTGTAAAATGTTGTAAAATATTTCTTTCTTAGTTCTTCTAGCTTTATACATGAAATTAAAATGTGGTTCACTGTGAGTTCAGCACCACACATGTCACAGAGAGGTTTGTTTTGTTTGGTTAGCAGAAAGTTGTGCGTGAGGTGGGTGTGTCCAATGCGGAGCCGACATAAAATAACTTCGGTAAAACGTTCTTGATGCCTACACGATTGCCATTCCCCTAAAATGGGCTTAACAGAATGTAATTTGTTGTTTGCGTGCTCTTCCCATTCTGCCTGCCACTTATTTCTGAGTTTACTGTAGATAAACTTTAAACAATCCCTGTGCGGTATGTTCACTTGCTTTATTTGGCCATTCCGGGCTTGTGCAGCACATACATCTGCTTTCTCATTACCTACAATTCCAACATGGCTAGGAACCCAGCAGAATTTAATGTTGTGCTTTTGTTTTGTGATTTTAACTATGTTATGTATGATGTTTCCTATTATGGGTTCAGTAGCATTCCTGGAGTGCAGTGCTTTGAGCATACTGAGGGAATCGGTGTAAATGATGCTATTTTTGATGTTCTCTCTTACTATTTTTTCTACAGCTATGAAGATGGCATAACACTCAGCAGTAAAAACTGATGCGCATTCTGGTAGTCGCATTATCTGTTTATTTTTTTCTTGGATTACTGCACTTCCAACATGACTTTCTGTTTTTGAGCCATCGGTATAAAATTCAATGTAGGTGTCATACGTTTCTTGTAGTGCAAAGAATTCCTGTAATATGTACTCGTTTGGCGTTTGCTTTTTGTCTAAATGTGTCATTGTGAAGTCACATACTGAAGGCAGGCTGTACCATGGTGGCAAATATTCATTCCTTTGTGCAATATTCGGTAGGGCATCTAGTACTGTTAGCTCTTCACATTTATCTTCAAAGCGCAGTAGTAATGGCCTGATAGAATGTGGTTTGTTGATGAATAATCTTTTAGATGGGCACTTGGTGACAACTGGATGGCAGAGATGTTTCGGAAGAGAACGGATTTTTAAGACGTATGTGCATGTTAGTGCGATTCTTCGGTCCTCAAGAGCGGGCTCATTAGTTTCAACGTATAGGCTGGCTACTGGTGATGTTCTGTATGCTCCAGATGATAGGCGGAGACCAAGATTATGAATGGGGTCTAATCTTTTCAAGTAGGATGCTCTTGCCGAGCCATATACTATGCACCCGTAGTCCAGCTTGGAGCGCACCAGAGAGCGATATATTTGTAAAAGGCTTGCTCTATCGGACCCCCACCGCTTCCGTGAGAGCACTTTTAAGATATTGAGGGCTTGAGAAGCTTTCTTTTTAAGGTTGTTAATGTGTGGTAGAAATGTGAGTTTCTTGTCGAAAGTTAGGCCTAAAAATTTGTGTTCTTGTTTAATTGGTAGCGCAGTGTGATTCAGGTATAGACTGGGATCGACCTGTAGGCCTCGTCGCAATGAGAAAAGAACAGCTACTGTTTTTTGAGGGGAAAATTTAAATCCATTTTTGTCTGCCCAAGAACCTAGTTTATTTAGTGTGATTTGTATTTGTCTCTCACAGGTTGATATGCTGGAGGACGTGCATGCTATTTGTAGGTCATCTACATAAACTGAATACATTATGGACTTGGGTATTTCTTTAGCTAAGGAATTCACTTTTATTATGAAGAGTGTCGTGCTTAGAATACACCCCTGGGGTACGCCGTTCTCTTGGGTGAAAGTCATGGAGAGAGTTGCTCCTAGGCGGACTCGGAATGTGCGGTTAGCCAGGAAGTCGTTCAAGCAGTTCAACATCCTGCCGCGGATACCTAGCTCTGCTAGGTCACGGAGGATGCCGAACTTCCACGTAGTATCGTAGGCCTTCTCCAGGTCGAAGAAGACCCCAATACAGTGCTGCTTGTGGATGAACGCCTCCCGGATGGTGTTTTCTAGGCGGACAAGGTGATCTGTGGTGGAGCATGTTTTCTTAAACCCACATTGGTGTTTATCTA
This sequence comes from Amblyomma mixtum, assembly GCF_055824585.1. NCBI lineage: Eukaryota > Metazoa > Arthropoda > Arachnida > Ixodida > Ixodidae > Amblyomma > Amblyomma mixtum. The sequence goes on along the minus strand of NC_143015.1, from coordinate 69,011,291 downwards.
GTAGTTGCCGAGATTCAAGTACGAAGGTCAGTCTAATGTTTATTACACTTTCGAAAGATTTAGCAATGCAGCTGGTGAGGGCTATTGGTCTGTAACTGCTAGGACTTGTTGGTGGTTTTCCGGGTTTGAGAAAGGGTATTATGACTGCTTTTTTTCACTCGTCAGGTATATTTCCAGTTATCCAGATTTTATTAAAGAATTTTAACAGTGCCTCTACAGCAGCCTCGGAGAGATGTGCAAGCATAGCGTAATGCACGTTGTCTGATCCTGGTGCTGTCTTTTTTCCAGAAGATAATACGTTATTTATTTCTTGTAGTGTGAGAGGCTGGTTGTAATCCTCATGAACACCTTCTCCAGATGGAAATTTTTGTTTTTCAGCTATTGCTTTGTGTTTTTGAAATGTGCTTGTGTAGTTGGATGAGCTTGAGATCTCAGCAAAATGCTCGCCCAGTATGTTGGCCTGTTCTTCTAAAGATGTTTGTGTCCCGGGTGCTGTCAAGAGAGGAAGTGTGAAAGGGGTATGGTCACCAGTAAATTTACGCACTTTTTCCCACATTTTCTTTGATGTTGTTGAGCTGTTTATTGAGGAGACATATTTCTGCCAAGAGGTTTTTTCTGCATTTCTTCGGACATACCGCGCTCTGGCTTTTGCCTTCTTAAAGGTAAGTAAGTTCTCTGCAGTGGGATATCGACGCAGAGCGCTCCAGGCTTTGTTTTGTTGTTTTTTTGCTAATGTGCATTCTTTTGTCCACCACACTTTGTGTTTCTTTTGTGCAAGTCCTGTTGTTTGTGGTATAGCGAGTGTTGCGGCCGATATTATGCATTCAGTAAACTTCTGATTAATTTCATCTGTGCTAAGGTCGTCACAAAATTCCTTTTCCAGAGTGGCACTTTTTGTAAAGAGTGACCAGTTGGCAAGCTGAATTTTCCAGCGCCGTGGCCTTGTGGGGATGATTGGAGTGGATGATGAGAGCCTGATGACGGTAGGTAAGTGATCGCTGCCCATGGGGTCATTTAAAACATCCCATTTAAAATCGTTAAAAAGTAATGGTGATGCGAAGGCTAAATCGAGAGAGCTCATTTTTGCTGAGCTTGGGCAGCAATATGTGGCTTTTCCCGTATTTAAAAGACAGACATTATTCGAAAGTATAAAATCTTCGATTGTTTGGCCTCTAGAGTCGCAGCGTTCGCTTCCCCAAAACGGAGAGTGAGCGTTAAAATCGCCAACTACCAGAAATGGCTCCGGCAGTTCATCGATCAGGCCTTCTAGATCTTGGCATGTTAATGTGATGTGTGGGGGAAGATATACAGAACATATTGTTATGGTTTTGTAGCTGATGACGCTAACCGCAACCGCCTCAAGTTTTGTTTTCAGTTTGATTTCTTGAGCCGGGACGCCGCTTTGGATGATGATTGCGACGCCTCCCGAGAGTCTACTTGCATGTTCGCGATCACGCCTAAAAGTTGTATAATGCTTTAAGATATTTGAATGTTGTGGACCAAGATTGGTCTCCTGGAGACATAGAGCTAGAGGCATCACGGACCCTAGAATATGTGTTATATCACTGTAGTTCCTTAACATTCCTCTACAGTTCCATTGAATCGCAAATATCATGTTTGTTTTTTTGGGTGTGAATGGAACTGAAGGAATTTACTGTTCTGGGCCCGTTACCGGGGTTTTATCTTTTCTTCGCTCGTGAGAGCCGGTCCGCCGCCGTAAAGCGGGCGGAGTGGTAGTTGTATCCATCACCTCACCAGAGGTGCTGGAGGACCGCGAAGCCGCGGATGTGTTGGTGTCAGGCCTCCCCCGACGGGGGGAAGTCCTGCGGGATGCTGGCCCATGGGCCGGCACTCCCTGGCTTGGAGTTGGCAGAGCAGCCTTGGCTGTCTCTGCCTGGGGCGTTGATGGCACTACCACAGGCGCGGTGGGAGTGGCCGCGGCAGATGCCGGAGTGCTGCGTGGTGCACCGCCCCTGCGCGCCATGTCAGCATAGTTTGGTTTGGCTGTGAAAGAGAATGTATTTGTCAGTGCAAAACGCCTTCTGGCTTCTTTGAATGAAATGTTTTCCTTGGTCTTAATGGTGATGATTTCCTTTTCCTTCTTCCAGGACGGACACGCCCTGGAGTACGCAGCATGTTCTCCTTCACAATTAGCGCAGCGTAGAGCTGCGTCGCATTCCTCAGAATGGTGTTCCTTCGACGCGCATTTCGCGCAAGTTTTGTGGCCGCGGCAACTCTGCGATCCGTGGCCAAACCGTTGACAATTAAAGCACCTTCGGGGGTTAGGGATGTAGTGTCTTACATTTACTTTGAGGTATCCAACGTCGATGGTTTCGGGCAATGTGCATGTGTTAAAAGTCAGGACTAGGTGTTTGGTATCTATTTCTTTGTTGTCCTTGCGGATCTTGATTCGATATACATCAATGACATTTTGCTCGGAAAGCCCTTCCAGCATTTCTTTCTCGGTAAGGTGTAGAAAATCATTTTCTGAGATGACGCCACGGACAGTGTTGAGGGATCGGTGTGCAGTGATGGAGACAGGTGTGTCCCCAATAGACACTATGTTACAGAGTTTGGTGGTTTGGACATTTTCTCGGAGTTCCAGCAATAAATCGCCACTGGTCATTTTGGATACTTTGTAGCCGGGGCCCAAAGCTTCTGTTAAGCACTTCGATACCATGAAGGGGGATAGAATTCTGGCCTGTTTATCTTGAACTTCACTGTGGATGACATGGAATTTGGCAAATGTTGGTTTCTTTTTGGAAAAAAAGTTCTCTGCTTCGTTCCGCACTCTTTTAAGAGAGCGATCAGGTTTGGAAAGGGGGGGAGCCATAAAAAATTGATGTTTTTCGGTCATGGTGCCAGCCACCCACCATGGAGTCCAACAAGGGGACGCGACAGGAACTTGAAAGAAAGTCCTGCCCACGCCAGCTGTACACCTTAACTATAACCTAATATGACTCAACACAGGGTAGTTGGTCACACACGGTTAACCCTCGCCGCCAGGAAAAAGAGGAAAAAACCAAGAAGGGAGGAGGATACAGGAGAGTTGTAAGAAAGGAGATAGGAAAGTGAAAGATGGAGAGGAGAACAGGAAAAGGCGACTGCCGATTTCCCCCGGTCGGGTCAGGCCGGAGGTGCCGTCTACAGGAAGCTGGGGCCAAAGTGGTGTGTTGCCTCCGCCGAGGGGCCTTAAGGGTCCAAACGCTCGGCATCAGCTCAACCACCAGGATCCCCTTTTCCCCGGACACGGCGATGCCACGCACGGCTAAGCGCGGATGCTCGGGTCCGTGGTGACGCATTGTTCACCATCATCCCCCTGCGGGGATGTCCCTGCGGATGCTCGGGTTAACCCCGTGGTGTCGCCACTCACCAACGTCTGCATACTCCGCCGATGGCAGAGCGGCAAGCCGCCACGGGACTGGGTGAAAGGCACTCCACGCGTTGGTCGACTCCGCCCACCGTACGAGGCAGAATTAAAAAAAAAAGGGCGGGAGCCGGACGTTAATTCGATTTAATTAGGGAAATTGGCCACACAGGGCAATAAGTCGCAGTTTCTAATAATGCTAGGAACATGTAGATCGAGTTCCCGCGGCAAAAAGACAAGTTCAGATTCCTCTTCAGTGCACCTTTAAGTCTCCTTACGTGCGGAATGCGAAAGCATTTCATTTCGAGTTCCGTTGTTACTTAGTAAAGTAATTAACCACTGTTGGTAATAGCTTAATCAGTTGTTGAGGTAAATTAATTATTAAATACATATTAATTATTAGCAGTCATTGTATTTATAATTGGCAATTCGTATTAAGTGATTATTTATTGCATATTTACTTATTAGATCTTAATCAATTATTTCAATGATCGTTTTTATTGTTCGTTCAAATTTGGAGGAACTACAAGTAATTAAACAATTTCGTGAATTAGTCGTAGTAATTGGCGAAATTAAGCCTTTATATTAATTTAAGTGTTATTTAGTAATTCGGCCACATAGACTTTATTATTTATTTATTTGTGACACTGAGTGTGCCGCGCGGCATAAAACGTGGTGTTAGTGACAAACGGTAGGATACGTTAAAAAACGCATGAAGCCCGGTCGCGTGTGAAAAGTCACATCAGCTTCGGGCGTAAATGTTTTTCGTCACCCACACGTGCAAACTAGAGTCAGTGTTTGCAGACAGGCCTGCCTCTTGAAGAAGTCGAGCGCGCACCAGTGAAGTTCCTGGGCACGCCCACAGTAGGTGGTGGACATTGGCGTCGGAAGCGGGTGCTTCGCAGTGAGGGCATTTTTGCGGCGCAGGAATCTTGTCACTTTTGCCACTGGTTGCGAACTGCAGGCGTAAGGGCCACTCCGACACGCAGCCGCCTCAGAGAGACCTCCTCTACCGAATTACATATTTAGATTTATTAAATATTATTCAATTATTTTCATGATTACTTTTATTGTTCATTCAAATTTGGAGAAATTACTAGTAATTCGACAATTTCGTGAATTTCTCGAAGTAATTCGCGAAATTAATTGCCTTTATACTAATTTAAGTATTTCATTTAGTAATTAGGTCACTTAGACTCCATTCAATCATTATTATCCATTACATACCCTTATTGCACTGTCATGTTTGCATAGTGTCGTCAGCTCTGAAAACGTATTAACTTTAGAGGCGGCATGTTGACACAGGAGCGCAAGAATCTGTCAGCTGCCTTTGATCTAAAGTTCCTCAAAAAAGAAAAAAAATGAATCCTGCAATTTCCCGACTTTCGGCTTTAGCATAACTTTAATAAACGTCAAAAAGAATTCCTATTTTGAAGGAAACTTCAACCCAGATGGTTGCGCGACGAATGCAGAAAACTTGTCTTGCACTAGCAAATGCTTCGTCGTATATCTACGGCTCACAGGGCCGACATACACGAAATGCTAGGAGCGCTGAGGCTGCTAATTTATATTACATCTGCCAGAGAACAGGATGCACTCTCGGTCGTTCAGATAAATTCTAAACGCTAAGGTTGACTTCTCCAAGCGACAGGTGTGCTATGAGGGTCGTCGTACTTTCGGGATTTTAGGTGCACAAGTACATTAGGCGACAAATCTCTAGGATGCGTGGGCTGGAAATTAAGATGATAGGTTGTTTATAAGACGCCGGATCGAGATCACACTCGCGATCGTTGAAAAACATGGCGCCTATCGGCTGAAATCGCTTTGCGAGTGGCCTAGAGACATTTGTCCCTGATAATACAAGGTAACCTACCTCACCACTGCCTGCTCTGCTGCTAACGCATATTGCTTGCTGACGGCGCTTCCGCCCAGATCAGCACCCACGCGAGGAACGCACTCCTGGAGTTTCTGAGGTGGGCCACTCTGGCTGAGCCCACCCATAGCGCTGCCTGCGGAGAGGTAACGTCAGAAAGGTGGTTCAAATTGAATTCTTCTACAGTTACCGGATTATATAAACACATGCACCAAAATGGGAAGGCCTCTTACACTTGGTGAGAAGTAGAATTTATAGAGCTTGAGCGCACGAGTATAGTGGAGCAGCTGGGCTAGCTAGTTAGACGACAGCCTGTCACCAATTTACAGCCTGATATTTTGACGTCTCTCACAAATTGGACAGCAGTGCCGATAAAAAAAGTGTTCATGAAGTATCAAGGCTTAAAAAAACATCCGATCAACGTGCTGAAGAAAGCGGGAGGCGATTCCGAGGGGTCTGTTTTTCGACTGCGGTTCATACTGTGAATGAAGTAACTAAAGTAGAATTTCAGGGTCGCTTTTAGATGCCATCTGTAGAGAAACACGACTGTTCCTCCCAAGCGGCAGAAGGACACTACACTAGGGAGTACATCATACGATCACCTACCGAATACAAAGTGAGGATCCGCGACCAACTGTCCTGGAGCATCCATCCAGACGCGGCGCAAGTATTCCACATGGCTTCGTGGGCTACGACGCCAGCCAGCCTGCGCCAAGACAGGGATATGCGCGCGAGCGCTATGGCACAGCGTCGACGTAGGGACTGGCATCGAAGGACAGGTCGTATAGATATTCGACACCTTTAGCATACCGTGTACCGTATTACCAGTACCGGAGTACTATGAGCCTGCGCGCAGTCAGTGCGCATGCGCAAATCGCCTGGGTGGTGCCAGCTTGGTACCTGGCAGCTGCGCGCTTGCCTGCAGCATCAGGACCAATGAGCGCGCGCTAACCGGCAATGGGCGAGTTCCTTGTGCATCGGTAACGCTAACATGGTACAAGATAAAGGCGTCTGTTTAGAAACATCTGGAGTAGAAAGACTAACAGTGCCCGTGTTCAAATAAGACGGTCTAGTTCAGTTGGTTTTGCGGGCAGGAAAGGCATATAACTGACGCATTTTGTAGGTGGACACCTTCACCAAGCTGTGACAAAAAATAAATAAATGGCTAGCGGTTTAGCATTGCTCAGCAATGAATACGGTGCGAAAGCATGTTTGTTTACGAATGGAGATTACCGCCACGCCAGGTACCGCAAAGCGCGATCGAGGTGGGCCTATTGCTCCAGTGCTCCGTTTCTCCCTTTCTCCCACAACGTTGTCAGCGACAATGCATGCAGCGCACATCTTTGTGTATTACCGCCGCTAGGCGCCCACTGACCCAGGACGCCAATTATGCACCGTTCCTTTCGTGACCCACCCAGGGTCTTCACGCAAACAGGCAGATTTTGCGGGGATAGAGACTAACAGTGCTTTCGCACTAAAACCTTACTAAAAGCTTACTATAAGCTGCATTTACCAACCTGCGTTCGTGTTGGTTTTTTCCTAACAGCGGGGTTGAGGCGCCCACCGACAGAGTGTGCCAGTTATGCGCCTATCGTTTCCACAAAACCGAGAGAGGGTTTAGACTGTGTGTAAGATTAGACTGGGGACTAAGCTGTCATTTCATTCTTGCAAGCTGGGACAGATGAACTGACAAGCAGTAAATATGAACTGATGTTTTATTTTTTCGCCTTTTCATATCACGAAGTAACATACATTCATGCTTTGTTTGGTATGTGTAGCCGCCACTCTTTTAAGCCCAGTAACTCCACCTCACGTTAACTGCGAAAAGGATGTGAAACACATCCAAAGAGAATAAGCGACAGTGATGCAGGTATATTTTTCGCTGATTGCTCTGCCACTTTAATCTACGTAAACGAAGAAATTCCTATACAAGGATGTAGTGGGCTTGTTAAACAAGGACCAAAGGCAGAGACAAGAGATGACGCGAGCGCCTAAAGAGCTGAAAGCGCATTCTAAGAGAATGATCGGGTGACTCCGTGCCATCCGCACCGTGCCACCCGCACTGAGCCACCGCGGCGGCGCAACAAGAGATGGTGTGTTTTCAATTGGTCGAAATGGTCGTGACGTCACAGTGCGCGAATTTCAAATGAGGCCAATTGTTCTTTGGCTAGTAACCATGCAACCAATTAAAGGGATCGTATAGTGATGCTCCAATTAAATAAGTCGAGTTTAGTTAATTACTTAATTAACCAATTAACCAGTTAGCCTAATTAACGTTTCTAGTCAACCAGATGAATAAATAAAACGGAGTAGGAAATTGGTCGAGTTGGGGAATCGAACCAGGGTCACCGGAGTGCGACACGAGCACGCTAACCACTTGGTTGGTTGGTTGGTAAACATTTATTAAAACAGTCAAGGGAACAAACGCCCAGATCTAGGAATCTGGCAGCCTCTAGAGCGAGACCGATGATTGTTCGTTGGTCGTCCAGGGTAGAGCTGCGTAGACGAGCCTCCCAGGTATGTTGGGTGGGTGTTGGCACGTGTTGTGAACAATTCCCCGCCTCTTGGAGGGCAATTATTTTTGCGCAATCTCTGTGTTGCAGAAGCTGTTGGAGGAGAGCTCGTTTACTGTGAAGCCCCTACAGTTCCACTGTCAGAAGGTGAGACGGGTGGAAGTGTTATAGGGAGCCATGTTGGTTGAAACGTTGCTCTAAGAGCTGTATGCGCGTTTCGACCTGCGTGAAGCGGGCACCATGCAGGTCGAAACGCGCATACAGCTCTTAGAGCAACGCACTCCGCCATGCCAGCTCGATGACCTGGAATGAACAAAGGCGCGTCTAGGGAATAGGGTGTCTTCGTTCACTCCTGTCTTCCTCCCTTCCCGTTACATCGAGGATCAGGTGTCCACCGAGATATGCGAGACAGATACATTTCCTTTCCTCAAAAACCAGTTTACGGACGAGCAAGGCGTAGAGCCGAATGGGCGATGGCGTTCCGTGGGCTCCCTGGCAGCGTTGCAGGACGCTGTCGCGTTCCACTCTTAGAGGCGAAGCTTAACATCTTAACCACTCATCATTGACACAAGCATCAACACCACGTTTAAGGCTTTCGCCTCAACGCACTTTAGTTCAACAAAGTGCCCCACCCACTTAATATTTTTTAGTCAAGTGTATCCGTCGAATGTTTATCTCTGCAGATTAGGGCCCTCCACCGAGAGAAATCGTAGACAATAATGAAGCTTAACATGGATCACCTACGAAATGAAATGAAGTGAATACTTGTCACTTTAAAATGTATGTTCAAAAGAGAATAATTCGCTACACCTGTTAGGTTTGTTACAAACTGCTTTGAGACAACTGTCATCAAACGAGCTAAAAAAAAATTCAGGGGCACTTTGGCTGTCTAAAGTGCGTAGAGGCGAAAGTGTTTTCCGCACCACTTTGGCTGCTTCTGTGGCACTGGTGGCGTCACATGTAATTGAGTACTAATTACTAAGTGATGACAAATCACTGATTAATGGTTAATTACTGATTAATGCCTGAATACTAATTAACTGCTAATTAATGACGCTTAAGCTTCGCCTTTAGGAGTGGAACGCGACAGCGTGTTGTATAGCGCTGCCACGGAACGCCACCACCCGTTCGGCGCGATGCCTTGCCGTTTGAACGCAACGCTTTTTGAGGAAAGGAAATGGCGCAGTAATTCTCTGTCATCTCAATGGACACCTGAACCGCACCGTAGAGGAAGGGAGGAAGTGGGAATGAAAGAAGAAAGACAAAGATGGCCCCTAATGAAGAAAATGAAAATTGTTTTTGAGGAAAGGAAATTACGCAGTAACTGTCTCACATATCTCGGTGGACACCCGTCAAAATTCAGGGGGGGGGGGGTGCACTTTTTTGATCTAAAGTGCGGTCACTGATGCGTGGTTAAGATGTTAAGCTTTGCCTCTAAGAGTGGAACGTGACAGCATCTTGCAACGCTGCCAGGGAGTCCATAGAACGCCATCGCCCATTCGGTTCTACGCCTCGCTCGTCGGTAAATTGGTTTTTGAGGAAAGGAAATCTATCTGTCTCTGATATCTCGGTGGACACCTAAACCTCGCCGGAAGGAAAGGGAGGAGGATGGCAGTGAGCGAAGACACGTACTCACTAGACGCGCCTTTGCTTCATTCCAAACCATCCAGCTGGCATGGCGGAGTGGATAGCATGCTCGTCTCGCACTCCGAAGACCGGGGTTCGATTCCCGAGCTCGACCAATTTCCTACTCGGTTTTATTTATTTATATGACCTGACTAGAAAAGTTAATTACGCCTAATTGGGTAATTAAGCAATTAACTAAGCTCAGTCCCACTTTCTTGGAGCATCACTATAGGATGCCTTCAATTGGTTGCATGGTTACTAGCAAAAGTACAATTGGCCCCATTTGAAATTGGCGCACTGTGACGTCACTACCGTTTCGACCAACTGAAAAGCGTGACATTTCTGTCGACAACTGCTGCTTACAACGAGGAGACATTAAAGGCTTTCGCCTTAATAGGGTAAATACTTATCACTTTAAAGTGTATCTTCGAAGGAGAATACTGCGCTACTCGTGTTAGGCTTGCTACAAACGGCTTTGTGATAACTGTCGTCGAAACCATTTCGAACTTTTGCCACCTTGTCTACACCCGTGTCTAAAAGAGGAACAGTTACTACACAGCCGGATTCAAGTTTGCAGGACCGGATTGCAAAATAAATGTCGCACTGCTGTGCGCAAGAACTTCGGGGCAGCCAGTGGTTGTAGTGGTAGCTTTACCCGAAATGGCCCATCAGGAGAGCAGGAGCAATACGCTGCGGGCTTGGAGTCAACCACCACATATTGTGAGTCAAAGGTTGAGTTATGTGGGCGGCTGACCGGCAGCCACGCGACAAATGCACTAAAGGCCCACCGAAGGCACTACTAGCATCGCAGCAGCGGGGTTGCCTGACTGCATGTGATAATGCGCCACTAAGGACAGGTAACAGAGCCTGCAGTATCAGAACATTAACATTATAAACGACGAAGTCCACAATCCCCTACGAATAATGAATTCTTCCCTCAAGTTTCTCGGCAATGAAAAACAGCTTTTCCCCGCGAAAAGATAAGGACATGATTATGATTGTGGCGGCTGACAGGTTGGCGGTTGCACTTTTGGACCTTTACAAACTTGACCGCATGTGTAAAGCTAGGCCGAAAGGTCCGGCGTAGCAGCTGAAGCACATCATCGACAGTATCCAGTGCCGAATTCCTTTAACTCACGAAGGGTCGCTTACCTTGTAACGAAAGAGATTCCATGATCAACTGTCTTGCAGCACGTGCGCACACGCGATGCAGGTATTTCACACGACAGGTACCCCTCGAGGTGCCTCAGGCGTCCTGCGCACAGAAAGTGTTGCATCAATATCAGTTCCGGAACGAGAAGAAGAACAGGTTTGCCGAAGCGGGTTTCATTTATTGCCAGTGTGTCGAAGTGACCAGTCGAATATCAGTGGTTATGGTGGTCGGCTGCTGACCCGAAAAACGCGGGTTCGGTCACGGCCGCGACGGTCGCATTTCGATGGAGGCGAAATGCTAGAGGCCCGTGTACTGTGAGATTTCAGTGGGCGTTTATCCCTGTCACCCGGGCGTTTCGAAGGCCCTCGAACCGATAGAGTATCGACTCAAAGGCGATCGAGAGCTGCTACCCGGCCAGTTTGAATGGCCATCGAGTCAATAGTCTATCGAGTAAACGGAGCAACGCGGAACTCTATCGAGATTTGGAGGGCCTTCGAGCGTTGCCCAATGTTGCTAGCATTGCTTCAACATGGCGGCGCACTTCAAAGCGGGAGCCCTCGCTTCGGACTGAATTCTCGTTGTTGCTGCCTTCTTCAATCCGTTCACTGGTGATAAATGGGGCCCCGACTTTCGCTTCGTCTCATCTTGCCTATAATAAAACGTATAAGTGAAAATTTGCTTTACTTTTTATTTAGAGTGACGATTCTGGCGCTGCTAGGCCTAAGAGGACAGTTGGTTTGTTGACAGTAATGGTTATTTTTGCGTTTATTTTTGCGTCTCTGCTAGCATACGCTGAACTAAAAGTGGGAATGCGCCTGCGTTTAGCGTACGTAAGCGTGCATATGCTCGTGGTACGTAGACAGCATAAATTTATGCTCTTTTCTCACTGTATCTGTGTACGCAGCGAGCGGCGACGTGGTGTGGAAAAGCGAGAAACAGCAGCGGCGCGGCAGTTCCACCTCGCCCGGGCGTCAACAGATGAGAACAGCTCCTAGTTTTTGCGGTGAGCGAATCTGCTTCACTCGCCGGATTTTTGGACAAGTGTGAAATATTTTTTTGTTATTTGCGCGAAACCGAACGTAGCGACAGTGACGCCACACGAGCTTGGCGTAAGACGCGAGAATAATTTCAATGGCTATTGAGATTTGTCGTGTAGCAGGACCACAACTCCCTCGAGTTCGATGGCGATACAAAATCTCGATGGCCCTCGACTCGATGGCTATTGAAACTGGCCGTGTGACAGGGGTAGAAAGAACCCCACCATCATCAGCCTGACTATGCCCACTGCAGAGCAAAGACCTCTCCCATGTCTCTCCAATTAACCCTGCCCTCTGCCAGCGGCGGCCAGCGTACTGCCGCAAACATCTTCATCTCATATCCATCTACCTAACTTTCTGCCGCCCCCTGCTGCGCTTTCCTTCTCTCGGAGTCCACTCTGTTACTCTTACGGGCCAGCGGTTGTCTTGCCTTCGCATTACATGTCGTGCCGAAGCACATTTCTTACTACTGATTTCCCCTAGAAAATCATTAACACATGTTTATTCCCCAACCCACTCTTCCCGCTTGCGGTTTCTTAACGTCACTCCTATAATTTTTATTTCCATAGCTAGCTATGTTGTCCTTAACATAAGCTGAACCCTCTTTGTTAGCCCCTATGTTTGTGCCCCGTAGGTGAGTATCGGTAAGATACAGCTGTTGTATACTTTTCTCTTGAGAGAACCTGTCATACGCACTCTACCGCATTCTTATTGTTCGAGTCATTTCTCTCTCATGATCCGGATCAGTCTATCTGCCCTAAGTAGACGTATTCCGTTACTTAAAGGCAATAATATTAATTTGTTGCACACATTTATCTGCACGGTGAAATATCAGTTTACCTCGCTGGCGATGTGCATTGTTTCGGAGTGCATTTTGTTATTTATATTCTTTAAGAAAGCAATGTGACCTAAGATGTCGTGCATCAGGGTTACAATTCAATGTGGCAAAGGCGAACTAGACAGCATATTAAGAACTTGGGATGCTGAGCTGAATGTGTTCGACGGAGGCATGCCCTGGTCAAAAGATACCATGACTTATGCATACTGGCATTTGTTTTCGCATAGCAGTTTACACTTGATGACTCCTGGCTTTCGTGGGGAGAGCAGGAACCTTTTTTAGGACTGGGACGTTTCTGCAAACGAACATTTTGTCACAAAAAAAAAAAACGCACGGCCAGCTCACATCGCCCTTAGTGAAGGGACTGTTTTATATGACGTTTCTTCCGTCTTGAGTCATATGATAAAAAAAAAAACATTTTTTATTTACAAGAGTTTTAATCACGTGCGTAGGGCACTAGGTCACACACATATACAAGCGAGCGAGGCGAAATAGTTTGGAATTGTCGCTAGTGCATTTCTTTTGTGTTATATATCGCTATTTGCTGCCCATTTAATGTGCACTTGACACACCTAGTTTGTATTCAACATAACCCCTGATTTCTGTCTGCGCTGATAAATGCATGATAAAGGAGAACGTGCAATGTTCAGCAATGCCAGCGAGACAATATCCTTAGATTGCGATCCAATGTTTAATGCTATTCCGATTATCCTAATGGTACCGGCTGATATACGAGCAGTCCTATGCGACGGAGCTTAGAATAGCAGAATAAGTAGTTTTCGTTTCCCCTTTTAGCAATGAATCGCTTCTTTTGAGGAGATAAATTTTATGGCTGCCAAACCTGCGTGGCAGAGTAGCAGTACGCGGTTAAATAAGAAGCTAAATTCTCAGTGAAAGTTGGGATATATCGTCATATACAGGCAGCATTACTGAAAGAATTGCCTAGCAGAGTTTTTTGTGATGAAGCTCCAGCTGCTTGAACTCTCAAAGACATATTAATAATGTCTTCTTAAAATCTTTGTGGAATTAACGTTAATCAGGAAACAAAGACGCGGCGATGGACCAGCGAAATCCTACTGCTTGTCAAATAACACGAAATGCCATTTGAGAGTGACTGCTGCGTAGGAATCAGTCTGATGAAGTGATATCTTGAAAACCACTCAAGCAGATAGCAACTGGTTATAACTTAGTAAGACTAGAATATAGAGTTCAGTGGAGAGGACAAGCATTCCTACATTCGATAGCGCCCGCCGTGTGCGCTGCGAAAAATGCCTACTTCCGCGGGACCCAATATGCTTGCTTAGCTGGCACATTCTTAAACCTCATGCTCCCTCAATATTTTGCCCCCATTAACGGTTATGGCTGCCCGTGGTCCGACTAGCATCTGCGTGACATGTTTGCAGAATTGTCGACAGCCATGGCTGCTCTCATGAGGCCAATGTTCGCTTTGCCGCGACTTGCGGTCATCATCATCATCATCATCAGCCTGACTACACCCACTGCAGGGCAAAGGCCTCTCCCATGTCTCTCCAATTAACCCTGTCCTCTGTGACTTGGCGCCAATGTATCCCCGCAAACTTATTAATCTCATCCGCCCACCTAACTTTTTGCCGCCCCCTGCTAAGTTTGCCTTCTCTTGGAATCCATGCCGTTACCATTAAGGACCAGCGGTTATCTTGCCTTCGCATTACATGCCCTGCCCAAACGTTACGAAGACACAGAAAGACCACAGGAGGTTTTGAGCCCACATATCATGAGCGGTATCCAACTAGCCGAACTTTTCATTCTGTTGCTGTATTTCCGCTTAGTAGGAAAAATATTGGAGGACGCTTAAGCTTCCCTTTTAGAAATGGAACGCAACTGCATGTGAAGCCCTGCCAGGCAGTCCACAGAACGCCTAGTGATTGTGAGGCAATAGCTCGTTTGTAAATAGTACATACGTGCTTTACAGGACCGCCTCCATGCAACACCGAATGGGCGACGCCTTGCCTGTTGGAATGAGCTTCGAACGCAACGCATTTTTTAGGAAAGGAAATGGGTCGCTCATCTCGGTTGACACCCGAACCGCACCGTAAGGAAAGGGAGGCAGGTGGGAGGGAAGGAGACAGGAATGGTTGTCGTAATGAAGGGAAGGGGTGCCGTAATGAAGAGAATGAAAATTGGATTTGATGAAAGGAAATGGCGCAGTAACGTCTCACGTGTCTGGGTGTTCACCCGCAACCCCCGATTATAGGTTTGGTTCGGATTCCTGCCGCAAGCTAGGCTCTAACTCTAGTTAGGTTTAAGCTGCATGAAATGCTGAATCTTATGACACCACCCGGAACATTCTGCGGCAAACGGTTGGCGTTATGATTTTTCCGACGCGCAGTGCCAACAACTGCTACTGTTACTATTATTACTACTATTGCTATTTCGACCGAACGAGATGTATACGCTGTCGTGTAACACCAACTTCTAAGCGATGCACCAGTTTCAAACGCAAAGCTATAAAAGGCCTGTCTTACCATTGCCAGCTCTATATCCCGCTTCGTGGGGTTGTTCTACTGGCCACCCCGGCTGATGGACGCCGGGCTGTGGTCGACGTGACGACAGCTTTGCAGACAGCTGCTGGTGCTTGTCCCTGATCCGGACTGTCTTCGAAGATATAGAAAATAAAAAGAAAATCATGAAGAATGTTCCGACAACGAAAACTCTTTGATGCTGGGAGAGAGAAAGGTTGCGTCTTGCCAGCAGCCCCATTGGTGGAAATTTTAATACAGGCCCTGAGCGGCAACCACGGCACGAAGAGCAAGGGCTTCTCTGAAGAGGTAGCATCACCCCCTCCCCCCTCCTAAACATGGTGCTAATGTGCATGCACTGAATAATGCGACGATTATAACAGATACAACTGCTGCCAGAGGACTGCACGGAACTATAAAGCTCGCATCTTCTTGACACCGAAAGCGCAGAACGTTTTTGATGAGTATTGCATTCAAGGGTATTAACAATATAAGCCGAGGCTACATCTGTCTCTGGCCCAGACATCTACGTACCTGCTGGCGATTATTGGATGAGGCTGACGGGAAACCGCAGCAGTCACCTGCGAGGAGAATGGTAATGCAAATAACACGGACAAAGGAACGCGTGCATTCCTCGTAGCCGGCTGCGCATTTGTAGCTCAGTTTGGAACCTATGTGGTCGGTACGTTATTTAAGCAGCGCTGGCGACGAACCTAAGATGAAACCAGGCAGACCTTGTCATAGAGGGACATGAATATAATTGAGGGGCACTTTGACTGTCTAAAGTGCGTAGAGGCGAAAGCGTTTTCCGCACCACTTTCTCTGTGCCACTGGTGACGTCACCACTAGATGACGTCAGACATAATTAAGTACTAAGTAATGAAAAATTACTAATTAGTTGCTAATTATTGGTCAATGACTAAATACTATTAACTGCTAATTAATGACGCTTAAGCTTCGCCTTTACGACTGGAACGCGACAGCGTGTTGTAGCGCTGCCAGGCAGTCTACGGAACGCCACCACCCTTGTGTGTGTCGTTAGGAACGATGCCTTCCCCTTTGAACGCAGTGCTTTTTGAGGAAAGGAATTGGCAGAGTAATTCTCTGTGAACGCGGTGGACACCCGAACCGCACCGTACAGGAAGGTAGGAACGCCACCACCCGTTCGGCGCGATGCCTTGCCCTTTGAACGCAACAGTTTTTGGGGAAAGGAAATGGCGCAGTAATTCTCTGTCTTCTCGGTGGACACCCGAACCGCTCCGTACAGGAAAGTAGGAACGCCACCACCCGTTCGGCACGATGCCTTCCCCTTTGAGCGCATTGCTTTTTGAGGAAAGGAAATGCACTGTCACCTCGGTGGACACCCGAACCACGCCGTAAAGGAAAGGAGGAACGCCACCACCCGTTCGGCGCGGTGCCTTGCCCTTTGAACGCAACACTTTTTGGGGAAAGGAAATGGCGCAGTAATTCTGTCATCTCGGTGGACACCCGAACCACGCCGTACAGGAAAGGACGAACGCCACCACCCGTTCGGCGTGGTGCCTTGCCCTTTGAACGCAACGCTTTTTGAGGAAAGGAAATGGCGCAGTAATTCTCTGTGACACCCGAACCGCACCGTACAGGAAGTGGGGAAGTGGGAGCGAAAGAAGAAAGAGGAGCCGTAATGAAGAAACTGAAAATTGTCTTTGAGGAAAGGAAATTACGCAGCAACTGTCTCGCATATCTCGGTGGACACCCGTCAGAACGCGCAGACATCTGCCGACACGGCTGCTAACGACAGTATGAGGCATTAAATTAAAGGCTTTCGCCTTAAAACTGTTTGGCATTCACTTTCCACAAAGGTGAGCGTTATATTTATTTTACGCAAGGAAGTACACAGACTGTTCTCACTGCCTTCCACTGCATATGCACAAGAGCATTCTGAGCGTGTGGCTGAAAAGAACTCAGGCAGTCACAGGAATGGTGGTTGGGATCCACAACTGGGATGATAGGAGGAGTCCAGAAGCATAAGCCTGCTGTGGTGTTATCTTCCCGTTATCGAAGTCTGGTCTGGTAAGGACATAATGTGTTAGGGCGCGAAGGGTGTTTTGCGGATGCACCAGAGCCATCCGGACAGACAGAACTTTACTAATGCTCGCCCAAGGAAACCATGTAGTTCTGCACGTGGTGAGAACCCGCCTCTGCAGGGATGTTATTTTCTTTGCGATACTCGGGCGATGAAATAAATCCTCAGCTTATGTTCTACTTTCGCACACTGTGGCTCTTGTATTGAAGTTTTTGATGATAGGTGCTTTTTACAGTTTTCGCTAGGAAGCAATTCCTGGGGCATGACAAAGTTCACTTTTTAATTCAATGCCAGTTACACATCGCTAGCTTCGGAACTGGCCCTCTTTGGATGCTTCTATTCGTTAGGGTGGTCAGCAGGTGGTGCCACTTGTAGCCAGCGACGGCTACAAGTGAATGGTCAAGGCTCGTTTGAATGTACTGAAAAAGTGCCTTCTAGTATGAGAACGCAAAAAAAGCTCACAGAGTCGTTAACATGGTGTAACGCCATAGTTAGCGATAGCAGTTGATGTATTGTTTCGCGATATGGGGAGGGAAGGAACCTGGGAGTGATATCATCATTTGTCTAACTGAAGACCAAAAGTTTAATATGGTTGACACGGACATAAAAAGCGCCATATTCTTCACGCCTTAAACCGCAATCGCACTCGCAAAACTAATGATAAATTTAAATAACTGCCATCGGTCTTGCATTGTAAGTACTCATTGGCTGTAGTATGTATGTTATGTTGCTTGAAATAAAAAAATGATCATCTCTGCTGTAATTAACTACTACTAATAAAAGATACGAAACTACTGCTGCTAAAGAATCGGCAGTGGTAAACCTTTGATCTCCACTACGGGGCTGGATGGCGCATTGAGCGCCCGAAAGTGAAGCCACCGGAAGTAAGCGGCCTTCTACCGGAAGTCAACCTTTGGCAGTGCACAAAATCGGACCTCAGCACGGTTTTTCAGTTTCAGTTTTGTTTTCCCACTTAGCATTTTGTCTTTTCGCCGTTCTCGTCTTTTTCCATGACAATGCCTACCTGTTGCGCCGTCAACTGAGCGAGGAGACCAGCGAAGTCTTCGGGAAAGATGTTTCAAAAATAAGGGCCCATGGCATCGCAATGGGACAACACCAGCAGACGACAGGACGTCGCTACACACAGCAAGTATGGAACCTCGTCTGCTCAGCTCCGTGCCGTCCCGTTGCGCTAGCTTCGCCAACTCTCCTGTCTACTGTGATTCTTATTCCCACGCTCACGCCCAAGTTACGCTATCAATGGGGGATAAATATAAGAAAGAATAGATGGAAACATTCACCAGGCACCAGACTTTGCATCGGCCGTTTTACCGAATTATGTTTAGACCGAACCAGAGCGAAGGCTAGGTTACTATCTGGTGAGATGCCGAAGGTGTTCGTTTGATTCACATTAGTGCCTCCAAAAGGTATGGTTGTGATGTGCACACCACACTGGTGAGGGATTTTTGGAACGCGGCGTGTCGGCAGTGGTGCGTCGCACAGCGGAGCGCCGTACGTGCCAGCCCCGCGTTGTGCGTGGGCGCGTGCGAGTGGTGTGGTGTGCGCGAGGCACGCAGAGGAGCGTAGAGCTACGTGTCAGCTCTACGCTCCTCGGCGCCCTCGCATGTGTCTTGTAAAATTCGCATGTTTGCTGACGATTGTGTTATTTATGAAGCAGTTAATAACAATTCTGATCAATTATCTCTCCAAAACAACCTTAACAAGATTCGGGATTGGTGTAAAATTTGGCTAATGGAGCTTAACCCTCACAAATGCAACGTACTCTCTTTTCATCGCCGCCGTAACCCGCTCGTGCCCTTCTATCACATAGACTCCGTTCCCGTGCTGCCAGTAGAATCATACAATTATTTAGGCGTAACCTTGTGCGCTGACCTCTCCTGGAAAGCGCATATAACTAACATCATTTCTTCAGCTAACAAATCCCTTGGTTTTCTAAAACGTCATCTACACGATGCGCCCATGCATGTTAGGTTATTAGCTTACGAAACACTTGTGAAATCGAAATTAGAATACGCATCACCCATTTGGCATCCACATCAAGCTTATCTAACCAACGCATTAGAAATTTTGCAAAACCGCGCAGTCAGATTTATTCATTCTTCATATCATTACAGCACGAGTGTTACATATCTGAAATCGCTTTCAGGCATACAGCCACTCGAGCTGCGCCGCCGCACAGCCAGTCTTTTATTATTTCACAAGTTCTTTTACAGCCATCTACGAACTGCACCCTACATGGTCCCTCCGGCACGCATATCTCACCGCACTCTCCATCAACTCCAGATCAGCCGTCCACGTGCACGCACAGTCACCTTCGCAGCTTCATTTTTTTCACGCACCGCCGCGGACTGGAATGGCCTTCCCGCTGACATTGCAACAATAACCTGTCCCGCGAACTTCGCACGCAGAGCTAACACCTTTTTGTCATCATCATAACGCATGATTACTTTGTCGCACCAAACGTTGTACCCACCCCTTATGTAATGCCCCTGAAAAGGGGTCTTTAAGGAAATAAAATTGATTGATTGATTGATTGAGTAAATCGAGGTGTTGAGGAAGACACCATAGCACAAGATCATTGAGCCCCATTCAAGCGTGGAAGTGGCCGCTGTCGGACGTTGGATCCGAGCTGCCAGTGACTTCCCTTGAATCATCGACTCAAGACCGTCCAGTGCGGTTCAAGCGTAGAAGTGGCAGCTGTCGGACGTTGGATCCGAGCTGCCAGGGGCTTCCCTTGGATCATCGACGCAGGAAGATTAAGCCTCATCAAGCGTGGAGGTGGCAGCCGTCAGACTTCGGGTCTGTGCTGCCGTGGACCTCCCTAAATCAACGACGCAGGCCTACTGCATCCATTGAGGTCGGAAGAGACAGCAGCCAAGGCTTCCGGGGATAGGCTGCACAAGCCTACGGTGTTTGCGGAACGCCGTCGACAGGACCTGGCTACAGTTTTCCTGCTGCAGCTGCCCAGTTTTTGGGGGCGGCTGACAGGAGTTCGTCAGCGTCTCCCGTATCCAACTCCGTTCCTCATCTCCTGGCTCTCTACCACCGCCTCCGTGAACACAACGCCAACGACGCATCGCCACTCGCCAACCCGCGTCTGTGCTACCTGCAAGGCATTCCCGCACCACCTGGGACGCTTTGTAGCCGGTGAACTCTCTCCTTTTATCTGTTGTGTTTTACGCGTGCCTAGTGTGTGTTTTCCTTAGTGTTTTCGTTCTTCTATTGCCCCCTTTCCTTTAAAATATAATCACGGCTTCGTTTCGTTTTGTTTAATTCGTTTCTTTTCTTTCTTCGAACCTGCATGCGAAAGCGTTCCCCTTCAGCAGTCGGGAACGCGTCCACCCGATTCGCGACAATGGTACTGCTTTTTCGATGCAGTGTGTCATGTACTGCTTCGTATTGCAGCAAGTTAAGCCTGAATGGGCTTTAATTCGTGGTGCCTGGTGCAGATGACTGCTCACGCGCACTGCAGCATTCGTCCTTCTTGTCAGCCGTTCCTCTCGCGCTGCGCCTTTTCTTTGCTGCTCGAAAATCCGGCTTTAAGATGGCCTAGCCTCATCGTCATTCCACTACTTCTCCTCCACGATCGGAAGACACGAACCATACAAGAACATAGTGTTTAATGCACGTACCCCTTTGCCGCGGCAGGTTGAGACCTGCATGCCTGTTTCCTTCGGTTTCTCTGAAACTACAGGGTTCTGCACACAATGCTCACATTTCTCGCGTTCAGCTTGCTTGTTCCTTTCATATATTAGCAGACATTACACGAGAACAACCCAAAAAACTGAGAACGAAAGGGCGAAAGACGCGACTTTTTGCATTGAAATACACAGCAGACAACCGACTTCCGGGACAAGCCGTCGAACTTCCAGGTGGCTTCACTCGCGCTCGTCTCGCAGGAATGCGGCATCCAGCCACCTAGTGGAGATCAGTGTGGTAAACTGTCGCTTCTCGGTGTGAATGAAAGCACCGCAGACGAAAGTGCCGGGGGCGTTTTTCGCTTCTTCGAGCAACTGTATGCACTTTTTTAGGCCCCGCCCTAATGCGACTTGTCGCAAAAGGCGACACCGGGAGAATACCATCCCTAGTTGCGCGCTCTCGACGCTGCTTACGCAACTTGCCAGGTTTAACCTGTGCTAAACCTAAGGTAATTTACTTTTGTTTTGCATGTATCCCGCTTAGCCGTCTGCCCTGACCGTTAACTTTTACTCTTTTGCCCGAATAGATGCACCTGTGCTTATCTTGTGCCCAATTAATCAGAGCTCTTTTGCGACGACGCAGGTGGTCGAAATTTCCGGAGCCCTCCACTACGGCGTCGATCATAGCCTGAGTCGCTTTGGGACGTTAAACCCCATAAACCATCTTTTGCGACAGACAGGGGCCATCATCTATGATGCGTTTCAATGGAGGCGGAACTCTTTCTTCGTCCTTCTCTTACCGCGAGGTTCGGGTGTCCACCGACATGTGAGACAATTACTGCGTCATGTTCTTTCCTCAAAGACGAAATCTCCTTTTGATCTTCCATTGTACACGTAGCGCTTTAATACATGGACTTCAATGGGAGCTCAATGCCCGATACAGGTCTGTGCTCATTTTGATTCAGGAACCTCCGTGTACTTGTAAAGCGCAGATGAGAGGCGCGAGAAATGCATGGACCTGTGTGGGAGCTCAGTTATTAAAAAGCCAAGCAAAGGTACCTGCAAGCCGGAATACCCTACTGCATTTAACTTATTGGGTGCTTATTGGGTGCCTGGATGCTTTCTTCTGATTTTATGACTTAATGCTTGCGCGTAGGTGCTTGGCATGGGGCCTTCGTTCTTCTTTAAATTTGGATGCGTTTTCTGTGTCTAACACCTCAGCAGGCTTATGCTTCCGGACTCATCCTCTAATCATCCCAGTTGTGGATCTCAACCACCATTCCTGTGACTGTCTGAGTGCCTTTCAGCCGCAGGCTCAGAATGCTATTCTGTGTATGCAGTGGAAGGCAGTAGGAGCAGTCTGCGTACCTCCTTGCGTAAAATAAAAATAACACTCACCTTTGTGCAAAAGTGAATTCCAAAGAGTCCCGGTGTCGCCATTTGCGACAGGTCGCATTAGGGCTGATTGGGCAAGTGCCTGTGGCCGCCGATATCCGGCTTGGCAATTCAACGGACACGGGCACAGACGCCATCACACATATGTCTTAGCACGCATTGAGAAGTGAGCATTATTTTATAAATCGCAGAGGCGTCAAAGAAGAAAATAATGGCGGACACAACTAAAACGCATGGAAAAGACTAAGTACCCGAGCCCATACGATTACCTGGCGGCAGCAGGCAATGTTGACGAATCCTGCCGCGCGTGCATGGCGCTTGGCCCCTCCCCAGGGTTGGTGTTATTCCTGCGGCAAGTGCTGCGTAAATCAAAGGCCAATGAGTAAACGGGCAGACATCAGTGTTGTAATGCACATGCACACGCTCTGACTAACGGCCCAGGGGCGGATTAAGGGAGGGGTGCAACCGACCATATACTCAAGCAAGTAATCTTAGGTGGGAAAACCCACATCTTGCACAGTGGTGGATTTAAGGAAGGGAGGTGGCAGCCTCTCTCAGCCAGAAATTTTCTACTGGAAAGCCATGAAATACCTTATTTTTATAACTTAGAAAGTCCAAGAACCACACTGCCCCCCCCCCCCCCCCCGCCTTTCCCACTGACCTTACCAATTCCCCAAAATACGCCCGTGCATTGCACCGATTGCACTTTTTCGAGGGAGGTCACCTCCTCTTTATTTTATGCCCTGGGCAAGTTCCTTCACTCGAGGTCACCTTCTCTTTATTTTATGCCCTGGGCAAGTTCCTTCACTCTCTTCCTTCTAACTCCCAATCTCCTCTTTGGTAGTGACTTCAATGCCCCTCATACACTCTGGGGCTACCCTCAAACCCGGCCTCCTCCTCCACTGTCTGGCCCAAGAAACGCCACCTCACCCTTCTTAATACTCTTGGCTGCCCTACTCGAGCGGGCAGTGCCTCACAGCGCCCCACGACACCTGATCTCACTTTCTCTCGGGGTTCGCTTTCCTTTCACTGGCAGGTGACAGTCGAAACTCTTCTCAGTGACCACTTTCTCGTCCATATTCACATCTCTCTTTCCCACATCACTCGATGTCATCCGGTAATTCACACTGACTGGCGCGCCTTCCGCACTAATCTCGCCTCCGACTCCTTTCTGTCCTACGACGACTGGACGTCGCGCATCACTGCAGCGCTCAAGTCCAGTAGCCGTCGCATTCGCACTCGTCACACAGTCCCAGACCAAGATCCTCATCTTCTCCGTTTATGGCGTCGCCGTAAACGTCTTCAACGCTCCTTTCGCTCCCAACCTCACAATGCCCAACTATACTCCCGGATCACTGCTCTGCGGGCCGAGATCGTCACCCACTGCGCCTCACTCGAGCACTCTAGTTGGAGTGCTCTTTGAGACCGTCTTGACTCTGCTTTGCATTCGCGATCCACATGGTCTTTCTTCAAATCCCTCACTTGGCACTAAGCCTGCCCTTGCTCGCAATCTAGCTAAAGCCCTCACTCAGGGGACTCCGTCTGATGTTTTTGATCAGCTCGCCTCTCTCTACCTCCCTCTCTCTCTGGCACCCTCCTACCCGATGTACTCGGGTGGACCTAACCCCGATCTGGACCACTCCTTCACTCTCCGAGAGCTCGAATCGGCTCTGGCTGCTAATGCTACACGCTCGGCTCCCAGTGAGGATGCCATTAGATATACCACACTTCGCAACCTGCCTGACTGCGTCAAAGAATTCCTCTTTCAAACCTACAATGAGGCCTGGAACAGCGGCTGCCTGCGGAGCTCCTGGACCTCCTCCCTCATTTCTATGAATCCAAAGCCGGGCAAACATCCCTCTCTCTCTAACCGCCGCCCAATCTCCCTGACATCATGTGTTGTTAAGACCCTTGAGCGAATGGCCTTGGCTAGCCTCTCTAATTTTCTCGAGGCGAGGGAGTTCTTCCCCCATTCTGTCATCGTCTTCCGACGCCGAGTCTGTGCACAGGACATGTTTCTGATTCTCCAGCACACCTTTCTGTCACCTACCCTCACTCAAATTCACGCACTTATGACCATCGATGTTCGCAAGGCCTTCGACAGTGTTTGCCACGACCACATCCTTTCCCAACTCGACTCCGTAGACTGTGGCCCCCGCATGTACTCTTATATCTGTTCATTTCGCTCTAAACGTGTGGCTCGCTTTCGAGTAGACACCCATCTGTCCGACCCCTACCACCTCACCCGTGGCACTCCTCAAGGTGCTGTGCTCTCTCCTACCCTTTTCAATCTTACTATGGCCCCTCTCACCTCCCAGCTAGCTGAAATTCCCGACCTGCATCATATATTTTACGCCGATGACCACTCTGTGGTGTTCGTAGGGCTCTACCGGTCACGTACAGGACACCCTGCAGGGTGGCCTAGATCTCATCGACTCCTTTCTCACCACCGCTGGCCTCTCTCCTGCTCCTGAAAAATACGAGCTTCTCCTTCTCAACCATTCCTCATACCAGCGCTCACACAACCACTTCGTCTCTCTCCACCTTTCTGGCTCTCCCATTCCTGTCGTCACGCAGTGCAAAGTTCTTGGCTTTCCTTTGCATGCGGCCAAGAACGTGCAAGACCTCCACCACGCTATCACCACCTGCCACTCCGTAACCCACCTACTGCGGCGCGTGGCCACTCGGCGCTCAGGCCTCCACGAGGCTCATGTGTGCCGAGTTGCCCACGCGCTGGCCCTCAACAAGGTCTTGTACTTTGCACCCTACATTTCCTTCAGTCAGACTCAACACTCTTGAGGGCCTCTACAAGGCAGCTCTCTACCTCCCTATCACTACCTCTACCGCTAAGGTCTTTGCCAGAGGGCTCTTCCATCCTCTCCGTTCTATTCTCTCTCTCCATCGTGACTCGCAGCTTGCCCGCCTTTCCCTTACCCGTCAGGGTCAGTGGTTACTGACTCAAGCGGGTATCTCGCCCATTCCCATCGCCCCTTTTACCTCTCCTATTCCAACCCCGGCTCCCAATCTTCGTATCCTCCCCCCCCCCCCCTCCGACCAACACGGCCCCCGTCCTGCACGCCGGCCGTCGTCATGCGGCCGCGCAGCACCATTCCCCTCTCTTTGATACCCAGGGTGTAGTACACGGATGCCTCCTTCGTGGCTCCTCGTGGTTCCTGCGGCTACGCCCTGTACCATCCCCACCTCCCCGCTCCTGAAACCTGTCCCTGCACTGCACTCCCTCAAGGTCCTGTCCAAGGCACTGTCCCTCAAGGTCCTCACCATTGCGCATGCCCTCCAGTCATTTGCTCTCCTTCCCTCTCTTCAAGAGTACACAGTCTATTCAGACTCACAAGCCGCTATACACCACATACAAGTCGAACGAGCGGTCTTCGCATTGCAGCCTTCCATCGTTTTCCTCCGCTGGGTCCCTGGGAATTCAGGGATTGACGGCTATGAGGTGGCCGATCAGCTCTCCCGAGACACACTTTTCCGGGCACCGTTGATCCTCTGGCCCAAGCCCTCGGAGGATGGTGGGAGAGACACCCTTGGCCGCACCATAAAAGAGGTCTACCTCGAGCTCCGCCTAGACAAACGCCTTTGCCCTCCCCCTCATCCATCGCTCACGGTGCCGGAGGCTCGCCTTCTTCGGCACATCCAAATAAATGAATGCAGTTATCACCCTGTCTCGCCTCTTTCTCTATCGCTATCGATGAGACCCTTCCTGTCACAACTGGGGCTGTATCTATGCGGACCTGGCCCATTGCCTCTTCTATTGCCCGGCTGCTCAGCAGTCGGGTTCCTACCCCCCACCTTCTTTATCCATCACCACCTGGCTCGACTGGCTTGGCGCTGAAGGGGAGGAAGAACAGCGACTTCTGGTCGCCCAGGCGGTCGACATTCTCGGCCTGTAAATTATGGCCGAATAAAGGTCTTGTACTACTATTACAGCCTTCGTCAATAGTTCAGAGCGCAAAGGAGTTTGCTTTTGGGACACGCTGTGCGGTGACATGAAAGCTCTTTGGCATTCACTTTTGCACTAGATTATATGAGATTATTTTGGATTACATTTAATTGAGTAGATTGTTGTTGGACAAAAATTCGTGAAGTGTGAGAGCCCTACTGAAACTTAATGCAATGTAAGTCATCACGATCCAGCGTAATCCAAGTTAATCAACCCTACTGCAGATTAATGCAATGCAAAACACTCGAAATCCACTGTAATACACCTATTCTCAGATAACCCACACCTACTCTACCCAATTCAAGGTAATGCAACCTAATCTCATTTATTCCAGTCTTAATCCATCGCGATCCGCCAGAATTCACCGCAGTACGCCCGTAATACAACGGAATCCTACGTAATTCACTGCAATCCAGTAGAATCCAACCCTGTTCCAGAGCAATATGCCATAACCCACCCTGATGCAGCTTTGCTTTCCTGATGATGTAGGCACTGCCGATGAGGGCACCCTCTTTTTTGTACCATCTCCCTTCACAGACGAGACCGGATTTTGTCGTAATGGGCCATTAAAGCTTTCGCCTTAAAAGGAAATGGAAAAAATTTAAACCGCGCTTTCAGAACAGCTATACATGCGTAGTGCAATTAGAACAGAGAAGCAAAGCCTCGCCACTGCAAACCGCCGTATCTTAGCGCTGCGCGAGCCTGCACTTGCTGAAAAGCAGCGGCAAGTCAGCGCGGCAAAGCGGGAGCACCTTGCCATGACACTCGATTTTCGCGCCCACACTGCGCGCGCAGACACCGGCGTAGGGTGCCTCGATGCCAGCGCCGCCGTTCAGGGTGGTGCCATCCTTTGACCTCTCCAACGCCGCCTCTCTCTCCCTGCGGCGCCATTTTGAATCACAGCGGTCGGTCGGGCTGGTCTCAGTTGCTTGGTGCAGGCCATAGAGTTAATATAACCAGGCAGCTGAGCTTCCGTTTTTCGAGGCCCAGTGGCTGCGGACGATCGCTGGCGGCTTTATTTGTTTGACAGTGCTCTACCGCATGACTGAGGAGCTTCTCAAGTCCACCGAGGCAGCATGACGGGTTGTTGTGTGCCAATGTGCGCTGTTGGGAACGGGCCCACAAGCCCACCGCTGGAACCAGTGTTAAAGATGGGGCTTCTATCCCACCGCTGGAACCAGAGTAGAAGACGGAGGGGTCCTGGAGATGACTAACTCGTTTAGCCTCGCAGGTACCGGCTCCGAAAGACGATGTCGGACTGCGTTATCGAGGAAACTGTACAAAAGGGTTTATTCTACATATTTACAGATGAGAATCGAATCGAATGCGAATGCAATGCAATGCTCCGATCACACAACAACATCCCGTTAAATACGGTTCGCGTTCCCCAGATCCTTGACTGGGGAACTTGGTTCGAATAACGTTGTCCAATCGGATGGGCCATTGATGACGCTGGCGGTACCACCCACGGCACGGGGCGGTGCTGAAGCTCTCTCGCTCTCTCACAGCTCGGAGGATGAGAAGGGGAGGACAGTCATCAAACACAGATGCGTCACCTTGACCACTGCCGCAAGATTTCTGTGCGTTGCCTCCGTGGGAAAGCAGAATCCCGCAGTCTCCTCGCAGGTGGTTGAACCTTCTCGAACTCCCCCGCCGGATGGCCGAAGCACGAGACTCCTTCGACACAGCGTCTTTCAATTAGCAGCCTCGCTCAGCGTGACCTTGCGTAGCATCATCCAGTCCGGTGACCCGAAGGTCGACTCGGCCAACGTATACCGGTGCTTCTGCCGTGCTGCTGCTGTGCATCTCTGCTTTCACCGTTGCCGCTGCTGTCGCAAGCTGTCGCCGCATCTTTGCCTAACGACGACACTCGTCTGACAGTAATTTCTCCCAGGTCCGTGGGACACAGCGTCCTTCGATCGGTTCGGAGGTTCGGTGATTTGGAGTGCAACAGCCCCGGCCGTCGTCGTCTATGCTTCTGCCGCCGGCGCCAGGCCTCGTCATATCCCTTGCTTTGCGATGAGTCACACCCGGCTCTCAGGACCACGTTGTCCACTCTTAACAGCTCGTCCGCGGCCCGAAAAATCTCGAATGGCCAGCGTTCACGACCGCTGGGCAGGAAGAGATGAGGCCGGAGTCGGGTGGAAGGGCTGGTTTCCAGAAATGACATCCAAGCTCGAACATTCAACAAAGAATGGCATCAGTGGACTGTTCCACGAGACAGGGCACTGACCCACAAGCAAGCGCTCGGAATTTGCCAAAGACCCACCAGGCTTCCCACAATGACAACAAATGTTTACTAAAATATGATTGGATTTTGGCGTAATTTTGGTGCCGAGAAAGCGCAAAATATCCCCTTTGAAATCGCCAAAGTTGGACTGCTTGGACCAAGGTTAAAACAAAAACCCACACACAGTAGGTGGTCCTACCAAGTACTCCTGTCTACAACAATCGGCTGAATCCATCAGCATTTCCGTGCGGTTTTCCGTTCCTGAAACGCATCGAGAAATTCTGTTTTTGGAGAGCAGGACTCCGTCTAAGCAAGCGACCATTTTTGGGGGGACAAAACTGTCATAAGCATGTTTGAGACGATGATCAGTGTCAAATATGAACTTTGCGCCGTTCAAGTAGCTCTGGTAACCCGACAACATCTGTGCCGTCTAAACCAAACGCGCGCTCTTTCTCTAAAGCGCTTAACGCTTCTCTACATGTCAGCCTGCGGCTGACGTACTGAACATGGTGCTCTTCGTGGCCGTCGCCAACTTGACTTAAAATAGCACCCAGTCCTCTATCACTGGCGTCACACTGAACTTCTTTAACAAAATAAGTGGCCCGAATCAAAGGTCTGGACACGAGCGCTTCCCCCAGACGAGTTTTCTCTTCGGTCATTTCAGTGTATGTCAGTGAGGCTCCCTTTGGTAAGGTGTCAGACAATTAAGGGATCAAATCTCCGTCTACGCGACTCTAAGCGTAGTTCTACGCGAGCTGCACTCCTGTGAGTGCCGTTATCAGTTGGTAGCATGGGAAATCGACACCTGTGATTTCTAACTCAGTGACACCATAGCCTTTGTCTAAGGTAAGGAAAAAAAAAACTAACTTCCGATCAACTCGTTTTAACTCAAAAGTAGCCCTTCCCTGCCTGATTTCATAAACACACACAAAAAAAGAGGAATAAAAAAAAGCTACTTCAAATCGCCACGCGGGGGGGGAAAGCTGACTCCCCGCCGCCGAGTTGAAAGGATTAGTCTTTCAGACGCGCCCGCCGGGGTCGCGCTTTGACTGATTGTACTGCGGTCAACTCGTGACAAAAGGCTGCAGAAAAAAACGATCCCCGACTCTCCCTGTCGTTTCCGCGCCCCCTCGAGGCTCTCCGAAAACCTTGGTCGTGCCTAGAATGTCGATAACCGACTCTGGCTCTGGACGACGAGCAGTGACCAGCGCGAGAAGGTACCTCTTTCTCTCGCCCCAAGCAGGAAGCTCGGCTACCCATTCGCCATGCGCGCTTCCTAGAATGCGGTGCCAAATGTGAAGGACGATTCCTTTTCAAGTGCGCCCGCCGAACACGCCTGCATGTGTCGTCTCGGTTGTTCGACGCCTGCGTTCGCATGCGCTGAGTGCCGCGCAACCTTGCGGTTTCTGATCTCTTGGGCCGCTTTGCCTTTTTCCTAACTGGCTTTTTGTCCGGACGGCGCGGTCTAGTCTTTCTTGCAGGCCGATGCCCCTTTATGCACTTCGCGCCAGTTTTGCTTGGAAGACGCGCTCTTCCCTTTTCATTACTGCAGTCAGCCTTCGAACGAGATGCCCGTGTCGCCAGATCGCTAACTGCAGTTGTAAGTCTGCGAGGCGCAACGCGGGAAGGCTTCGCCTTTCCTTCCACCGCATTTCTTTTTTTCGCACCTGTCCGCGCAACCGAATTTAGGGCTTTGAATTTGGTTCGTTTTTTCTTGGTTCTTGCCCTTGTTCTTTTTCTGCGCCTAGACTGTGTCGCGTGCGTCTCCTGATGACAACTAGCTATCTCTAGGTTTTCCGTCGCACCTCGGAAATTTTCATGAAATTCCAAACTGGCCTCTGTGCCTTCGCAGCAGAGTGCCAGCTCCACGCAGCTGACAGACGGACATGAAACTGCCCCTGAGATCCCTGGCTCATTCCTTAGGGAGTTGTCCTCTACCGCGTGCCTGTCGCTTTGCGCTCTATTCTCTGCATTGCAGTGCTCAGCCACAACTGAGCCCGCCTGGCTGTCGCTCTGCGCGCCATTCTCTACATTGCAGTGCCCAGCTACAACTGAGCCCGCCTGGCTGTCGCTCTGCGCGCCATTCTCTGTACTGCAGTGCTCAGCTACAACTGAGCCCGCCTGGCTGTCGCTCTGCGCGCCATTCTCTGCACTGCAGTGCTCAGCTACAACTGAGCCCGCCTGGCTCTTATGGCTATCCTTTTCCCCGGCAGCCTCGCACCCTTCTTGTGCCAGTATTACCAAGGTAGCCTCTCCGGAGCCTTTGTCACTGAAGCCACTGTGACATCCCAACTCGCCCTTACCGCGGTTGTTACTCTCAAAAGGGGTTTCCGCTGTTTCAACTTCGAAACCTTTCTCGCTAGGAAAATCTCCCTTTTCGCGGTTCTGCCGGTTTGACGCCTGTATCGACTCTACTGAAAGTGTCGCGCTCGCAACTGTCCCGACAAAGTTGTCCGTTGCCACTCCTACCTCACTTGGAGGAGAATCCTCGCACTCGTGTAGTTTAGACGCTATCTCGGAATGCTCTCTCTTAGCATTACGTCCAACTTCTCCGGACACGGTCTCGGATTCTGCGGCTTTCCTTGGACCACCGCACCGGTTGAACGCGTTCTCTGCCACTTCTCTCGTGGTGTCGCGATTTACCAATGCGGCTACGGTCACAGACTTTTCGGGTCTTATCTGCGGACCTATTTCATCAGCATCGCTTGCTCTTTCAGGACTTCCGGCTCTCACACTACCGTCCTTTCTTCGTATTTCGTTTTGAAGTTCTAATATCTTTAGTTTCCTTATTTCATTTTCAGCCTTCCACTTTTGCCGTTGCCGTTCCCGTTCCTTCTCTTTTTCCCACTCCCGATCAGCTGCTATTTTCTCCCGCTCGGCTTTCTCTTTAGCCTCTTGGTCGTGTTTTTCTTTGCGGGCTTTTTCCCCCTGTACCAAATTCCACGTATCTACCAGCAGTTGATCGTTATTCTTGACCTGTTCACGAATGAATTCGCACAGTTCAATTTTGGTTATTTTGCTAGGCACTTCAACCGACAGTTCCTCGCATATCAACAGCAAGTCCGACCTCCACAATTCCATTAGGTCCATGACAACGCCTTCTCCGCTTTGGCTCTGCTAACTCCACAATGCCTTGAGAATAACCCCTCTCAAACGACAAAGCCCTGATTCCCGGTCAAGATTATTCTCTGAATCTTAAAGCCTGGCGAATCCCATAGCAAAACCAAAACGCTCACCCGTGGAGAAAGTACGATGTCGCACGGTCCATCCCAGCTGCTGCCAACCAGTGTTGAGAACGGGCCC
The DNA here is from genome assembly GCF_055824585.1 of Amblyomma mixtum. Taxonomy (NCBI): domain Eukaryota; kingdom Metazoa; phylum Arthropoda; class Arachnida; order Ixodida; family Ixodidae; genus Amblyomma; species Amblyomma mixtum. The sequence continues at coordinate 68,979,773 of NC_143015.1, read as the reverse complement.
ACAAGCCCACCGCTGGAACCAGTGTTAAAGATGGGGCTTCTATCCCACCGCTGGAACCAGAGTAGAAGACGGAGGGGTCCTGGAGATGACTAACTCGTTTAGCCTCGCAGGTACCGGCTCCGAAAGACGATGTCGGACTGCGTTATCGAGGAAACTGTACAAAAGGGTTTATTCTACATATTTACAGATGAGAATCGAATCGAATGCGAATGCAATGCAATGCTCCGATCACACAACAACATCCCGTTAAATACGGTTCGCGTTCCCCAGATCCTTGACTGGGGAACTTGGTTCGAATAACGTTGTCCAATCGGATGGGCCATTGATGACGCTGGCGGTACCACCCACGGCACGGGGCGGTGCTGAAGCTCTCTCGCTCTCTCACAGCTCGGAGGATGAGAAGGGGAGGACAGTCATCAAACACAGATGCGTCACCTTGACCACTGCCGCAAGATTTCTGTGCGTTGCCTCCGTGGGAAAGCAGAATCCCGCAGTCTCCTCGCAGGTGGTTGAACCTTCTCGAACTCCCCCGCCGGATGGCCGAAGCACGAGACTCCTTCGACACAGCGTCTTTCAATTAGCAGCCTCGCTCAGCGTGACCTTGCGTAGCATCATCCAGTCCGGTGACCCGAAGGTCGACTCGGCCAACGTATACCGGTGCTTCTGCCGTGCTGCTGCTGTGCATCTCTGCTTTCACCGTTGCCGCTGCTGTCGCAAGCTGTCGCCGCATCTTTGCCTAACGACGACACTCGTCTGACAGTAATTTCTCCCAGGTCCGTGGGACACAGCGTCCTTCGATCGGTTCGGAGGTTCGGTGATTTGGAGTGCAACAGCCCCGGCCGTCGTCGTCTATGCTTCTGCCGCCGGCGCCAGGCCCAATCATATCCCTTGCTTTGCGATGAGTCACACCCGGCTCTCAGGACCACGTTGTCCACTCTTAACAGCGCCGGGTAAACGCGTAAAGGTCTACGCTGTTTTTGCCTCCCCCGAGACTCCGAGCGAAGGAAAAAATGGGAAGCTCAGGTAAAGCGGGATCAGCCCTAGAGTGCATTGCTTTAAATGTTACACCTCACAGTGCTTTTTACCACTCTCTCTCGTTCTGCTATTTCGTGGTTTGCATCTTTTTTTTTCATACTTTGTTTTCATGTTTGCCGCGAAGGTTACACCACACTGTGCACAACAAAATTTTTCCCCTAAGTCTTGTTGACTTATTTCGTGGTTTGAACCTTTTTTCATGCTTTGCTTTTATGTTTTCCTTTAAGGTTACTCCCCACGGAACATGCCCCACTTTTCTGTCCCAATGTCTTGCTATTATACTGTAGTTCGTGTTTTTTCCATGACTTGCAATTGCAGTTGGCATTAAATGAATAATTTGCATTGTCTTTTGTATTGTTCTCTGTGCTCTGTAAGAGTGTAGGCTGAAAAGCCATGTTACATATTTGTCTTGATCACTAATAAAGATCAACTTTTAGGTAGGAGTTATTTTTCGAACAATCTAACCCATCAGCACACAATTTTGTAGACAGAATAGGAAATACATAAACCGCGTATTTTTTTCACAAAACCCTCTATGGTCGATTTTTTTCGAAGAGCGTGACTTTTCTATGTCGATTAATTCGATTTCGAATTTAAAATTATCAGAATTACTGCAGTTTTTTAATGACTAACATCCACCCTTTTTTGAGCAGGTTTACATGCATGGTTTATTAATGAATACCGATTGGCTTGAATAAAAAAATATGAAAAAATGTGTAGAATTGTGTTTCACAAACTGAGGAATCGCAAGAGAGCAACCGGTGCGTATGTCAATGGCGCAAGCGAAGTGTGCATGCGAGCGCACGCAAGAACATTCGGTGGTTGTGCGCCCCTCATAAAAATGAAACGAGTGAGAAACTTCCAGTAATCTTTTACGCTATCGCCAACGAGGGGCGATTCGTTTTCTTTGGCCTCGAGAAAGAAAACGCAGGAGCAGTGGCAACGTCGGTATACGGCGGCATCATTTGTATATACCAGCGCCCACCCTATAAGCAGATGTAATTGCGCCCTTGTGAGCTATAAACGGGCGAGCAGCTCGCACTTACCCCTTGAAACATTAGTAAGCAGACAGGCACCAGCTTTTGCGAGCAGAAGAAACGGAAACAGCCCGCGCGACGATAGCGAAACCAGCCGCAGCGCTCGGGCGGCTGACGACACGCGGGCGTTAACAGAACGTGGGAATTAAAATCCAAAATATCATGGAAAAAACAGAAGCAGCAATTTATTCTATCCGCATGGAGCAGCAGCACCTGCCCGGCAATAGATCTTTAAAATATTAGCGCGTTTTTCAAACCAACAGACGGAACACAAACGTTCAACCTCGACTACAATTAAGTTATGCAATTACGCCTTCGACCCTCGGATGTTAAAATGGCTATTATGAGTGAAAAGATACGCAGTGCGATGTTGATGAAAAAGACTGTTCTAGTTAAAAGCACTCTCACGCCCGCCAAGAGTAAGAGTAGCGCCGTTACACACTGCGCTGATCCCGTGTGATTCAATATGGCGGCGCCCGCGATGTTGTCTCCACCCTGAACGGCGGCGCTGGCATCGAGGCACCCTACACCGGCGAGTATCCAGGCGCCCTCTTTCGAAGCGAGTCCCAGCGGCAAAACGGGCGAGCGCCGTACATAGACTTTACCAGGCCCGTTATGTAACAGCTCTAGAGTGAGGGCGAAAGCTGTCGGCACGCGGGGCACCATGGAGGAAGGAAAAAAAGAGGAGAGGCCGTCACGTGACATTTTGTGAAGCCGGAAACAAGCTCGGCGCCATCTTACTCCGGCGGGCTTCTGTTTACATTTCGCCGCCGCGCCGATTGCGCGCGCGTTTCAAAGCCAACGAAGGAGCGTGCTACCGCATGGGCGCAGGCCCCCGCGCGAGTGGCGCTTGGCTGCTTGCCGGTTTAGGGTGCCCTATGCTGGTGTTCGTCAGCGGAAAAGTTAATAAAGCGGAAATACCCGTGCCAGACAGGCGGCTACTTCCAGTTACTGCTTCGTACTGCGTCGTATTCGTGCCGTCTCCAACTGCTCGGCCCTGGTCACAATTAGTTGCAGCCGGGAAAAATGCTTATCTCAACTCCTGCAAGTGCGGGAAGTGACCTCCGCTTTCAATTACTGCGGTGACGCATCTTGACATGCAGTACCTGTCGCCACTTTTGGCTACGTTTTTTTTTCTGACGGTGGAGATTATAAGCTTCGGTGTTCCTCTCCCGTGTGCTTTCTTTTTGCCTTTACTACGTACAGGTGAATACCAACCTTTACCACCCGATTCTTTGCCGGTATGTGCAGTTCTGTCGTAGGCTACAACAACAACAACAACAACCAGTGAGGGACCGCCGCAGTTTTTCGTACTCCGGTGTTCGATTTCGCGCTGCACGCTACAATATGAACGAATACACTTGAGCCCGGCACGTCCCAGAGGCAAATAGCTCGCTAGACGCTTCAAACGTTACACGCTTCAAACGGGATGTAACAAAGTTTCTGTATACTAAGACCAAAGCGAGCGCAGCCGCTTCCTTTACAATATCGCTCTCCGCCCATGTCATGGCCCCCGCCGCTCAAACAAGCGCAATCGTCGAAAAACGAAAATGACAGTTATACCGACGTCAGTGACAATCGCTGGAGCGTTGCAAGAACGCGCATAGGTAGCAACGAGGTTTCACTGCCGATGTAAACGGGAGCGCGAATGGCACAAACACACTGCACGTACAGGACGCGGAACGTGCGCCGACGACCGCTCTAGCGCACGCCGTATTGAATCACTGGTGAACGAACAGCGCGAATGCAGCGGCGGTCTCCCGACGGCTCCGAGCAGTGACGCAGTAGACGAAATGCCCGTGCGATCGTGGTCGCCGAGCACGTTGAAATCAATGCACGCAACAACGAGAGTTTTGCAGCGAATTCCACCTGAGATATGAGTGAACGGCGCCAACGTCAGCCTGTGAGCACGATCAAAAACAAACTCGAGCAGTTGAGGAAAGCACGCCTACGCCGCACCTCAAATGCTACGCCGCGGCCGTCTGCTATCGCCTGGTTTGTAAACAGCAACTACAACGCCGTTGCTATGCTGCCGGAGTAAGATGGCCTCCCAATCGAGAAAAAACCACGTGATTTCCTCCACACTTTTCTCCCAGGGTGCTGTGTGGAAAGGGCCTCTCCTCTTTTTTTCCTTCCTCCATGCGGGGCACTCTCGCAGCAAGCGCTGGTCGGAGACAGCAGCGCCGCGGTGCGGCCCCGCAGCCGCTCCGCCGGCTGAAGCCGTGGGCCGTGCATTTTTGAAAACGACTATACCTATAAGCACGATTCAGGGGTCCGCTGACCCAGTGAGCCATTATGCGCACTTCCTTTCCTTAAAATGATCGGACTGTAAAACGTGGCTAACGCCAATAACACACTGAACGCCGTTGACGTATGGCTTCAGCGCCGTGTTTCTGGCACAACCTTGTCAATGAGAGCAGCTCACATCTCTCTCTCTCTCTCGTCACACCACGTACCTATAAGCACGAATGAGGCGTCCATTGACCCAGTGAGCCATTATGCGCACTTCCTTTCCTTAAAATGACCTTTCCTTAAAACGATCGGAGTGTAAAACGTGGCCAACGCCTACGCCAATGAACACAACGAACGCCGACGGCCCATGGCTTCAGCGCCGCGTTTCTTTCGCAACATGGTACACGCCAACGCATGCAGCGCACACTGTCACTGCCGCCACTTAGCTTAAAGTATGGTTGAGATCTCCAAGGTTACAAGAGGGCAGTTATGGGCCTTCCCTCTGGTTCAGGTGTCCACCGAGATGTGGACACCTCGCCCTGACCTCACGCTACGTACGAGGTCTGTTAGAAAAGTATCCGACCTTTGGCCGTAGAAAACAAACTTTCATAACTGGAGCGTTGCAAACCTAGTCACCTTCAAAGTAGTCTACTTGGGACTCCACACACTACTTCCAGCGGTGCTGCCATTGTGGGAAGTATTCCGAAAAGGTCCCTTTCGGAATTCAGTTAAGCTCAGCTGTCGTTGCAGCCACAATGTTCTTCCTTGTCTGAAATCGCGCTCCTTTCAATGGCCTTTCGATTTTCGGAACCAGCCAGAAGTCGCAGGGGCCATATCAGGAGAGTAAGGAGTCTGTTGAACTACAGGAGTCTGGTTTTTGACCAAAAAATCTGAATCAAGTGCGAGGAATGTGCAGGAGGATTGTCGCGATGGGTGCGCCAATTTCCTGTTGACCTCAGCTCCGGGTTCTTGCGCCGCACAGCATCAAGTAGGCAACGGAGGACATCCCTGTAGTACGCTTTGGTAATTGTTTGACCCTGTGGAGTGCGTACGCGTGGTCTGCCACACAGAGGGTGTCAAAGAAAGCAGTCAGCACCACTTTAATATTGCTGGGCACTTGGCGGGCCTTCTTAAATCTTGGTGACGTGGAATGGTTCCACTGTGACAACTGTGATCTGGTTTCCGGGTCGTACCTGTACTCCAAGACTCGTCACCAGTGATTATGATGTTGATGAAGTCGGGGTCACTGTTTGCGGAATCCAGAATGTGCTGTGAGACTTCAACACGAAGCTGCTTTCGCTCCACCGTGAGCAGCTTCGGCCCGAATTTCGCCGCAACTCTCTCCATGGCCAAATCTTCGGTGATAATGGAATGTGCGGACAAATTGCTCATGCCCACCTCTTCCTCAATTTCTCGGATAGTCACGCGACGGTCCCGCATCACTACAGCGTTCAGTTCGGCAATGACCTGGTAATTTTAGCATGTTGATGGCCGATTGGAGCGTGGCTCGTTCTCCACCGATGTGCGGCCATCTTTAAATCAATTGTACCGCTGCTTAATCTGTGTGCTGCTCATAGCATCGTCACCGAAAGCCGTCTGAATATTTCGAATGGTTTCCACTTGGCTGTCGCCCAATTTATGGCAAAATTTGATGCAGTAGCGCTGCTCCTTTCACTCCGCCATTTTCCTTGGAATAAAAAAACCGACGAGAGCACTGCGCACTGCCTCACTCAAATGCTGCGTCCCAGCCACTGACGCTATCGGCAGGCGGGAAAAAATTCGTGTATGCGCACGAAGGTTCAAGGTCGCCTGATGCAAGCGCGCATGTTTCATATCCATCAGGTGTTCGCAAAAAAAAATAAGGTCGGATACTTTTCTAATAGACCTCGTATATCCTGGCATAGCAAAGCGAAGCCACTGCCGATTTTATAAACACCACAAACCACGCAGATGGCGATGTGCAATCGCTACTGCGCATCAGAGGGAGAGAGAGAACGAGAGGGAGACTGTCGGCGAGCCCATGGAGAGCGCACAGCGGCGGAGAGCAAGCTGACGTCATGCGTCGCTATAGCAACGGATATGCTGACGTCCCACCATCTGTTAGGCGCTCCTCGAGAAGCAGGGGGTTCCGCGCACCACGCGACGAGCGGTTAGACCTGGCGTAGTATTGCTTTCGCAATAAAAAAAACCTCAGAGAGCCGTTATCACTGTGTAACGCGATGGTCAGTGACAGCAGTTGGCGTATTTTCGTTACGTGATATGGGGAGAGAAAGAACATGGGGATGATATCAGTTTTTGTCTAGTTGAGGACCGCAAGTTCAGTTTTCCACACGAATGTCTTCGTTCTTCGACTAGCACTCGTCTGCAGTCCGCCGATCCACACGCGCGGCGCCACTGTTGCCGAGACTCAGCTCGGGGAAGGGGTTCCCGCAGCAGTCGCTGCAGACGGAGTGCGTCAGATTAATTTGCTCTTGTTATATTCTTGCCCTTCCGACCGCGGTAACCACCCTCCCTCCGGGTAATTCCCATGGCAACCCTCCAGTTACGCATTCCGCGTTCTCGAGTTAAATTGCAGCTGTTTCCTGTGATAATGACCTGCGTGCTCCTATCTACGTTACGTACTCCTCCGTTACCCTCCTCCTTTCACGTTCCCGTGTCAGGCACCTTCAGGTTGCGCGTACCTCCGCTCTCGCCGTATACATTTCTTCTTCCACGGCAACCATCCTGTTCCTGGTCTCATGGCAACCATCCGGAACGAGCCACCCTTAGATTGCGAGAGGTGGCTGCTGCTGGTATCTGTAGTGCATTCCGTCGTCGCATTCGCCGTTTCGGTGGCCAGACGACGGTTGTTGCGACGCCATCGTTTTGGAACCGTCTGTCGGTCTCAACGACACTCGCAGACGAAATTTCACCCAATGGGACTAGTAACGCTATCGCCTTAAAACTACCACGTTGCGTTAATTGCGAAAAGTTCTGTCCGTACATGAAGGTCATTTCAGAAGCGGGGGCCTTTCAGTGAATAGCTCTACCATAGGGAACTGCCAAGAGGGACTGAAGTGTAGCAGGGCACTGACAGAGTTAAATGAGCATTCTAGGATGAAGTATATACCACGAAACTGCACTCCTTCATTGCTTTGGTTTAAACGGGTTTAATGTCCCGAAGCGACTCGTGCTATTAGGAACACCGAAGTGAAGGGCTCCGGAAATTTCGACCACCTGGGGTTCCTTAACGTGCGCTGACATCGCACAGTGCACGTTACGTACTCCTCCGTTACCCTCCTCCTTGTATAGTCGGTTTGTATAAGCAAGTTTCCTTCCCGCGTGCTATGGAAGCACTGCGCAAAAAAATGAAAATATTTGCAACATTCGCATACAGTGCCCGAGCCAGGTGCAAGATGGCAGGTGCTGCCCCCGGTGGAATTTCTGTGTTCCCGTTTCGTCTTAGACAGTCAGAAGGAACAACGTTAGAACAATTTTGCCCGGGTCAGAACCACTGGATTAGTGCTATCGCACTAGTAAAACTAGTAAAAATGCAATTTTCAAAACACTTCATGGAAACCACCCGTAGGTTGTTGACCGTGTCGAGTCTGACCTGGATGATGGCCGACTACATGTTACGACGGCCGGAGGGTGCCCACTGTGTAGGCGCGACGCAAAAGCGCGGCACAATACATCCGGAAGGTTTTTCAACCACGACGCGTGAGGCTGGCGCCGCTGCTAAATGCGCCGTACGAACAGACGCTCAGCCATGCCAATACCAAGGTCAAACTGTACTCGAGGTCGAATAAGAAGCGGCAGCTTAAGGTTCGTTATGTTAAAGGTCCCAAAGCGACTCAGGTTATGAGGGACTCTGAAGTGCAGGGCTCAGAAAATTTCGACCAGCTTGGGTTCTTTAATGTGCACTGACATCGCACAGTCCACGGGCCTCTCGAATTTCACTTCCATCGAAATTCGACCGCCGCTTCCGGCATGTAACCCGCGTCTTGCCATAACCACTGAGCCACCGCGGCAGCCTTCATGTCATGGGGGACGGCGTAGTGGAAGGCTTCGCATAATTTAGACCACCAGGCATTCTACAACGTTCTCTGACAAAGCTGTACGCTGGATTCTAGCACTTCGCCTCCTAGGAAATGCAACTGCCGCAGTGCGATGCAGAAGGTGGCCGCAAATAAACGAATTGCTAGTGATGACATTCGCAGAGCGTACAAACTACAAAACCGAATGGCTGCTTTAAAAGCGCGCCACTAAAGGGTGGAACAGTACACAGGCTTGTATTACCCTGATGGGTGAGGCAGACGCAGTGGCTATACGGGTTGCTAAACCCGCAGCTTGTGGAGCCGTGCTCAAAATCGCATTACCTCCCTGGAAACGTCCGGGAATAGTTTTGTGTTTTGCATGCATGCCGCTTAGCCGTCTACCCTGACAGTGAACATTTACTCTTTTGCCCGAACAGATGCACCTGTGCTTATCTTGTGCCCAACTAACCTTGAGCTCTTTTGCGGAGGTCAAAAGTCGGAACAGGGGGCCATCGTCTATGATGCGCCCCCGCGGGACTCTTTCTCCTTTCATTTCCACTCTCTGTCCTTCTCTTACCGCGCGGTTCGGGTGTCCACCGACATGACAATTACTGCGCCATGTTCTTTCCTCAGAGAGGAATTTTTAGAGCGCAGCTCTTTGGCGTCCGTTCCTGGGTTTCGCGTCGTCGTCTGCGTTGTCGTCGGCCTCGTAACCAGCTCCGCCCCCCTTTCATCCCCCCAGCGTTAGCAGCGACCGACTGATACCGCTGGATGCCGCTGACGCCGGTAGAGAGTCAAGATAACGTGACTGCATAGAACACCGTCGCCGCCATGCAGAAAGAAGAGGAAAGGGTCCCCCCCCCCCCCCTGTTCTTGTGTGGCGGATAGGGTGCTCTTCAGTTGCCGACGCGCCGGTTATTTCACGTAGGCCCCGGCACGTCGACGAATACGTGACCACCTTCCCACGGCTAGACCTGGTTCTTAGCGCTGCGGAAGCGAGGGTATCATATTGTTTGTGTCGGCATCGGCGGCGTTGTCCCTGAAACCAACTCCGCAGCTGGGGTTGACTCACTATCGGCGTCAGCGGCATCAGTCAGTCGCTGCTATCTCTTCCCTCCTCCCTTTATCGTGTTGTCCGCTTGCTGCGCGCGCTTCTGCCCCCATCGTTTGCCGCTGGGTGTACACGCCGCCCCCCTCCCCCCTCTTCCCGCGAAAAATAAAAAAAAAATTCTGTGATAGCGCATACATGTGTTGCTCGATTTCTTTGCCTCAATCTATCGAAAAGGTGAAACAGCTTATTTGCTGCGCTCAAATTTCGCATTAGGAAGTAACGTAATCGTCGGTAATTTTTTTTGATCGTAAATTGTACACGTAGCGCTTTATAACATTGACTTCAATGGGAGGTAAACTGCCCGATACAGGTCTGTCCTCATTTGGACTGACAGTAACCTCCGTGTACTTGTAAACCGCAGATGAGAGGCGCGAGGGATGCATGGACCTACGTGACAGCTCAGTTATTAAAAAGCCAAGGAAAGGTACCTATGCAGGCACGAATACCCTACTGCATTTCATTTAGTGGGTTGACCCGGGCGTACTACGTATCAGCCTGGATGTTTTCTTCTCATTTTTGAGGGCCGTGGGGCCCGAGAAGGAAGGCCTCCTTGACGCCAAGCGGTGCTTACCCTTAAAAAAGGTAGTGTGACAGGCGTTGCAGGTTGGCGTCGGCAGCCACAAGCACCACGATGCAGGTACAGCACACACGGCAAGGTGGCCGCAACCACAGCCTGCGAAATATTAGTAAATACATTGAGCCTGCTCTAAAGCTCCACTCACATGCTTGGCAGTCACAAACTTTCCCTCCGCGACCAGGGCAGAGAATGTTTCTAGCGCTTTTCTAGGTGCTTAAGCAAAAAGGTATTCACGAGAACATATATTAAGCGAAGAATTTTAATGCGGCTGAATAGTATGAATCCTGTTTTAATCTGCAAGCAGGGACAATTGTTGCCAGGTGCTGTTCCTTTTTGGTTTTATCCTTCTTTATAAAGTTATGCTGAAGAAAACTGTGTTCACCAAAGTCTAGAAGCAGTGAGAGAAAGGAGAGATAACTGCAAGCAGATTAAGTGCTGGGAGCGTTAAATCGCAGAACACAGTCGCACAAGGACGATAAGGTCGATGACGTCTCTGTAGCCGATATGAGAACTTGAGGTTAGTAGCTACGCTGCAGAAGTCCGGTCCGGACAGTTACGCATGTTGCATACGATGCATTTGTTTCTCACGGAGTCTGGAGCCAAAGGGCACTGAACGTTAACTTTATCTAACAACTAGTTATATTTAAGAAAAAGCGTTTTACAGTTACGTGGGAATGTGTAAAATTCGTGCGCTAGCAGAGATTTATTTACACAAATATTTCCGTTGGGATCCTTGCGCAGTAATCCAAAGATGTGTTTAAGCACGAAAAAGCCTCGAGTAAAGCATTGTAACGAGTGCTTAGTTGAAGTGTCAGGCTTTGCATTAAAGGAGAAGCTGCCAGTCATAAAACAAATATCACGGTTATTTTACCCAGCTTCCGTTAATGAAAGTATAATTTTGATTGCCTAAGTGTTAGTCGATCAGTAGTAAATGGGGACATAGTTGCTGTCGAGGTCACTAATGAGGATTGGCAAGAAATTTCTTAACGAAAACTATTTGTGCCAGAGGCACAGGTTGTCGCTGCTGCCAGACGGCGGCCTACCAGCGAAATTCTGGCTTTGGCGTGTCCACGTCCTGTATTATATTCCTGCTTGGAATAAATTATTTTTATTATTACTACTTCATAATCGCATTAGAGTCTTAAAAGGACAGGGGTTTACTGAAATGCGCGGTGCAGAAGCACAGGTTGTTGATGCCAGCAGATCTCACTAGCCAGTTTGTCGCATAATAAATGGTGGGCAGGGCGTATGATTATGTATCAGAAAGGAGCTTCTAAAGCACTAGTTCGTTAGGGAGAAATAAACTGTCTAAGCAACGCCCCCAATTTGATATACGCAGCTCATGCGTAACAGGAATTTTTGAAGCGAAAAGCTTTACTACGCGGGCCGAGCTTCGCGTGGGCCGAACTGGTGAGTTATGCGCACGCGCGAAGCCGGGTGACGTCACGCGCCGCGCAGGTGGTCGCTCCTCGCTGCTACCGCAGCCGTCGCAGACTCCGTCGCCTGACCTTTCAGCGCAGCCGCGCGCTACTGCGCATGTGCGTCGCCTCCTCGCTGTCGCTACAACTGCGCGCTTCGCCTCCTCGTCCACCGTGTAACCTTTCAGCGCAGCCGCGCGCTACTGCGCATGTGCGTCGCCTCCTCGCTGTCGCTACAACTGCGCGCTTCGCCTCCTCGTCCACCGTGTGACCTTTCAGCGCAGCTGCGCGCTACTGCGCATGTGCGTCGCCTCCTCGCTGTCGCTACAACTGCGCGCTTCGCCGCCTCGTCCACCGTGTGACCTTTCAGCGCAGCCGCGCGCTACTGCGCATGTGCGTCGCCTCCTCGCTGTCGCTACAACTGCGCGCTTCGCCTCCTCGTCCACCGTGTGACCTTTCAGCGCAGCCGCGCGCTACTGCGCATGTGCGTCGCCTCCTCGCTGTCGCTACAACTGCGCGCTTCGCCTCCTCGTCCACCGTGTGACCTTTCAGCGCAGCCGCGCGCTACTGCGCATGTGCGTCGCCTCCTCGCTGTCGCTACAACTACGCGCTTCGCCTCCTCGTCCACTTTCGCTGCAGCCGCGTGTTGCCCGCGTCGCAGCCGGCAACCCTTCTCTCCGCATTCTTGCGGGCAGTTTCAACAGCACCGATTTCCGTCTCGTTCTCTGCCTCCGTACAGGCAGTGTGTGGACGGCCGAACGCCTCCACCGTTATCGTGGTGCTCCCAGTGCACTGTGCGCGAACTGCGACAGCCATGACGTCGAACCAAGCGTAACTGAAGCTTTCCGCTCGTATATCCAGGCTTGACAAGAGCTAAGACACTGCCTATTTTTTTTCTGCACTGAAAAGTCCCAAAACAAGGCTAATTGCCACGAATCCCGTGAAAGCACCGAAGACGGAACGTGCGAACTGAATGCCAGACTGGACGCTCAGGAAGAGAGCGCTACGATAACGTGGTGCTTCACTTCGCATTGCGTTCCCGCCCCTGGACAGATGTTGGAACGACGACTTAGTTCTTGTCGCAACTTATCTGCCCACTTCCTTAATCGTGCAAAGCTAAACAATGCTAGGTAGGCTGTTTGTGGTCACTTCTCTCGATCGTCCTGAAGAAGAATTAACATAAAGTGTCGTGTTTTTGTTGTCTTCCTGCACCTGAAAGGCAAAGAACTAGGATGCCATATTGAAGCAGCGAGCACGGGGCTGCGCAAATTCAGGCACAGTAAAGAACTTCTGGCCATTGCAGCCAGAATCTTGGCGCCATCAGAGAGCTACTGCCGCCTATCGTAGGCCACCTTCCCCAGCTTTCGCTGGTACTTCACATCGGTGAAGACTTGGACGTAAGGTTATAATGCGTCCGGACTGAATGCATGAACTGCCATTCCAAAAGTTTAGGGCAGCTGGTATGATAGTTTCTGCATGTCAAATAATCTTGGACAAACATTTTCAATACTGTAAAATTGTAAGGTACTGGTACAGAAATATTGAAGGTAATGGTCCGTTCTTCCGATATGTAGCAAAATATTTCCTCTACAGTGTTTCCATCCATCGCATCGAGCAGTTAAGACTGCCATACAACACCAATGGGGAACGCTTTTGAGGAGAACACGAATGTTAATAGCAAAGGCGGGAGATCTTCGCATGTATAGATTGTTGTGGTGCATCTCAAAATATATAAACAAACTGCCCTCATAAACTGTGTTTTAAAAAGGCTTTTGTCCAGAATTTCTGAATACGGCCATTGTTAATTAAACTCTAGGGAAGAGGCTTTGTTGGTATTTTTCGCAGCCTGCCAGTTTTATCGTTCTAAAGCTGCGGGTGGTGAGATGAAGGATACCTAGTGAAGGGCTCGGAAAAATAAAATGTCGACCACCGAGGCCTCTTCCCCGTACTCTGAAATGGCACAGCACACGCGTATCTTCACATTTGATGATGTACGGTCGCTGTGGCAATAGCTCGCAAACTCTTCACCCTCTCCCTGAGCGAGTAGGTGAAAGCGATTGGCAAGTTTCCTGAGGATATCAACAAAGCCTTCGCACGCGTAGATTTTCTTTTAAGGCGAAGGCCTTCAATGTCTCATGCTCGTGGTGTCTGTTCGTACGCTGGAATCGTGCAAACTGTGGCCTCTCCTCCGCGCAACGGCGCAACCTCCTCCCCTCCTTAGCAACCGGCGCGCCAGTGGGGGGCGCAGCTGTGCATAGCAACCCTGACGTCATACAGTAGCGGTAGAATGAGTGCGCGCGCGTCGGCGGTGGCAGCTGCGCCGCCGCTCCTTCGCAAGACGTCTCGTTGCAGTCATGAATGAGACGCATGGCTCTGAGGCGGCCCAGTGATAGAGCGTCAAGCGGTTCGGGGAAGCGGCAATGGGTTGACCACAAGGCTTTCGCCAAGCACACAGAAATTCCAAAGTGTCTTCGGTAATTTCTTTTTTTTGCGCTTATCTAGGAAAGTCCCAAGGAATCTTTCAGAAGGCAAGAACATCGAATGTAAAGTATCTGTTTGCCCCATTTTGCACTTCGAGTAATCCACCTAGTCTGCTCTGGTTTTAGTGCGAGAGCACTAAAAAACACGGTCCCAAACAAGAATGTTGTGTGAAACTTGGAGTAGCTCGGGTAAGCTCGGGTTAGTTCGGAGGAACGTCACAACGGCTTGAGATAATGGGAGGAAGCTCGGGTAAGTTCGGAGAAGTGTCGCGACAGCTGTAGCCCACGGGAGGCGGGCGTCGCGCCATCTGACTCCAAGTGGGCAGAGGGTGCGAAAATAAAGCGCGAGAAACGCGGTTGCTTGCACATGCAGATGCCTGAAAGAAAAGGCGAAGAATGAACACAGGCTTTTTCCACGTCTACTTTCTTTAACAACGTCCTACGTCAAAACCCCACCACTTTTTTCTACTATGTGACTAGATGAAAAGCTGTCCTCCAACTTCTACCCATGCACAAACCATCGCTCACCTGCCCAATGTAGTGAAATGAAGAGTGAGACGACTGTCTTCGCTGGGGAAGTGGCCCACACGCGACGCCAGTATTTCATCCGACCATGGGCCTGCGACGTGAGGCGACCTGCGCATAGAAATGTCAGCCTACAGCTTACCTAAAATAGAAGAAGGCTCATGGCCAAAAATGAGTAGATCATAACGCGAGGCCTCAAGACACCAAAGATGTTCGCGACTTGAGTAAGGAAATCATGATTACATACAACGTCCAGCTGAAAGAAAGCACGAATATCAGAAGAGTAATGCCGTCGAAACGGGAGGGACGCGTCTCCATAACTTGCTCAATAAGATTAGCAAGTATAATATATTGTCACGTGACGATGAAGAGAGAACTACATGACATAAGGCGATGGAATGATTTAATGGCGGCGGGCCTAGCGTGAGCGCTGCGTGCAGCGCCACTGCCCACTTTGTGATCTTCTAGTCCGTGACAATACCCGGGGCCACCGAAGCCATCGTCCCGATTGCGCGAACTAGAAGAACGGAAGTGACGACGAAACAGAGGACCTGAAGATGGGCGTGACAGGTGAGATGAACACAGAACAGGAGAAGATGCAGGGCTTGCCCTCACGGCAATATATTATGAGCCGCCAATATATGAGCGTTCATGTTCTTTGGGATGACAGTAAGGCGTGTAGCACTGGCAGGGAACAATCAAGCATGGACGTTTTTGGCGCGATGCATTTCTATCACGTTTTACTTTTAAACTTCTAAACGCACAAAAGATGTCAAAATAAGTACAAGGGTGTGGACGTTAGAAGAACGGAAGATTGGGCGAGTTGGTGTTCCATGGCGAAAGTACATATAAAGAGCGCTAAACGACAGGACGAGAAGTGCCGTGTTCAGCGCCGTGTTTGTCTACTCCTCTTCTCGTCCTGTCGTCTAGCGCTGTTTATATGAATGCACTTTCGCCGTGTGAACGTTGGCTGTTTCTATAACTGTAAAGATCTAAACAATGAGGCATTTAATTGTGGTGGGTGCTGATTTTGCCGTGTTTTTGTGGCGTGCACAAAGCCACTCTAGCAGGACAGTGTCTCATGTGCGAAGACTGCTATTGACATCATGAAAACAAATCGGCGTTCAGCAGCACCAACGGTAACATACGGTTGGCAGTTACGCCAAAAACGCTTGCACCGACGCGGAGGGGTATCGAATCCTTTGTGGTGGAGCATCAGCAGTAGAAAAACGAGCAACACAGTTAGATTTCATCTTATGAGCAGCGGAAAAGCTTTCATAGAAACAGCCATAGGTAGTGTGTTTGATGTGCTCGAGGTACGGCAAAGAACCGTTCTTACAGCGCTCAAAGTAGTAGTGTCATATTGCAAAATGCTTACCCGCAGTTATGTGGTCCCTGCGGGATTCGAGTTCACGGCGGGGTGAACAGATCAGCTTCGCTTGCCAATGCTTGACCACCCGGCCCTCACCACAGTTTGTCTTGTTTGCGCGAGGAAACTGCCGAAAAAAAGAAAAACCCTTTGATAAACTCAAATCACTGGGATGTATAACAGGAGCCTGGCATAGCACCCAACACAAACATCAAAGCTTTATAAGGCACATACAGGCATCAATAACAACATCCAGTAAGCTTCGATGTTCTTCCAGCGCGATGTACTGTACACACCTACACTAAAACGCGCCTCTCTCGGACACAGACTTCGATGATCGTGGTGATTCAGTGTGAATGCTGAATAATTTGAATAGTCTTAAAGACTCTATAGTCCCATCAACACAGAGTTATCTGAATATCAGTTTTCTCCAGTAGGTGAAAAGTTATTGTATGGTGTTCTTTACGGCATAGAGAACAGACTGAGAACCTGAGTCACCTGCCTTCTTGAAAAACTTTACCGGTAATCTAAAACAGGCAGAATGGGGATCAAACCTCGGACATAGAGCATGCGAGGTGCATTCAAACCGCTAGGCCATCGCGGCGTCTAATAAACCGGTCCCAGCCAGGAGTAAATCAAGATCATGGTCTTCAGTCTTTATGAATTTATGGGAAATGCACAAGTAAGCACATGTGGACGCGTTCACCTCACGATACTAGGTTCCTTTACAACGAGCAGGAGGTATGCGACGCCACCTCCTACCGATAGTACGCCACCCATGTCTTTCCATGCGAGACGGAAGCGGCAGTGCGCAGCTTCGAGCAAAATGAAATGAAGACTTTCTGCCAGTTTACGAGAGGAACAAAGGGCATCCTTGGAGAGGCCTGCAAGAAATTGCGGGCGATGGTAACCGTGGGCCCAACTCCCAACCAGGAGCCTTGGGACACCACATCGACAGGCGCGCAACACGCATACGGACATATTCGAAAAAAGAACACAAACCATGAAACTGAGAAACCAAGATGTATCAAGAGAAGACAAGCTGAAGACGCTGCTGGTATAGAGCAAGACGCTGGGCTCGAACGCCAGCGTCTGTCGGCACCACGATTGCGGTGAAGGGTTCGCATGCGGTGGAACGCCGGATTGGGGTGCGCCGTGAAGACAAACTGGTGGTCCTCACTGACCAGTCTGTGTACCTTGACATTTTAGCCGGAACTGGGACGCTGGCCTCTAACTCAGAGCTCGAATAAAGCTTCACGGCAAAGGGCAAGTCACCGCTCTTACAGAAGCGAGCGCACCGAACGCCCAAAAGCGGACAACGCTCGCGCCTTCCCGCGCGCTACCTCCCATCACACGCCGAACGCTCCCTTGCATGTATTACATAATCTGCTCCAACAGCTCCGCTTCATCGTTAGGTTGACGCAGGCCACGTCACTGAAGTGCGCTACCTCCAAGCCTTTCTTCGCAACGCTAGGCCGGTGCCAGCAGAACGCGGTCGCATTGTGATATTCTTGCTTACTGCTGCCGAACGCCACGAGCCCAAAGCTAACGCTGCAATGGCAGCAAGAAGTCTGGCTATCTTTTGGACACTCTACCGAGTATAGTAGAAGGCAGCCTCGGACGCCGCGCAGCAAAATTCCAGAGCTAACTACACGCAGTGCCAATAACTGCGTAAATGCTTCGCGCCTAATTCCGCGTGCAATAACAGGGAACTGAAAAATGCACTCAAAAAAGCAGGTCGAACCTTGAGCGCAGTGGGTTTCCCGGGCCGGACCGGGCCGTGGCGTTGAGCGTCGGTGGGATGTCAAAAACAGAGGCCTCAACAGCCCGTCGGCATGCCTTGAGTGCCTTGTTCAAATAAACTGCTAGGAGATATTCAGCAGAGCTGGCGTGAAGCTGGAGTCTCACCTGTTGAGCATCAGCGTCGACTACCAGAAGCGTCCCGTGACCACAACACAACTGAGTGCATCCGCTCCGATCGGTTTCTGATCAAACAGTGCTCATACACGTCACACATTCAAGCGTATACGGTTTTACCCTCTCGTTGCGTGCGCTCAAGCCAATGGTCGTGGCCCGTTGGCCGTGCGAGTGGTGCGGGCACAGACGTCAGTCAGCCTGCTCTCTCCTGTAACGCGCGGCGCGCTCCCATTGGTAAGTAGGCGCCTCTTTCTCTCTTCCATCTTTCACTTCAGCCTTCGTCCCTTCTCTCACGGTGCGTTTGAGGCTATGGCTGTGGGTTGAGGTGCTCACCACGAAGCGGGACACCTACTGTGCACTATCTTTCTCTGAAGACCAATCTTCGCGTTTTGCAGCTGAGCACGAGAACGCGTGTGAAAATTGGCCGAGTTTCGATTGAGGCGGAATGCAAAAAAAAAGGGGGGGAGGGGCCCTTAAGTTCGCCGTAAAGATGAGGAATGATCCCCAGTATGTCAATATACGCCAGGAGTTCCATATACGGCGCATCTCACAACCGAGGGGCAGCTTTACGGGTCCAAACCCCGAAATGAATGAAAAATTGAGGGGGCACTTTGTCTAAAGAGCGTAGAGGCGAAAACATTTTCCGCACCACTTTTGACTGCCTCTGTGGCACTCCCAATGAATGAGTAATTACTAATGAATGGCTAATTATTATGTAGTGACTGATGACTAATTAATGACTAATTATTAATTAATGACGCTGAAGCTTCGCCTGTACATGTGGACCGCGGCAGCGTGTTGCAGCGCCGCCGGGGAGCCCATAGAATGCCATCGTCCGTTCTGCGCGATGGATAAATGGTTTGGTTTGGTTTATGGGGTTTAACGTCCCAAAGTGACTAAGGCTATGAGAGACACCGTAGTGGCGGGCTGCGGAAATTTCGACCACCTGGCGTTCTTTAACGTTTAAACAGACACTTTAATCCGTACATGTACTCCCTATGGTTCCGGGAGCAGTACAGCCCCGTCTGTTCTCTCTGTGGGAACCAAAAGGCAGACACACCGCACATCCTATACTCATGTACTCAAGACAAGCCATCACACAGTCTGCAGCTCTCTACCCAATCTCAGTGGGAGGCCGCGCTGCTCAGCTCGGACCCGGAGGTTCAACTTCGAGTCACAGAGCGAGCCGAAGAGGTCGCCGAACGACATCGTTGGTCGGCCACCTGGCGTCCGGCCTAGAAGAGGAGCCCACCGCGGGGAGGGGAACATCACCCCAATCCGCGCCTAAGACCTCTTCTTTAATAAAGTTTAACTCCTTTAACGTGCACTGAAATCGCACAGTACACGGGCCTCTAGAATTTCTCCTCCAAAGAAATTCAGCCGCCGCGGCCGGCATCGAACTCTCGCCTTTCGGGTCAGCAGCCGAGCACCATAACCACTGAGCCACCGCTTGGGTGGAAAAACTTTAGCAAGAGAATTCGAGGCCCGCAGGCCTCCCAGGTCTGCGCACAACCTCACTCACGGTCTAAACGTTCATGTGGTGCTGGTCCATGACGTATGCGGCCCGCCTGACGGCGATCTTATGCCTGGCCAGGTCCGCTGACCGCAGTGAAGTCTCCCAGTCCTAGGTTCGGAGAAACACCGGCCCGGCGGGGGGAGGAGAAGCCGGGCATGATAAGAGGACGTGAGTAAGGGTGCCCTTGGTGTGGCAGCACAAAATGGTTATGGGGGGTACCGGCATAAATTTAGAAACATTGGCTGGTGTAGGCAGCGTTCGCGTCTGTAGGCGACACAAGATTGTTCTCTGGTAGTGAGGGATGGGTCGGGTGCCGGGTAGAATAGGCGCTCAGTGCGGGATAGGTAGGTAGGAAAGGCTTTTATTGCTCTAAAAAGGTGCTAGTAGCAGACGAGAAAGAAGAGGTCCATCTTCCTTCTTCCCATAGGGTCCGTGCCCCTATTCCAGGGCTCCGGTGAGCTTCGCTGCTCGTTGGGCGTGCTGGATCAGACCTTGTTGGCAACCCAGATCGCCGCTTGAGAGCCGGCTCTCCAACTGTTCCGCACAGAGGTAGGGCGCATGATCCGCCGCGTTTCCAACAAGCGGGGCGGTCTGCGGGGCAGGGACGCGCTTCGGCTCGTCTATGCCTTCGTGACTAGCCGGATCCTCTACGCCGTGCCATATCTCCGCACTACTAAGCAAGACGAGGCGCGAATAGACGCCGTCATCCGCAAGGCAACTAAGCGAGCCCTGGATCTCCCGGTGGCTACCTCTAATACCAAACTCAAGGCATTGGGGGTGCTAAACTCCTACCAGGAGCTGCGGGAGGCCCACCTCGTGAACCAATACACGCGGCTCATGAGAGAGAGAGAGAAACAACTTTATTGCCATAGATTGGTGGGATTTAGGGCAGGTGGGCTTGGTGTGGCCCCCAGGTGGGGGCGACTTCCTGGGCCCACGAAATGAGTGCCAGTTGGATGCTCTTGTCTGGCCTTTTGAGGAGTTGGTTCCATCCTTCTTCGGAGGGAGCTGGCAGTAAGGTTCGAGGGGGCGGATTTCCCGCGCAACCCCAGAGGATGTGTGCCTGGGTGGCGATTTCTCCCTGGTAACAATTTTGGCAGATGGGGTCGTATTCCCCGTCTGTGATGAGTGAAAGTCTAGAATGGCTAAGGATGGAGTGCGTCTGCAACCTGCGGAGCAAGCTGGCTTGCGCTCGATTCAAGTCGGGGTGTGGAGGCGGGAACTGGCGTCTCATCTCTCTGTAGACGTTGGTAATTTCGGCAAAGGTCTGGGGAGCCTCGGCAAGAGCGTCTGGGTCCGTGGGGCCAGCCGCCCGGTTGGTTAGTCCTCGGGCTAGTCGGTCGACCCCTTCGTTTCCAGAGTTTCCCGCGTGGGCGGGTACCCAGACCAGGTTGATCTTATGGTCGAGAGTGCAGCCGCGAAGGATGCGTGCAGCGGGGTGGCAGATAAAACCTGCCGAGTAATTTTGTATCGCTCTTTTGGAGTCGCTTAGGACTGTGCGCGTACGTGGGTCAGCGATGGCCAGCGCGATGGCGGTTTCTTCTGCCGCTGTCGGAGAGTGAGCTACTACTGTGGCGGCGGTGACGAGAGTAGATTGTGGCGTGGTTGCACAAGCTACGTATGTGTTTGCACTTTGCCGTGCAGCATCTACGTATATTGCGTGTTCGTCGGCAAGGTATGTGGCATCTAGTGCTTGGGCTTTCAGCTGACGGCGCGTATCATGGCGGCCAGGTAGCATGTTTTTGGGGATTGGTTTTATAACTAGGCGGCTATAGACCCCTATCGGAATGGGCGTCGTGGGGTGGACGTCGCCTATGGGGTTGATGTTGAGACGGTCAAGTATGAGCCGCCCGTGTTTAGTGCGGGAGAGGCGGTGGATTTGGGCGGACTTGTGTGCCTCTATGAGTTCTGTGAGCGTGTTGTAGATGCCGAGTTGGAGGAGGTGCTGTGTGCTGGCGTACTGAGGTAGCCCCAGTGCCGCTTTGTACGCTGAACGTATAATGCTGTTCACAGCTTCCTCGTCCTTCCGTCGGAGGTGATAGTAGGGGTAGGAGTAGACTATCCTGCTAATGAGGAAAGCTTGCGTGAGCCGACAGAGGTCATCCTCCTTCATACCTCTGCGGCGGGTGCTGATGCGGCGGATAAGGCCGTTGATCTGATTGGCTGTGGTGCGGAGGCGCTGAATGGCCTCCGAGTTTTGCGTGTTGTTCTGTATTAACATACCCAGAACGCGGATGGTGCGGACAGGAGGTATGGGATGTGTGTCGACTTCAAGCACAATAGGTTCTTGCGGGTCGGGGACTGGCAAGCGAACTCGTCTGTCCCTGATGACTAGTAATTCTGAGTTCGTGGAGGAGCATGTGAGCCCGTTCGCCTGTACAAAGGAGTGTACTTTATCGATTGCTGTTTGGAGGGAGTTTTGGATTTCCCCGTCAGAGTCAGAGTTGGTCCACAGGGTAATGTCGTCGGCATATATTGAGTGTTGAATGTGAGGTATCTCTACCTGGAGCGGAGGGAGGCCTCTCATTGTAGTGTTGAAAAGGAACGGAGATAGGACTGCTCCTTGTGGTGTTCCTCGGGTGCCTAGTGTGATCTTCTAATGTGGAGGTCTGCAATGTGAAGTTCTGCTGTACGGTTATGAAGAAAGTCGGCGATGTAGTTGTAAGTGCGAGTGCCTACATTCATTTGTGAGAGGTTTGCCAGGATGGAAGCATGTGGCACGTTGTCGAAAGCCTTGCTGACATCTAGGCTTAGGATAGTTCGTGTAGCTCGGATGGGTCTCGGATCGAGGATGTCGTGTTGGATTTGCCACATAATGTCTTGAGTGGAGAGGCCGGTCCTGAAGCCGACCATAGTGGGGGGAAAAAGGTCCTCTTGGTCTACGTGAGTGTGGAGTCTATTGAGTATGACGTGTTCCATGACCTTTCCCAGGCAGGACGTGAGCGAGATGGGCCTAAGGTTGCCCAGCTCGAGTCGTTTGCCTGGCTTAGGTATGAAAATCACTTTGGCATGCTTCCAAGTGTCTGGAAGGCGACCCTCATGCCAGTGTTGATTGAAGAGGTCCGTGAGTGCCTCGACGGACTGATCTTCGAGGTTACGAAGCATCTTGTTGGTTTTGTGGTCATCGCCAGCGGCTGCGGTTGTTTTAATCTGGTTGAGGGCGGCGCGGACTTCTCCTGCCGTGATGTCGGCGTCCATGTTGGTGTTCTGAGCACCCGTGTACCCTGAAGGGATGGGAATTTCAGTGGAAGTATTGATGTATTTTTCTTTCAGGGTAGCGAGGAGTTCCTCATTTGTGCCCTGAAAAGCGTGTATGACACAGGTGAGGTTCTTGTGAGATGTGGATTTGGTGTGAGTTGGGTCCAGTAGATGTCTGAGCAAGAACCACGAGTTTTTGCATCCTAACTGGCCGTTAAGACGGTCGCAGGTTTGATGCTATTGCTCCTGACTCAGTTTGATGGAGTAAGCTTCGATCTCTCGCTCGAGGCGAACGAGACGGAGCTTGAAGGATCGATTGTGTTTTTGGCGCAGCCAGCGAGCGCTAAGACTGCGCTGGACCTCCCACATGTGTATGAGTTTGGCGTCGGGAGAGGGGCCATCCTCGTCCTGGGTAGTCGTGGAGGTGGCATTGGCGGTGTCTTCGAGCAGCGAGTTTATCCATGTGTCCAGGTCGTCTATGGGGGCCGAAGTGCGTTTGGCGCGCACCTATCGGAAGGCGTCCCAGTTAGTGTGCCTGATTGTTCGGTTGGGGGCTTTGCTGTGTGTAGCCGTGAAGGTTGTGCTGAGAACATAGTGGTCGCTACCTATGTTCATGCCGAGGTTTTCCCAGCGTGCGTCTGGGATGTTGCGGGCGAAAGTGAGATCGGGGCAGCTGTCCTGTGTGACACTGTTTCCAATGCGAGTAGGCCTGTCGGGGTCTAGGAGTAGTGTCAGGCCCAGTGTTTGGGCTGTCTCCCACACTTTGGCTCCCTTACGACCGCATGCTTTGCGGGGGTAGCCCCACTCGGTATGCGGCGCGTTGAAGTCACCTAAAATGAGTAGCATCCCTGCTTGTGCAGCCGCGCAGGCCTTACGAACGAGGGTTGCCACTCGTGTACTTTTGTCGCTAGGGGGGCTGTAGATGTTGAGGATGTGGACTGGGGCTTGTGAGCGGCTGTTCGGTAGGACCTGTACGAAAGTGTGCGGAACCTCGGGGTAACTAAGGTCTATATGATTAGCTGCTAAATTTCGGTGGACCAGGATGGCGGTGTTGGGCCCTTGGTCTGGTGTCGTTTGTTGGTTATATGCGGCGTAGCTGGTAAGTTTCGTGTCCATGTAGGTTTCCTGAAGTGCGATGACGTGGGGGGTGTGCGGCTGGGCCTGCAGGGTGTGCTCCAAGGCTCGCCGCTTCGCCTTGAAGCCCCTGCAGTTCCATTGCCAAACTGTGAAGGGGGAGCTAGCCATCGCGTTTCCCGTAGGGTTCGGGGCGCTGTGATAGCGCGACGGGTGATTTAAGAATGCCGCCTGCACGTGAGCGCGCGGTTGCACTCTCCGATGAGGCGACAATAATGGGTGCTGGGTAGTTAGGAGGGGTTGTCGACTTCAAAGGGGTTGCGGATATCTGGGGATTCGTGAGAGTATCGAGCCTGGCATGAAGGGTTTGGATGTTGGCTGCCATTGTGGCGCAGCTTTCTACTAGACGGTCAATGGTGGGGGCTAGTCGAAGGAGGGCGCCCTCGAATTGGTCCATTCGCGTATCAGCTGCCTCGAATTTGGCATCTATGTCTGCTTGTGAGGAGGGGGGAGGTGCTTTGCGCTTGTTGCGTTTAGACTGTTCAGTGTTCATGCGTGGATCACCTACGGGGTTTGATGTGGGAGCGTGAGCCACCTGCTGCGGTTGCAATTTGGGGTTTGCCTGTGCTGATTCTAGGCTAAGAATTTTGGCATTTGCTTTGGCCAATTGTAGCTGTAGTTCCTTGACCATGTCTGCCAGCTTCCTTACCTGTGAATCTGGTGGAGAAGCGGTGACTTGTGCAGGAGTCTTCCATCCAACTTGTTTGACTGCTTTGGTCTCCGGCCGGCCTTGAGAGCTGGCCCGAGAGCTGCGTGAGGCGGATGTGGAACGGCTGCGAGTGCGGCTGGACGCGGCTCATGAAGACGGCCCCTGGGCGCCGCCTGCTAAACCGCTTACACATCCAACACGACTGCACTCCAGAGGAGGCGGAGCGTATCCCAGTACTGTGGCGCCATATGCTCTGAGTCTCCCCGCTCCCCCGTAACATGGACACCGACATGCACGTAAACAGGCGACAAGCGCGGGCTCGGGCTCTTGAGAGACAACACGGCTCCCGACCCGGTGTATATTATGTATGCGTAGCAGGCCCATCGCCCACGGGATTTTACACGGCCGCTGTCGTTCACCAGGAAATGCACGTTGATGGACTCTCTTTTCGAGCCCCGAATTCAATGCGAGCCGAGGAAGTAGCGATAGCGCTTGCTGCCGCCCACGTCAATTCGAGAATCATCATTACGGACTCCCGAAAAGCATGTGATCATTACTTGGCAGGGGAGATCTCCCCCTTAGCTGCTTGCATTCTAAGACGGACTGCCACTGATCCAACACCCAAAAGAATCATTTGGGCTCCTGGCCACCAGGGCTTACGAGGTAATGAGGCCGCTGACGCGGCTGCCCGAGCGCTTACTCACCGGGCTGCTCATCCCAGCTCTTCTGGCTCGGAGACTAACCAGCCGCTGCTGCGATTCAAGGAAATTATAACGCATTATAGCGACATGCACCGCCTTTTCCCGGCCCCTGCAAAGGGTCTGAGTAAGACGGAGGAGCGAACTTTAAGGCGCCTGCAGACAGGTACTTTACTCTGTCCTGCAATCTTAAAGCATTACGATCCTAACACGGATGGGCGGTGCCCACACTGTGGGGAGACCTGTGATATCTTCCACATGGTGTGGGCATGTACTCAAAATCCCCACCTGCCCCCTTCCCCTACCCCTTCCAGAGAGGCATGGGAGACTGCCCTTCTCAACTGCTCCTCGCTTGAGTCCCAAAGGGCTCTGGTGAAACGGGCTAGAGACGGGGCATTGTCATGCGGTGTCCCGGACTAGGGAAGCCGACCATGTAGCGGGTACACTCTGTTGCTCCCAAACTCTATTTCAGTAATTACAAGTTTTCACCACCACCACCACTCGGTTCTTTGCGAAAGCTATCGTTCTTACTGCATTCCAACGTGATGTGGTACAACGATGGTTTGCTACCCCACCACGGGCAAGTGTCCCGATATTGCGTCGGGTAAATCTTGCTAAGGATTTGCGGTGAGCTCAGCAAAAAAAGGCATACGCTCCTTCGAGAAAGCCCCCATGAAGTCCGCCTGTGCCTGGTTTCTAGACCCTCGGGCTAAGGAGTTGGCGGCCTCGTTGCCGGGATATTCCGAGTGCGCAGGCACCCAGATGAGCTCAATGCGTCGGGGCGGGAGGGGGGGGGGACTTGTGAAGCAAGCATTGTGCCGGGGAATGAACCCTGCCCCTGGTGTTCTACGTTTCGCGGCGTCGCCATCGCTGTTGTGCGTTGTAACCAGCAGTGGACACAGTCGCGCTTTAAGCTGCGAAACCAATGGAGCGGGAGCGGGGAAAACAGATGGAAAACGCATAAATGACCTCTTCGAACAGTGTACACCTCAATCGTGCTTGAAGCTACGTGGCGGTAGTGACAGATGTGCGCTGCATGCGTTGGCATTGACAACGTTGTGCCAGAAACCAGGGCTGAAGCCATAGGCTGCCGGCGTTCATTGTGTTGATTGGCGTTGGCGTCGAGAAAGTTTTACACTCGACACGTGCAGCCCCTAAGCGTAGGGGTGCAGTTTGTTTCCTGTAGCATAATTACGTCTGGTGGGGTTCCTCTGGCATAGATGAATTGCTGCAGGAGGCCTTGTTTTTGCCTGTACCCCCTGCAGTTCCACTGCCACAGCTCTAATTGTTGGAGGCGTTCTGCCATGATGGGTTACCATTGTTTGCGTTGGGGGTTTCTGTGCCGAACCTGCGTTCGTTAAGTAGTCTGTCTCTAGCATCATTGGTTATTCTCTGTGTGTTTTGGCTCTTGATGTGCGTCCTGACATTCTGTTCTAACAGGGCAAACTTTTGTTGTCCCTGCTGCATTTCGCTTTTTAACTGCTGCATCTGCTCTTGCATCTGCCTCTGCATGTTCATCATGAAGGTTTTAAGCTCATCGTTGGAGGTCCCTCCCTCGTGGTGTTGTTGCCCCGTCTCCATCGCCCTAGGCGGTGGGGTCTGAGTCCTAGGCGGTGCATAGCCTGTCCTCGATTCACGTAGTTCTCTGATAACCTCGCTTAGCTGCTTCCTAAGCTGCTCAAGTTCACGTTTAAGTGTCTTATTTTCCTCCGCTAGCTGTTTCTCGCGTGCGGTTTGTGTGTTGTTTGTGTTCGAGTGCGGAGCAAAGAGTGATTTGGGAGGGCCGTCTCCCCAGCTCACCTTAACGCCGCCGCTCTTCTTCTTTTGCTGTTGCTGCCCTTGCGTCTGCTTCTGCTGTTGCTTGCCGTTGCCGCCCAAGGGTGGGAAGGACTCGTCCCTTTCGGATCCCCGGCTCTGGCTCCGGTTCCGGCTGCCCCCGCGGCTGCTCCGGCCCGACTCCTGACTCTCGTCACGAAACCATTTGGTTTTCTTCCCCGGCTGCGGCCCCGGCTACGGCGTTGCTGCTGCAGGGGGCCCCACCGCAGCTCGCTCGCCGACTTGAGTCGCTGTTTGCAGTCTCTCGTGCCCGCCACGTGGTCGCCGCCACACAGCAGGCATTTGGGTGTGCATTGGTGGTCTGCCGCCGGGTTCTGGAGTCCGAACTGTCTGCAGGCCCTAGTCTCCGGATTCGGGCAGACGTCCATTCGGTGCCCCTGTTGGCCGCAGGTGTAGCATACCTGCCTCGTGGGCCGGTACGGGTAGCACCAAAATTCTCCGCTGTGGTAGAGAACTTGCTTCGGGAGGGTGGGGCCGTCGAAGGTGATGACGGCCGTGCTGGATCTCCCGAGCATTCTGGCTGTTAGGATCTTCACGCCTTGCGTGCGAACTCTGAGGCTTGCCTTGAGTTCCTCGGTCGAAGTCTCCGGATCCACTGATCACCCCGCGTAGCGTGCCTTCCGGCGCCGCCACGTGTGCGTTTACGGCGTAGTTCTTGCCTCCGAAGCTCAGCTGCTTGATGCGCATAATCTTCTTGGCTGCTTCTTCGTTGCTGGTGCTCACAATTATGATGTTCGATCCATTGCGCAGCCGGATGATCAGGTCTTCTTCCTTACATCCCCGCTCGGTAGCCGCGACTACCGCCCGCGCCACGTGGTGTTGGTGCAAGTCTCTGACTGCGAGTCCTCTCGGCCGGAGGACGATTTTAAAATCGTCTCTGGGGAGCGGAGGCAGGCGTCGCCTCGGCGCTCCCTCCCTCTCCTTCTTATCCGCCGCAGCTGGCGCGCCAGCTGCGTTCTTCGTCGCCCCTGAAAAAGGCGCGCAATCTAGGCCGTTTCCCGCCAAAACTTGCTGCTTGCCGCCGCCATCTTGGCGTTTCCTTTGTTTCTTCGACATGGCGACTATCCAGTCGTCTTCTTTTTCTCTGTCGATTCCGCTTACTTGTGAGCGTTGGATCGGTGAGGTGCTGCTTCCCGGGGCTTGGATCCCTGCTGCAGCGAGGCCGTCTCGGTCTTGATGCATGTGGGCCACTTCGATGGTGTCGTGGAAGTCTTCTTCCATGTTTTCCTGGGATTCAGCCGAAAATCTTGTCGGTCCTAAGGTCACGGGTTGGTCGTAGCTCGGATTTCTCGTTCGGGACATCGCTCCGATGCGTCTTCACCGCGGGCCGAAGCCGGGAAGGCCGCGGAGCCCCGTACTTAACGCCTTGCCGACCACGTGGGAACTTCAAATGCCGATAAAATCCGAAAAAATGGACCCACCGGCTTGAAATTGGTATCCTCGTGGTCCTCTTCACTTCCGACGTCGATTCCGACCAACATTTCGGTAGTCCGATGGGATTAACCGGGTCAAAGGACCCCATAATCACGTAGCGCATGTGAGGCACGTCCGCACTCTTCGGCGAACGCAGCACCCGGATCGAACACGTGATCACGGAGATAATCCCCAAAAAGAAAGCACGATCTAAAAGCACTTATATTATAAACCTATACAGCCCGCCCAGACAGAAAGATGGGGACTTTATTAGGCTCTTTACGGAGGCGAAAAAGTTAGCGGGGAACAACACCCTAGTAATAGCAGGTGATTTCAACGCCAAGAGCCCGAGATGGGGCTACAATAAAGACGACAAGAAGGGACGTGGCATTTGCGCTGCAGCAGAACAGGCAGAGTGCGAATTGCTAACCGACGAACACCACCCAACTAGACAGGGGAACAGCGTCAGTCCAGACACGTGCCCTGACTTAACCTTCGTAAGGGGCGCCAGACAAGCAGAATGGGAGAACCTGCTCGAGAACCTTGGAAGCGACCACCACATAATAAGGATCAGCACAACCGCAAACAATATCAAGCGGAAAATAGGCAAGGTCCGCCTAACGGACTGGGACGCCTTCAGAGCACACTGCAAGCAGATCAAGGGCGACATTGTATCTGCGGAGGACTGGAGCCAGCAACTCAGATCCAAGAACTCTATACTAAAGAGGTGGATAGAACCGAACAAACTCCGGAGGTGGACAAGCGGCTCCTCAAGCTATGGGAGGCGAGACGCGGGCTCACCAAGCATTGGAAAAGACAGAAGTTCAATAGGAAGCTAAAGATTAAAATAGCCGAAATAACTAAACAAGCGGAGGAGTATGCAACGCAGCTGGCTAGGCAAGGATGGCAGCAATTCAGCAACGCGCTGAACGGCACCCTCAGCACGGCCAGGACGTGGCAGATCCTCAAGTCCCTCATGGACCCGAGCAAGAACAAATCAGAAAGCGGCAAATCGATTCAGAGGCTGGTGCACCAGTACACGGGCACGGACGAACAGCTACTCGAGGAAGTCCGGGTCAAATGCTACGGCAGAGACCAGGTCGAAAGCTACCAAGAAGAGTAACAGGGCGAAGAGAATCCAACCATGGATAGACCCATAACGAGAGAGGAAGTCGTCGAGGCGATCAGGTCGGCAACAAAAAACACAGCAGCGGGGGCGGACAGAATCAAGAACTCGCTCATAAGAAACCTCAGCGATGGAGCCATAGATCAGCTCACAGCCTACTTCAACAAGCTCTGGCAAGAAGGAACAGTGCCGGCCGAGTGGAAACACGCGGTAGTGGTAATGATCCCGAAGCCAGGCAAGAAACTCCAGGTCGAGAACCTCAGGCCGATCTCCCTCACGTCGTGCCTGGGCAAGATGTACGAGAAAGTAATCACAAAAAGGATCCAGTCGCACCTAGAGAAGAACCAACTGTACCCAGACAGCATGTACGGGTTCAGAGCCCACCTGTCTACGCAGGACGTACTACTCCAACTCAAGGAGGAAGTACTCGAGAAAATGCCGAGAAGTGGCGAAAACGTTGTCATGGCCCTCGACATAAAGGGAGCCTTCGACAACGTGAGCCACGCCGCCATCATGGAAGGCATCAACAACACCAACTGCGGGGGAAGAACCCACGACTACATCAGGGCCTTCCTGAGCGACAGAACAGCGACCGTGGGACTAGGCGAGCTGAGAAGCGACGTCTTCACCACGCCTTGCAAAGGAACACCCCAAGGCTCCGTGATATCGCCCGTCCTGTTCAATATGGCGATGATCGGGCTAGCAAGACGACTCAAGGAAATCCCGGGCACCCAACACGCGATGTATGCCGACGACATCACGGTGTGGGTCACCCAAGGATCGTTAGGGGAGAAGCAAGACAGACTACAAGAAGCTGCGACCTGCGTAGAGACCTACGTCAGGGAGAGAGGCCTGAGATGTTCGACGGAGAAGTCGGAAATCATCAGGATCGGAAGAAATCCTACCAAAGCCTCGCTGGAAGTAGTTCTAGAGGGGCAACTGATCCAAGAACAGAACATGGTACGAATCCTAGGCATGTGGCTGCAGAGCAGCCGAAAATGCAGCCATACCATCAGCCTGCTGAGAAGAGCCGCGGAGCAGGTTGGCAGAATGATCAGTAGAGTCTCTCAGAGAAGGTACGGGATGAAAGAAGAAGATACCCTCAAACTCGTCAACAGCCTAATCGTTAGCAGAGTTATGTACTCCTTGCCCTACCATTCAACAACAAAGGCGGAGCGAGAGCAAGCCGACTGTATTCTCAGGAAGGCATACAAGATTGCTCTACACCTGCCCAGAAACGCATCAAACGAGAAGCTACTCCAACTCGGAATCAGCAATACCTTCGATGAGCTTGCCGAGGCTCAATTGGGGGCACAACTCATCAGACTCAGAGGCTCCTCTACGGGAAGGGCGCTCCTGAGAAGGTTGGGTCGGAACACGTGCGGACTGGTAGACAGATACGCGGACGTACCGGACGACCATAGAAAGACCTTTAATGTAGGACCCCTGCCTAAAAACATGGATCCTAACCTACACGAGGACAGACGAAAAGCAAGGGCCGAGCAGATAGAAAGGAGGCTAGGCCGATCAGAGAACACAGTCTATACGGACGCCTCCATGTACGTACATGCAGGGAAGCACTTAGCCGCTACGGTGGTAGTTAATAGCACAGGAGACATGGCCACATGCGCCTCAATGGAGGTCGTGGGCATAACGGAGGCCGAGGAAATTGCCGTCGCGCTGGCGGTAGCAGAAGGCTATAGGACAGGCCGATCCCTAAACACCTTAACAGACTCGAAAGACACGTGTAAAAACTATACGAAGGGCAGAATTAGCGGCATGGCCCTCAGGATAATCAGTGGGGCAGCAGCCTCTGCTGAGAAGACACCCATACAACACATAATCTGGGTCCCAGGCCACGCAGGCGTAGCGGGGAACGAAAGAGCAGACAGCCTAGCTCGAGGGCTTACATACCGAGCAGGCATGTCAGATGTTCTGGAGCTTCAGCTACTAGCATGCGAGGGGGGATACACAGAGACATTACAACTATACAGGGGGACTAGATTCAAGTACCCGCCACCACACAAAGCCCTCACGAGGGAGGAAGCAGTCGGCTGGCGTAGGCTACAAACAAACTCCTTCCCCAACTTGTACATCTATAACAAGATGTCACCAACACAATACAGAGCAAACTGCCCCTGGTGCGGCGACACACCCACACTATACCACATCACATGGGAGTGCGAACGAAATAAAGCATTCCACCAACACGAATTCCCGAGTGCGGAGCAATGGGAGAGCCGGCTCACCAGCAGCGAGCTCGCGGCCCAAAGGGCCTTAGTGCGGCACGCTACTGATGCAGCGCGACTCAGTGGAGCCCTGGACTAGGGGCCCAACCTTGCTGAAGAGAAGCCTCAAGTCGCCGGCGCCACGAAAGACGACGGAGGCTTCGAATCCGCGAATCTCTTAAAAGATCTCAATAAAGTTTTCTACTACTACTACTACTTTACACTCGATCATTCTAAGGAAAGGAAGTGCGCATAACAGGCTCCCTGGCTCAGTGGAGGCCTGAATCGAGCTTATAGGCACGTGGGGTGATGAGAGATGTCGGCTGCATGTGTCAGCGCCGACAACGGTGAGTGAACTTTCGCGATCAACCATTATCTGCCACCTGCCAGGGTGGCAGAATGGGGGGGGGGGGGACTTTAATGCAGATACAAAGACAAACAGAAATTTCTTACCATTTATGCGAGAGACCATCCCGTTCCTCTCGTTCGTAACGCCTCCCACGGTTGGGACAACCTCGCGAAATCAGGGTAGCAGGGTGGGTGGGGAAAGAGAACAGAAATAGAATCAGGCTTGATGTAGCAAGCCGAGCTTATATACATCTGTTTCTCCGACCACAATGCTTCCTTCATGACAATCAAGAACTGTTAGTGGAGTGTTTCTTGAAGAAGGAATATTTGTGAAAAATGGCGAGTTGTCTGTAATTGTAGGTAGTACATGTCTTGCTCTAATTCTTTGCCTGAATGTATCGAAAAGCTGAAACAGCTGATCAGCTTCGCTGAAATTTCGCATTGGAAGCAACGTGTAATTGTCGGCAGTTTTTTTCCACCCTGATTTTTGCCACCCAGAATGCGTATGGTATGGACCTGGGGTATCTGTCGGCCCTGAATTCGGATTTATAAGGGATTTTGGTATGTCCGTCCCTTGGGGGTATGTATGGCGAGTAGTTCATTTTTAAGCGAAAAGCTTCACTACGTCAGTCAGAGCCGAGCTTCTCGTGAGCCGAACTGGTGAGTTACGCGCATGCGTGAAACCAAGTAACGTCACGCGCCGTGCAGGTGGTCGCTCCTTGCCGCCGCCGACTCCGTCGATTGACCTTTCGGCGCAGCCGCGCGCTGCTACGCATGTGCGTCGTCTCCTCGCTGTCGCTACAACTGGGCGCTTCGCCTCCTCGTCCATCGTTTGACGTTTCGTTGCAGCCGCGTGTTGCCTGCATCGCAGCCGGCAACACTCCTCTCCGCACTCCTGCTGGCAGTTTTAACCGCGCTGATTTCTGTCTCCGCCTCCGTACAGGCAGTGTGTGGACGGCCGTCAAACCAAGCCTAACCGAAGCTTTTCGCTTGTACATCCGGGCTTAACCAGAGCTAAGTCACTGCCTGATTTTTTCTCGTGAGCACGGATTCTCCTTGCCCGTTGGAAAGACCTTTGAACACAGCGCATTTTTGATGACAGGAAAGGACGCAGTAATTCTCTGTCATCTCGGTAGACACCCGAACCGCACTATAACGGAAGGGAGGAAGTAGAAGTGAAACAATAAAGAGAAAGAGGTGCCGCAATGAAGCTCGAACGCTGCTGCTTCTGGACTGTGCTGCTGGACTTTGCTTCTCCTGGTGGTTCCGGATTGCTCTTCACTGGTGAGGCCGTTCTACGTTGGGGGGTTTTTGGCCAAGGCTTAGGTTAAGGTTAGGTTAATGTGAACCTGAGGGGGCGTTTCGCAGTGAGATGTCTTTGACCTCCCCAGGTGGAGGGTCGGCAGCTTGGTTTGCCAGCTTGCCAGCCCAAAGCCTGCCGCTTGAGTGCTTCCAGAAAAATGGCATTGAGGCAATTCCTGTGGCTCTCGTCCCAATCGGTGAGGGAGCGATCAAAATGAAAACACCCAAAGTTATTCAACAGGAACTACGATCATTGACAGCCAACTATCTTCAGATCTCTGAAGTGCGTCCATTTGGCCGTAGAGGCATTGTCTGCAAATCGTCTGATATCGCTTGCGTGGCTGACTTGCTGCAGTGCAAAATTTTCAGTTCTCTACCGGTAAAAGCATTCATTCCAGAGCAACTTGCATGCGTCAAGGGCATTGTACGCGGTGTGGACCCAGCATCTTCCCCGCAAGAAATTCTAGAAGAATTTCAGGATGCAGGTGTTGGAGTCCTTTCGGTATATCGGTGCAGTAGAGAAATAAACGGCTCGCGTGTTGCTACTGAATCGGTAATAACAACTTTTGCTGGCACTTCCTGCCCTACTGAACTAAAAATCTGGCCTATTGTATACCGTGTAGACACTCTGCAACCGCGCCCACTTCAATGCACCAACTGTTGGCGGTTCGGGCATAGCGGCAAAGCATGCAAGTCAGAGACCCGCTGCCGTTTGTGTGGCGAAGGTCATGCTGCGGATAACTGCACCTCAGAACAGCCTCATTGTTGCCTCTGCAGTAATAACCACCCAGCAGATGATGCCGACTGCGCAAAACGCAGTGAGGAGCGCAGCTTGTTAGACATAATCAAAGAGAAGCGGTGCTCAAGAGCCGATGCTTACGCTCTTCTTAACAGGAAGAAGGATTCATACGCTAGTCGTGTGCGCGCTTCGGTTGGGGATATTGAGTCCAACTTGACTGCCTCCATTGTCTCCACTGTAGAAAAAGCCCTTAACAATGTTGTTGAGCGTATGCTAAACACATTTTCTGAGGCGTTGGCTCAGTTTATTGCAGTTCAATCTGTGTCACCATCTCCATCCGTTCTGGCAGCGAAGCCGGCGTCTGTTTCAGCTTCTGCCGCTACTGCTAGCAGCTCAGCATCACCTCCTGATGATTCCCAGGTCCCACCTAACATCTCTCTTCCTAGCAATGCATGTTGTACCGATGCATGCACAACAGATGTTGAAATGTCGTGTTCCACGCAGAAGCGTCGTGCTTCCTCGTCTCCATCTAAGTCTAGTTCTCATCAGATGAAAGCTAGGAAAGGACCACCAAAACTTCTTCCCAATATAGATATCCTCAAAGAGGCGGTGTCTGCCTCTTCAATTGGTCAGTAATCATGGCAGGTATCAAAGTGTTACAATGGAATTGCCGCTCTGTATTCTCTTCTCTTCCAGATCTAGAACTACTTATTCGGAAACACAACCCTGATATCGTGCTTTTACAAGAAACGTGGTTATCACCTTATAAATCATTTTCAATGAAAAACTTTCGAGTTTTCAGATTAGATCGAAATGCTGGTAGGGAAGGCGGATTGGTAATCATGCTTTCTAAACACATATGTCATCAGGCATCTATCTCTAACAAAATTCTTCTCCCTGACTGTGAGCTTTTAGCGCTCAAAATTTCATTTCCGCAGTGTGCTGATATTACAATTGCTAATACCTACTTTCCTTTAGGTGTACAGAGGACAGACTGCTTAGACAGCTTGGTGGCTGGCGCAAGTAGTGTAGTTATTGCGGGAGATTTTAATTCCCACCACAGTGAATGGGGAAGTCGCACTGATTCCTGCGGCCAGCTTCTCTGGTCGTGGCTGTCTGCAAATGCTGTACGCTGCTGTAATTCAAGAGATATAACATTTATGCGAGGCGGTGCTCGCTCAGCCATTGACTTAACATTATCGGCAGGTAGGCTTGAGGTGACTGACTGGTTGACAGAAGATTCGGGTACTTCTAGTGACCACTTTCCTATAACTTTCACTATCCGGTTATCTCCGCACAAAAATAGTTGTGTAAACCATAAATTTGTCAACCACAATATTTATAGAAGTTTGATGTCCGCCTCACTTGCCTCTATAGTCAGTACTAGCCGGGATGACAGAGCTCAGCAGGCGGTTTCATTTTTGCAAAGTGCAGTAGACCATGCAATATTCACTGTGCCCGCAGCAGTCTCTAATAAACAGCCGTCTCCCTGGTGGACACAAGAATGTGATAAGGCCTATCGTTGCAGAAAAGCGGCCTGGAAGAGACTATCCTGCAACCAGAGTCCAGCAGATTGGTTAAATTACAAATTTTTCTCTGCATCTTTCAAAAAAACAATTGCAAAAGCCAAGGAGGACTATAACCAAAATTTGAACACTTATCTTTCAAATCCTCGTAATCGGAAGGCCCTGTATAGATTTATGGAACGTAACAAGAGTTATCCAGTCCCTCACCTTACTTCTTCAACAGTGTTATCACCCCAACAGGCTCAGGAAACCCTGGATAGTATTGCTCAGGGACTCGCAGTACGTTTCCAGACTCAGAGAAATGTCCCTCTGCGCGCAATCACACCCTCTTCAGATTATACCGAGGTTGATGCGGCAGAGCTCCTCTCAGTCCTGGCAATGATGCACCCTGCAGCTCCCGGGCAAGATGGTGTCACTGTTGGTATGATTAAAATTTTAGCCCAGGATTTCACAAGCAACCTCTTAGATATTGTCAATACTTCATTGAACAATGCATGGATTCCAAGCATTTGGAAGATGGCGAAAATTATTTTATTGAGGAAAGATGCTGGTAAAGGGTACGTTTTAGACAATATTCGGCCAATTGCACTAACTTCAAATTTAGTCAAATTAATTGAAAGGGTAGTGCACAGCCGTCTCACAAAACATGTTCAGGATGTTAATGGCCTCAGCCCAGCACAGATTGGTTTTCGTCGCGGATGTCTATATGGACCGCGCATGTGGATCTTGAGAGTAGAATCCGGCTCTCGATACGCAGAAGGGAAGTTTCAGCTTTGGTGACTCTTGATGTAGCAAAGGCCTATGATAGTGTAGAACATACTATTTTACTTGACAGACTTGCGCAGTTACATCCTCCAACCTACATTTATGCATGGATATCTGAATTTCTAAAGGACAGATACTTTTACTGCGCAGAGGGTACCCTACGTTCTAATACTTACCATCAATCAAGAGGAGTGCCGCAAGGCTCTGTACTATCACCGCTACTTTTTAATATTTTGGTCAGTGACATCCCCATCCGTCCTGATGTAACAGTTTTTGTGTATGCAGATGACATAGCTTTTTTCGCCTCGGCCACGGATATCCATTCGCTTTACCAGATTATGCAGGGATATTTGGATGCTCTTGGAGTTTGGTTGCACCGTATTAATTTATCCCTGAATGTTAACAATTGTGGCACACTGGTATTTCCTCCAGACACGCCTTTGTACATTTGTACATTTCATTAGCCCATCACTCTAATCTGATTCCACAAGTGGAATCTGTTACATATCTAGGTGTTACTTACCATCCAACCTTAGATTGGAGCCTTCATATCAAGAACAACATGCGTAAAGGAGAACGCGCTCTAGGCCGGCTGACACGAATCGCCAATAAAAGGTTTGGGATGCGCCGCGACACATTATTGTTACTTTACAAAGCTTATGTAAGACCTATACTTGAATTTGGTTGTGTTTTGTTCTCTGGTAGCGCAAACTACAAGGTCCAACCCTTAATCTTACTGGAAAGGCGTGCTCTACGTCTCTGCCTTGGTCTGCCAAAATCAGTTTCAAACGCCCTGCTTTATCTCGAAGCCAGTATGCCCAATTTAATTTCCCGCTTTCAAATACTCACGGTGCGAACTTTCCTCAGGTCGTTGGACCCGATGACTAATGTCAGTACTCCTATTTTTGTGTCTCAGCAGGCCTTATTTTTTTACCAACATTGGCCACGATATAAAATGCCACAAATTACCTTAACGCAGAAACTTTTAACCCCGATTGGTGTTGATCTCAGTTCCTTGCAGTGGGTTGACGACACGCCGGCAGCAGTGGAATTCCATTTTGACCACATCTTCCCATCTCATGCGAAACACATGCCCACAAACATTTTAAACGGCATTCTTTCTGGTCATATAGCGGAATTCCCCCATCATGTGGTGCTTTCTACTGATGCCTCCGTCAGCGGCCAAAAAGCTGCAGTTGGCATCTTTTCGCAGGATTTGGCATGGAGCTATTCTGTCCGCATCCCAGATTATATCCCCATATTCTTTGCGGAATTTTTGGCTCTTGGAATGGCCCTGCACAAAATTCCGTGTCATGTATCTCACGTGATCATCCTGGCTGATTGCTTGTCAGTTTTAGTCTCCCTTGAAACTTCCCAAAAAGATTTTTTGTGCCGCTTCCTGCGATTTTTTGTCCCGTCCACTTTAAAGGAGGTCCGTTTTGTCTGGATTCCTGGTCATGCAGGCATTCATTCCAACGAGGTGGCTGATTATTTAGCAAGGTCAGCTCTTGACGGGCCAGTAACGCATCCCGTCCCGAATTTCAGTCTGCTGGCGATCTCCAGGTTTCAGCGGTTCCAACACATATCAGCCAGGCTACGCGATCCCCTAGTAAATACTGATGATTATCAGCACTTAGCGTATAAATGGAACGTCCGTTCGTGTAACACCAGGCAGTGTGAGGTATCAATGACGCGACTGCGGTGCAGGATTCCCAGTTTAAATTTATACCTATGCAGATGTGGCTGGTCTCCAACAAACCTATGTGACTCATGCGGGGTCGTTGAATCTGTGGACCATTTCATGCTCTACTGTCCAAAGTTCGCACTTCAGAGAAAAATTTACCTGGAGGTCCCTCTCTCCAGGTTAGGGCTCCCGTTATCTATGCCAGTGTTGTTATCGTTCGGAGCGAGCGCCAAAGGATTTGCTTTGAGTTCAATTTGTGGGAATCTACATGATTACATAATTGCAACTGGTAGGTTGATTTGCTAACTCCTTTAAAAATCTCGGAGTTTTTTTTTGTTTTTTTTTAATTATTATTATTCTCGCCAGAATGTTCTTTGTTATTTCACTTCAATTATTCTTCTGTCGTTTTTCATGAATACATTTTTCAAATTTCACGTTTAATCCTATGGAAATTTTCTTATGTATACCACTACACCTTGGCCAATCCCCCCACGTGGGTATGTGCCATTAAAATGAGGTGAAGAAGAAGAAGAAGAAGAAGAAAAATTCAGGGGGCACTTTGACTGTCTAAAGTGCGTAGAGGCGAAAGCGTTTTCCGCACCACTTTGACTGCTTCAGTGGAACTGGTGGCGTCACATATAATTGAGTACTAATTACTGTGATGACAAATCACTAATTGATGGTTAATTACTAATTAGTGCCTGAATACTAATTTTGTGCTCATTAATGACGCTAAGCTTCGCCTTTAGGTGTGGAACGCGACAACGTGTTGTAGCGCTGCCAGGGAGTCCACGGAACGCCACCACCTGTTCGGCGCGATGCCTTGCCCTTTGAACGCAACGCTTTTTGAGGAACGGAAATGGCGCAGAAATTGTGTCATCTCGGTGGACACCTGAACAGCACCGTAGATGAAGGGAGGAAGTGGGAGTGAAAGAAGACAAAGAGGGCCCGTAATGAAGGAAATGAAAATTGTATTTGAGGAAAGAACTGTCTCACATATCTCGGTGGACACCCGTCAAAATTCAAGGGGGCACTTTTTTTTACCTAAAGTGTGGTCACTGATGTGTGGTTAAGATGTTAAGCTTCGCCTGTAAGAGTGGAACGCGACAGCGTCTTGCGACGCTGCCAGGGAGTCCATAGAACGCCATCGCGCATTCGGTTCTACGCCTGGCTCGTCGGTAAATTGGTTTTTGAGGAAAGGAAATGTATGTCTCTCATATCTCGGTGGACACCTAAACCTCGCCGGAAGGGAAGGGAGGAAGATGAGAGTGAGCGGAGACACCGTATTCACTATACGCGCCTTAGTTCATTCCACACCATCCAGCTGGCATGGCGGAGTGGATGGCATGCTCATCTCGCACGCCGAAGACCGGGGTTCGATTCCCCAGCTGGACCAATTTCTTACTCGTTTTTATTTGTTTATCTGGTCTGACGAGACAGATTAATTAGGCTAATTGGTTAAGTAAGCAATTAACTAAGCTCAGTCCCACTTTCTCTTGGAGCATCACTATACGATCCCTTCAATTGGTTGCATGGTTACTAGGCAAAGTACAATTGACCCCGTTTGAAATTCGCGCGCTGTGACGTCACGGCCGTTTCGACCAATTGAAAAGCGTGACATTCTCTGTCGACAACTGCTGCTTACAACGATGAGGCATTAAAGGCTTTCGCCTTAAAATGACGAAGTAACTGCCTCAATTATCTCTGTGGACACCCGTCATCCGTTTGAATTACAGCTATAGAGAGAATTTTGCCCGACAGTATGAGCCATTGAAGGCTTGCTTGCGCCTTAAAACTGTTGGCAGGGAGACTACAGCTTAAGTGCTGGAATGCACGAAGTATCATTCCCTGGGAACGCAGTACGACGAGCGGTTTCCTCACAATTTTGATAAATAATTCGAAGTATCATTCCCTGGGAACGCAGTACGACGAGCGGTTTCCTCACAATTTTGATAAATAATTAATTGTTTTCAGGCGAAAAGCTTCACTACGAGGGTCGGAGCCGATCGTCGCGTGAGCCGGTGCACAAATTTGCCAGTTATGCGCATGCGCGAAACAGAGTGACGTCACACGCGGCGCAGGTGGCCGCAGTCTTCGCCGCCGACTCTGTCGCCTGACCTTTCGCAGTAGCCGCGCGCTTGTGCGCATGTGAACCGCCGCTACCACTGCGCGCGCTACTTCTCCTAGCCACCGTTTGACCTTTCGAAGCAGCCGCGCGCTACTGTGCTATAAATGCGCTTGTCAGAGATTAGGCTCTCGCACTCTTGTATATCCAGGCTTAACCAAAGCTGAGCCACGGCCATTTTTTTTTCAGAGATGCAAATGGCGCAGTCTCGGCGCAGTGAAATATCTCGGTGGACACCTGAACCGCGCCATAAGGGAAGGGAGGAAGGTGAGAGTGAAAAAAGGATGAGAGAAAGAGGTGCCGTATTGGAGGTCTCCGGAATAATTCTGACCTCCTGGGGATCTTTAACGTGAACTGACATCGCACAGCACACGCGTTCATTTTGCGTTTCGCCTGGATTGAAACGCGGCCGCCCCGGTCGAGTTCGAACCTCGGTACTCCGGCTCGGTAGACGAGCGCCTTAATCCCTGAGCCACCGCGGCAGTTTTGATGTGAAAATCAGTTTCTGAGAAAAGGAAATGGCAGAGTATATTTCACATCTCGGTGGACACCTTAACCATGCCACAAAGAAAAAGAAAAAAGAGTCTGCGAAGGCATTGGCATACAATTGAAGGTACATAACATAAATCCTTTTTTAGGAGACCGGAATCATGTAGAGTGGTTGAGGAAACAAAGACGAGTTAATCACATCCGAATCGAAGTCAAAGAAATGGGCTTGGGCAGGGCATGTAATGCGATGACAATCGCCGGTCCTAACGGTAACGGAATGTATTTCAAGCAAAGACAAGCGTAGAAGCGGGCGGCAGAAAATTAGGTGGGCAGATGAGATTGAGTTTGCGGGGATACGTTGGCAGCAGCTTGCAAAAGACAGCGTTAATTGGAGGGACATGGTAGAGGTCAAGGCCATATACTAGAAGAGGCCTTTGCCCTACAGCGGGTGAAGGCCCACTGCATGATCAGCGTGCGTAGTCAGGCTGATGACGATGATGATGACATCAGTTCGAATACTTGTCGCAAGTTAGCCGTCAGTCTGATTATCACATGTAAACTGTATGCAACTAGAAAGCGTGTGACCCCCCCCCCCCCCCGCAAAAAAAAAAATTGGCAGAGGCTTAGCTTGGTTAAGCCCGGTAGGTTGCGAAAGGAAACGAGGCCTTGGTCGAAACGCCTTATATATACACATCCACACGTAATCTTCTCTCAGAGAGAGGAAGGGAAGGAGAGAGAGAGAGCAGCAGCGGCGTGGTTACCCTGGGACTGCGGCGACGAGCCGAGCTGGTCTCCAGTTTTCTGTCCGCTTGGTGTGACGTCACCACAGCGAGCGCCTCCTCGCGGCTGCGGCGCGCAGCAGGTTGCGTCAAACAGTTACAAAGAGTTGCGTCACAGTTTTGATATGAATGTCAGGAAAACTGGCACCACATTGAGATCGCCCAGTGAAAAGTGCAAGTGCTTTGCGATGTCAGTGAACATTAAATACTCAGGTAGTCGAAATTATTCTGCAGACCTCCACTATGGCACCTCTTTATTCCTTTCTTCTAGAATCAGTCACTCCATTATCCCTTCCCTTACCACGCGGTTCAGGCGACGATCGAGATATGTGAGACAGATACTGCGTCACTTCCTCTCCTCAAAAGCAATTTTCGAGTGGAGAGTTCATAAAGATTGTTCGAAACGGCGGTGTTTGTATGGCAACCGCTTGACGACGTCACCCTAGTTTTTTTTCTTCCATAGCTATTAGTGGCTGGCTAGCAGGATACGCAACTCTCCGTCTCCCAGGCCTGCGTGTCAGGGGCGGGAATAAACGTCTTTTTTGGTGAAAACAAAAGTTGTTCAGTTAATCAGTCTTGCCATCGCTGGAATTTTCAGTACCATCTCCGAGTACACACACAAACGCACATACGCCGCCGTATTTTCTCATAATGCGACTACTGATGCTTTTGTATTAGATTCATCAATGCGACTGATGGGGATGGGAATTCGTTAGCCTGTGGGCCTAGATTTCGAGAATGAATGAACGAATGAAAAACTTTATTGTTACAAGGGTGGAGCCCGCAGCGTAGGTGGAGCCCTCAGTCCAGGGCCCCAGTGGCCTTTGCTGTCCTGCGAGCCCGGTCGATCAGCTTGAGCTGCTCTTCAGGCTTCGACCTAGACAGCGCAGCCTCCCACTGCTCCGGTGTTGGTGTGTTGTTTATGAGTAATCTGTGTTCATGAGCTGGACGCATTCGCAGCGATGCCAATTTCAGTTTCACATTGACAAATTATTTATTTGCGTGTCTCTCAGTTCTTTGACGGCAGTTGCAGTTATTTGAATTCTGTTTCCAATTACAGTGACGAGTTCTTTTTTTGATTGCGATTCTTCGAGTTCGTATTCCTCAAATTCTTTAACGGTCCTTTGACTTCGCCTCGCCTCTGAGCCGCAGAGCCCCTGTGCTGTCTCCTCGAGCACCCGAATTCTAACTAGGCTGCGGAGGAAGGAGGAAAAAATGGCTGAGGCTTAGCTAAGGTTTAGCCTAGTCAGATGCGAAGCATATTGATGGCTAGGCTTGGTAAAGTTCCTCGCTTTGTTCTTCAGTTGTTGTAGAACGTTGTCGCCGAGCCGCATATTGAGCACGCCGCTTAGCCAGACGTTCATCCCGCTCTTCATCGGTCTCTGTGGCACGCTGAAGCTTTCGCTTCTCGTTCAAATCAGCCCTGCTTCTAGGCGGCATCCCAACACCTGGCCGCCTCGTAAGTGCCCGGAGAGCGAGGCAAGCTCAGCTTTATACCGCTGCTGTAGCGTCACGTGGTCAGCTGCAGCGCCTCTGATGTGGAGCCTCCACAGCCGCGGCCGACCGCGCGAGCCGGCAGCCCATCTCTCCTCTGCTGTGACGTCATGTTGTCACGTGGTCAGCCGCCGCGCTTCTGATGCGGAGCCTCCACCGCCGCGACCGACCGCGCGAGCCGGCAGCCCATGTCTCTGCTGTGACGTCATGTTGTCACGTGGTGTCACGTGGTCACGCTAAAGGTCAATGGTAGCTCCACCGCCGCGCTCGGCGGGCTGTAGTGTAGCTCTAGTAATATGCTTCGCATAAAAAAACTATTTCAGGCCAGCACTACGGCACGGAGAACAAGGGGGCTTCCTCCGCCAAGGCCTGCTGATAATCTTGTTTATGGTTTGGGGGGTGTTTAACGTCCCAAAACGACCCGGGCTATGAGGGATGCCGTAGTGAAAGGCTCCGGAAATTTCTAACACTTGGGGTTGATTAATGTGCAGTGAGTGAGTGAGTGAAAACTTTATTAGCTCTAGATTCGGATTGTGTTCGGCGGTTTTGAGAT
This sequence comes from Amblyomma mixtum, assembly GCF_055824585.1. Taxonomy (NCBI): domain Eukaryota; kingdom Metazoa; phylum Arthropoda; class Arachnida; order Ixodida; family Ixodidae; genus Amblyomma; species Amblyomma mixtum. Next base: position 68,936,454 of record NC_143015.1, on the reverse strand, counting down.
GGCTTCGTCCATCTTGCTCAAAGGTCGGTTGCCCTTAGTCCAGGGCTCCGCTGGATGCTGCTGCCAGTTTTGCTCGCCGAATCAGACCTTCTTGGTCGACCCGACGATCGCTGGAGAGCACTCCCTCCCATTGCTCCGCACTCGGGTTTGTTATCACTGGTACCACGCTTATCCTCTGGCATGCCCACGTTATGTGGTACAGCGTGGGGGGTTCTTGGCACCAAGGGCATTTGTCATTGTATTGTGTTGGATATATTTTGTTGAGTACGTGTAGGTTCGGGTAGGAGCCCGTCTGTAGCTGTCTCCACGCGACAGAGTCCTCTCTGCTAAGGGAGTTGTCCGGTGGTGGATACCGCTTTCTGCAGCCCTTGTAATAATTTAGAATCGCCGAATAATCTTGGGGTACAGGTTCGTTCCCCTCGAGGTCGCCTACGTTGGATGCTCGGTAATAAGTTTACCCTCGAGCTATCCTGTCCGCCTCTTGGTTCCCTGTTACTCCCGTATGTCCCGGCGTCCATACTATCGTATGCCTGATTGGTTCTTCGTTTGTTTGTCGTTGTGTTATGTGGCCCCCAGAGCGGAGTATGCGGAGCGCTCTGTGCCCTATTCTGCCGCGTAGGTAGTTGCGGCATGCTGTTTGTGAGTCTGTAAGGATTTTTAGAGACCGTTTAGACCGATAGCCCTCCGCTGCCGCTAGAGCGACGGCCGCTTCCTCAGCCTCGACTATCGTACAGTCTTGTAGTGATGCGCTGGTGATCTCGCGTAGGGTTGAGTCAATCACCGTTGTTACCGCATTGCTGTTGTGCTGCCCCGCTGTTCTGGTGTATGTGGCTGCGTCCACGTATACCGTCGTTTCTTGGGGTGCTAATGTCTTTTGTAGGTATTCAGCCCTTGCCTCTCTGCGTGCTTTGTGTAGGTTGGGATCCATGTTCCGGGGTATTGGCGTTACTTTTAGTGTGTTGCGATATTCGTCCGGAATTGTTTCTGTCCTCTGTATTTCTTGAATTTGATCGGCGCGGCCCAGTTTCTTTAGGAGCTCCCTGCCAGATGACATCCCACAGTACACGGGCCTCTAGAAATTCGCCTCCGTGAGTCCGAGTGAAGCCAAGCGCACCAGGAAGGAGGGGAAGCGTAAGGGATGTAAGGAGAGGTAATTGCACTGTCTGTCGTGTTTCGACGGAGCAAAACGCATAAGGTGTTCGCGTGCTGCGCTCTTCCTGTGCATGAAGTGATTCCCAGGTGGTCCAAATTACTCCGGAACCCTACACTACGGCACCTCTTTCTTCTTTCACCCTCCTTTATCCCTTCCCTTACGGAGCGGCTCGGCTGTCCACAGAGATAGGCGACACATACTGCACCATTTGAGTTCCTAAAAAAATAATTTTATAGCCGACCCTTCCGTAATAATAATAATGATAGTTGTTTGTTTTTTTTTTTGGGGGGGGGGAAAGGAAATGGCGCAGTATCGGTCTAACATATCTTGTTGGACACCTGAACCGCGCCGTAAGGGAAAGGATAGAGGGACCGACAGAAGAAAGAAATGCCGTAGTGGAGGGCTCCGGAATGATTTTGACCACCCGGGGATCTTTAACGTGTACTTACACCGCAGAGCACATGGGCGCCTTCTGCGTTTGGCCTCCATCGAAACGCTGCCTCCGTAGTCAGGTTCGTACCCGGGTACTGCGGCTCCATGCCTTGCCTTGAAAGGCATTTCTTGCCGCCATCCTTTCTTTTCCTGGTCGAGAAAGGGGCAGAAGAAAGCAGATGCAAGGCGGAGAACAAGAGGAGAAGGGAAAGACGCAGAAGACAGGGCACACAATCCTGCGCCCGGGCAGGTAGGTTTCGCGCTCTGAGACATTCCCGAAAAGCGGCTGCACTCAGCCTGGGAGCTCCTCATGGAGTCTTCGAAGTGGAATGCACTTCGCACGAACATATAGCCAGGGAGAGAAACCGCGGGCAGACAGGACGACTATGACGATAGAAGGAACACTACTTGCAAAGCAGGCACGAGGCCGAAACAAACGGCTACACGAAGCTGAAGCGCACTTTCTTGCGCATTTCACTATTTTCTCATGGGTGCTGCCACGTTGGAGAAGTGGCGCCACCTGGTACCTGGCCCACACATGACCGCCATGTTGGGTTGGGCGGCCGGCAGCAGGAGCTAGCTGGCAGTGTAATCGGAATCTTCAGAGTGTTTCCATCCTGGGAAATGGCTGTTCTAAGAACGTTGATCTTACGTGGCTCTCGCAGTGCTTCCAGCCCTTATCTCACTCTGCTAACACTGGCACTGCTGGCCTGGAGTGCCTGTGCGCATGCCATATATGCCGGGACGCGCAACGAGTACTCAATGTAAATCAAATGCACAGCCGGAAAGCAAGATGTTTTGAGTTGAAAGAGGAGAAGTCACGCTGAGTCGGCAGTTATTGGACAGTCTCGAATCCCGCGCGCAGCGGAGATGAAATTAACGCCGAATATGACCAAATACGCTCCCAGAAAAATGTTAACTACTAGTGCACTGCACGGGCTCGGGCCGGCCCGAAAGCCCGGGCCGGGCCGGGTCATGATCTGTTTTGCCGGGCCTGGGCCGGGCCCCGGCCTGAAGTTGCGGGCCCGGGCCGGGCTCGGGCTTAAAGCTGCGGACCCGAGTCGGGCTTGGGTCCGTACAGAAACGGCTGGTGTCCGACTATTCATTCACTTGTGCAGAGTGTGGTACACAACTGCGGTATTGGAGCAGCGACACGGATGAGCTATGGGTTATAGTACGCGCTGAGAAAAAAACTAAGCTTTACTCATTGACTTATTTATTTCCTTGTTTCCACGCCGCGGTGTCTTAGTGGTCAAGGCGCTTGATTACTGAGCCGGGGAACCAGGGTTTGCTCCTAGCCTCGGCGGCCGCATTTCTATTTAGGCGGCAAGCATGCCAGCCTTGTACTTTGTTGTATCATTGCTCGTTGGAGAAACCCGGGGGGCCGAAATTATTCGTAGCCCTCTACTTCTGTGTCTCTCACAGCCTTAAGCCCTTAAGCCCCCTCCCCTCCCCTCCCAAAAAAATGCTTTTATTCTATAGCTATATTTTTCTCATGTGAGAAAATTCACAAACTAAAGCGAGGTTGGTTTTCCTTTTGATCAGCCGACCAGAACGTCTCGTAAAGGAAATAGCCACAAAAGCTCACGACAGTTTCTAAATCTCATCTCATAACCACATCTATCCCTCCTCGCTTCTTCAGCCTGGTTGTCATGACAAGTGTTTTGCCCTGTAAGTTATCACGTGGTTCGCGCGTTATCTTCTGCTCTACCAGTAAGAGTAAAATTCAGCAGGTCTTAATTGGCCATTGATAATTCGTCATCCCAAAACATACCTATACACTATTATAAATGGATTCGGGAAGAACCTATGAGTTTAGGACGCTTATAGTCTTCAAAACACACACCATGAAATACTCAAGCCTTTCAGCTTTTCGTTTCCGCTGAAAGGCGACCAGTTCGGATATGAGTTCAACCTGTGAGATCGCGTTCATTAAAAAACTGTTATCCCACTGCTTGCTAGGCAGCTTTAATGTTTATACTTCCGGGCGGCAAAATATAACTGATTAAAATCGTGGGCGAATCCAAAGTAGTCTATTACGCGCGTATGCAGCCCTTTTTATTTGGCTCTCGGAACTTCCCGAGTTACTTTGCGCACCTACACGAGATCACTGTCCAAAAGACGGGCCTGGAGAGCACTACTTCCTTCTGGGTTAAAAAGAACCAACTTTCTGCAAGCCAAACTGTGGTTTCAGAACCTTTGTCGGCCAGTTTCTTACCGGTGGGCAGTATACCTCAAGCGTTACTGTGAAACGGGCCGGGCCGGGCCCGGGCTGGGCTTCACTCCAGGATTCACGGGCCGGGCGGGGCCAGCTAGAGCGATAATTTAGCGGGCCTGGGCCGGGCCCGGGCTTGAAGCCGCGGGCCTGGGCCGGGCTCGGGCTTCAGGTCTCGGGCCCGGGCCGGGCTTGGGGCTCAGATTGAGGCCCGTGCAGTGCTCTATTAACTACTCGTTCGCAGTAGTTTTAAGTAGCGGCACTCCACTGGTTCTTAAATGGGATCGAATGAAGGTGCGGTACGCCTGGGGTGTAATAGCACCTGGCGTCACGAATATTATCCAACAAGAGTTCTTTTCTAACATTTTGTAGAAATTCAGCTACCAGTGCTCAAAATTTGAATTTCATTCTTTTCTCGCCTTTCCCACTTGTCACTTTTTGCACCCTGGAAGGTCGGCGCTCCTCCACCGGGCGCAACTACGGTTGCGGAGCTTCCCGGGCAGCCGTAGCTTCGCGGCTTATTGGCGTCGGCCATGGTAGCTGCTTGACATCTGAAAGAATCTAACGAATTCTAATCTCTCAATCTAATCCCTCAACTTGTATACGCAGGTGGGAGCGACGGAAGAGGGTAAAGACAAGAAAAAGCCGCCAGAAGGGCTCGCCAACTCTCCAGCAAGATTGTAGGCTCTCTGCTGAGTGTAGAAGTGTATTATTTGGCTCAGTTCATGAAAACACCGCGCTGTGATTGAGAGAGTTGATGTGCTCTCCCCGGAAGGTGATTTCGAGTCCATTTCACAATGTTTGCATTCTGTTATCTATTAAGGCGGAAGCCTTTAATGCCTCATCGTTGTAAGCAGGGGTCGTCGACAGAAATGTCACGCTTTTCAATAGGTCTAAACGGTCGTGACGTCACAGTGCGCGAATTTCAAATGGAGCCAATTGTACTTTGGCTACTAACCATGCAACCAATTGAAGGGATCGTATAGTGATGCTCCAAGTGGGACTGAGTTAATTGCTTACTTAACCAATTAGCATGATTAACCTTTCTAGTCAGACCAGATAAATAAAACCGAGTAGGAAATTGGCCGAGCTCGGGAATGGAACCTTGGTCTCCGGAGTGCGAGACGAGCACGCTACCACTCCGCCATGCCTGCTCGATGGTTTGGAATGAACAAAGGCGCGTCTAGTGAATAAGGTGTCTTCGTTCACTCCCACTTTCCTCCCTTCCCGTTACGGCGAGGTTCAGGTGTCCACTGAGGTATGCGAGACAGTTACATTTCCGCCGCCGCGGTGGTTCAGTGGTTACGGTGCTCGGCTGCTGACCCGAAAGACGCGGGTTCGATCCCGGCCGCGGCGGCCGAATTTCTTTGGAGGAGAACTTCTAGAGGCCCGTGTACTGTGCGATGTCAGTGCACGTTAAAGAACCCCAGGTGGTTGGAATTTCCGGAGCCCTCCACTACGGCGTCTCTCATAGCCTGCGTTGCTTTGGGACGTTAAACCCCATAAACCAAACCAACCAGATACATTTCCTTTCCTCAAAAACCAATTTACCAACGAGCAAGGCGTAGAACCGAACGGGCAATGGCGTTGTATGGACTCTCTGGCAGCGTTGCAAGACGCTGTCGCGTTCCGCTCTTAGAGGCGAAGCTTAACATCTTAACCACACATCAGTGACACAAGCAGCAACGCGCTTATGGCTTTCGCCTCACCGCACTTTAGGTCAACAAAGTGCCTCCCGGAATTTTTCTCCTTCCGCTTATGCACACATGAAAGCGACGAAGGGCCCAGCCCCTAGCGAATACTGCTCAGCAGCAAGTCTATAACATCTTTGAATCACTCCGCTGAAATTCCCAGCTGCCCACTGTGCGGCCGCAATTACACGGATGACGCTTCACGTTTGAACTTTTGTAAAGCATAACAAGCTTACTTGGATTTACCCGCGGGCCCACCAGCGGCATGCGATTAGCATAGGTAATAAACACCTCATTTTGATTAGGTTACGCGAGAGTTATCGGCGAAGCGTACTTCGCGTTACGGCGGAGACTGTACAGCTCAATTTGGTCATGTCCGCGCGGAGAATCACTGTGTGCTTCGTCAAAAATCGTTTGCTCTGTACTAAGCTCGTACGAAAAGTTGGGGCATATCACTGCGTGGAATTGGAAACGTTCAGATGAAGGAATAAGTCACTTTGCATAATAAAATAAAATAACACCAGCAATGCATTAAAGCAGCGACAGCGCATTGCTCTTGTCGTTCTTTTATTTTCCAAAAATTTGAGTAGGCGCACGATACTTGTCGAAGGCTCAGCTGGAGCATATCACTGCGTGGAATTGGAAACGTTCAGATGAAGGAATAAGTCACTTTGCGACACTGCCTGAATAAAATAACACCAGCAATGCATTAAAGCAGCGACAGCGTATAGCTCTTGTCGTTCTTTTATTTTCCAAAAATTTGAGTAGGCGCACGATAATTATCGAAGGCTCAGCTGGAGCCAATGTGAGATGCAGTATTGCGCTTCGTTAAGATGCGCTTTAAATTCAAGAGAAGCACTGGTCTGTATGCGAAACACGCCGCACGCAGAGGTCGCTGCTCGTTCGCCGCAAGAATTGCGTAAGGCTTGCTGCTCTATTAGGCTTCTATCTGTAATTTAACGTGCATATTCAGATTTACCATATCTTAGAAGATAAAACTCGTCGTTTTTATAAGCTGTGAAAACGGGTGGCACTCTAGTACGCGTTTACTCAGTCATTTGAACTACTGTGTAACTTCATGCCGTTTGACGTATTTCTCACGTTCACAATCAAGAATTCAGAATCACGCTGATGATATATCGGCACTTTTTTATATCCCTGTTTACCATGATATCAATATACATTACAAGAATGATATAGTGTAAATTAATATTGCAGTATTTGCATGTCAAGAATGAGCGCAACCTCCTGCAATTTGTCCTCGTCAAATATTTTACTAACCCTTATACTACCTGCTTACCAAAGTTCGTACTAACTATTTTACATGCATATGTCTTGCTTGTTATGGTTTGAGCCAGCAAATGCTATAACCTGCCCCGTTTGTTATAAGAGGTAAAGCCCTCATCAAGTCTTAAGAAAAAAGGCTTTTCGCTTCAACCGCGTAACACAGCCATTACGGTAGTACTAAAGACCGAATGACCTTGAAATACTAGCAGAAGGTTTTGTCTAGCGGTAGAGAATCTTCCAGCTTGACTGGTTTGAGTGACCTGCTATATGGAGCACTCTAGGAACATTCATTTCGCTGCATCTGAACGTTGTGGCTTTAAAACTTCTGGCCAAGACGGTACCTGTCATGTAGCAATAATAGTGTGGGACCTTATTCCCTCTTAGAGTACGAAATATCCTACCGTGTGGCTTCTTTAAAAAAATTTAAAACCTCTACTAAAACAACCAAAGGAGGCACGGTCTCCTCTCCAGCGCCGCTGCATGCTTCCTCCTCATCCGTGAAAATGGCCTCCTACCGCACAAGCTATCCCCCCCCCCCCCCCCCCCCCCTTAGTCTCGTTTGGTTGGACCGTGACCGTCAGGGAATCTTGAACAGGTTGTTCTTGATGAACTTGACACGGTTGAAGGGGTCCTTCTCGCACTTCTTGGTGTAGTCGCCGAGGTGAACGTTGTTCACCAGCCAGGACATGCCGGGGCGCAGGTCAATGTTGCTTTTTAGTTTGTCGAACTGCAAAGATAGGAGAAGCGCTCAGTTGCGCGGAAAAGCAGAAACAGCGGGCAAACTATACGAAGGAAGTGGGGTGAAAAGCATCTCGTTTTTTTTTCGCGGCTAAATTCTAAAGATTATAAACGCTTCCCGCTAGTATGCGTGAGTGTCCTGCGGAGGAGTGTGAGCGCGGGACTTCAAGCAGGAGACTTGAACTCGGGCGCGACATTTCTTTCACAGAAATCGGGCGCCCTGACTTTGTTTCCAGATCAGTTACGGGGTACGTTACAGTCAACGTAAGAAACACCGGAGCTGCAAGAAGGAGATACAACGCAATGAAAATTACTTTCAGATGCTTAAAAAGTACACCGGTGCGGTCCAGCCGATCTAGCTCACCAGATGCAAGGGAGAGGCCAAGTTGCATCATACGAGTTCCGACACCAATAGCTGCGCAGCGAAGCTCGAATTTGTACACTATACCCTAGTGCCATAGCAAATCTAATTCAGGGCATACAGGTTTTGCAATAGGCCGTGCAAACCGACGTCGATTGGAGGAGCTCATTTACTGTCGTTGACAATTTAGCGTCAAACGGACAGGATAGTCCGTTTTTAGGCCGCAACAACTGTGCTATCTTGAAGAAACACATACAAGGAAAAACGACGCGCACGCAGTGGTCAGGCCAGAACTTGCAACTAAAGGCTTAACTTGTGCCTGCGCGTCTGCGTACAGGTGGTTAGCAGAAGAAAGAAAGAAGCTTGTCTGTGTAATTTCCTCCGTCCTGTCTTCTTTTGTGCGCTATTATATTTTTATAAGTACGAATCACTGCTCGAACTTATTCTCTTCGAAAAGAACAAAGAGTAAGGCAAATAAATAAGAAGGAAAGCCGCAAATGCTCTGCGCTCTCTAAGTGCAAACACTGCTGAAGTCTTAATACGCTTATGAAGTGTGCCGCGAACTTTACCGTCTCGCTTAGCCTTGCGCAAGAAAGCAAAAATTCGTCAGAAAGCCGTCGGTGTGGCTCGTCAACCAAGAAATCTTATTTTTAGTTGCGTGCGTCGGGAGCAAAGGGCTTCCGACTTTTTTAGTGCGCAAGCAGTACTCCACTAGCAACCCTGAAAAGGCTGATGGGTCTCCGAAGCCTCGAACTTTGAATCTTGAGATGAAATTAGTTGCATGCGTTGCGCCTAGGGGAACGTCACGGGGTACAAAACCTTAAAACAAACTGTCTTGGAGACTATGTAAGGCTATGTGTAGGCAAGAGTCGAGCGAATTTGAAGAACAAGTAAAGGCGATGTTTAGGCAATAGCCAAGCTAATTCGAAACCGAACGCTTTTGCACGTGACACGCTGCTTAACATCGTTAAACAATCAGTCTAGCTTTTTTTAATGTGTGGCGTCAGCAATAAGTTTCCGCAAACTTGTCCGCACGATTACGTCGTTCTCTGAAGTTAAATATGTGAAAGTGTGAGTGTGACAGATAGTGTGTCATAAAATGTTGTGGCGGAAAAAATTTGGTTGAAAAAACGCGAAAGAATACACTCAGACGTCGAAATAGTCATAAACGTCGATATGGTACATATCGACGTGATATGGGCCCGTACAGAAACGGCTGGTGTCCGACTATTCATTCACTATTGCAGAGTGAAATAGACAACTGCGGCATTGGAGCAGCGACACGGATGAGCTATGGGTTATACTACGCGCTGAGAAAAAAAAACTAAGCTTTATTCATTGACTTATTTACTTCCTTATTTCCACGCCGCGGTGTCTTAGTGGTCAAGGCGCTTGATTACTGAGCCGGTGAACCAGGGTTTGCTCCTAGCCTCGGCGGCCGCATTTCTGTTTAGGCGGCAAGCATGACAGCCATGTACTTTGCAGTATCATTGCTCGTTGAGGAAACCCAGGTGGTCGAAATGATCCGAAGCCTTCTGCTTCGGTGTCTCTCACAGCCTGACTCCCCTTGGGCCCTTAAGCATCAAAGCCGTAGCTTTTATTTTATAGCTGTATTTTTCTCATTTGAGAAAATTCACGAACTAAAGCGCGTTTGGTTTTCTTTTTGATCAACTGACCGGAGCGTCTCGTAAATGAAGTAGCCACAAAATCTCACGAGAGTTTGTAAATCACATCTCATAACCACATCTATCCCTCCTCGCTTCTTCAGCGTGGTTGTCATGACAAGTGTTTGCCCTGTAAGTTATCACGTGGTTCACGCGTTATATTCTGTTCCACCAGTAAAATTCAACCGGTCTTATTTGGCCATTGATCGTTCGTCATCCCAAAATATATCTATGCAATATTAGAAATGCATTCGGGAAGAACATATTAGTTTAGGACGCTTATAGTCTTCAAAACACACACCGTGAAATACTGAAGCCTTTCAGCTTTTCGTTTCACCTGAAAGGCGACCAGTTCGGCTTTGAGCTAAGGTATTTGTTTGGGCTAGTCGGTTTGGGCTAGTCTTTGTCCCTACCTTAGTCCTGTCTTTCGTGCGCTGTGCCTTCAGTTTCGGCTTTGAGTTCCACCTGTGAGATCGCGTTCACTAACAAAATGTCATCCCACTGCTTGCTAGGCAGCTTTAATGTTTATACTTCCGGGCAGCAAAATATAAGTCATTAAAATCATGGGGGAATGCAAAGTAGTCTATTACGCGCGTATGCAGCCCTTTTTAGTTGGCTCTCGAAACTTCAGAGTTTATCTTTGCGCACCTACACGAGATCACTGTCCAAAAGACGGGCTTGGCGAGCGCTACTCTTAGTCACTTCCTTCTGGGTTTATTTATTTATTTATTTATTTGAACATACTGCAGGCCCTTTTCAGGCCCATGCAGGAGTGTTTACAATGCATCACTCTGATCAAACATAGTAAAAACAAAAATTCAAAAATACAGAGATGTTCTCTGACCCAAACACAAAAAGAGTAAGAGAGAATTAAACAGAAAAGTAAATTTTTTCGATATAATTAAGAAATAGTTCCACGGACGTACACTTCACCGCATCTTCAGGCAATTTATTCCAATATGATATAGCATCTGGAAACAGGGAGTACTTGTGGATATTTACACGGCTGACTGGTTGACGAAGTGTTTTACTATGGTTTGTTCTAGACGAGTGTTTGAATGGCGGTTGTAAGTATTGTGAATTGGCTATTTTGAAGTGACCGTGAAGAAGTTGGAACAAAAACTTTAATCTTGAAATGATTCTTCTCTGTGACAGGCTTTGTAAATTTGACTGAACTATTAGACTTGTAGCGCTAGTTTGGCCGAATACTTTGAATAGACAAACCTCACTGCTAGTTTTTGGATGCGCTCAAATTTGTTGATTAAATTTTTATGATGGGGGCTCCAGACTATATGCGCATATTCTAGGGTAGGTCTATGAGTTTTATAGGCACTGAGTTTAATATGGGCCGGCGTGTTACGGAGCTTTCTCCTTAAATAAAGTAATTTCCCTTCAGGTTTATAACGAATAGAGTTGATGTAGGGCTCCTAATGCAGGTTAGATGTTAGGATGAGCCCCAGATACTTCACCTGATCATATATTTTTTTAAAAAGAACCAACTTTCTGCAAGCCAAACTGTGGTTTCAGAACCTTTGTCGGCCAGTTTCTTATCGGTCTAGTAGCAGTCTACTTGCTCAGAGTGAGCAGTAAATCTCAAGCGTTACTGTGAAACGGGCTGGGCCGGGCCCGGGCTGGGCTTCACTCTGGGATTCACGGGCCGGGCCGGGCTCGCTATAGCAATAATTTAGCGGGCCGGGCCCGGGCTTGAAGCCGCGGGCCTGGGCTGGGCTCGGGCTTCAGGTCTCGGGCCCGGGCCGGGCTTGGGCCTCAGATTGAGGCCCGTGCAGTGCTCTAGTCCTTATGCTCTGAATCTGTGAAATAAGATGAACCGCTGTCCTCACGTTGTGACACATTTCGGTATTTAGAAGTGCCGTAAAGGCTCCGTTATACGGTTGAGAAGGAGAAACCTGCTGCTCTGTTACTTTTGCCAAAGGGAGTACGTTTCGCAGCATTTTTTTCTGCACAAATGGTTTGGAATGACCGGAATGAAACAATTGCAACTTGATCTATAAAAATTAATTGCACTAGCAGTCCAACCCCTCGACATTTTTCACTGCATAAGACACTCAGGGTCCGCTTATTCTACGACGGGCGCATAGCCTGCCTGAGAAGGTCATATAGAGTGATAGAACAGTGCGATCCGCGCTCCACCACGGTGATCCACTTCCGCGAGCCGACACTGCGCACGCGTTGGTTGGCTCCGACGCGGCAGGTGTGCGCGCTGCTCACCGGCACCTGGCGCCACCTGCTGTCCTCCGGGCGAACTACGCATGCTCAGTGGCCCCTTGTGAAAAGCCGATCATGGTAGCGGATTGCGCAGCGTCGCATGATATACGAGTAAGGTTAGGTTAGGCTGATGTTAGGTTAGGTTAGGTTAAGTTTAGGTTAGGCTGGTGTTAGGTTAGGTAAAGGTTTAGGTTAGGTAACTCTACAACAGTGGTCTTTGACGGGAGCTGCAAGGCGAATCATTTTTAGAGGCTAACATAGCGCTTGTGTAAAATTGAGTGGGAAGGAAAAGTTCACTGTCAGATGCCGCCCGGAATGCAAATGCTGCATCATTGCCGAGCCGTAAACTGTGCTGCGACTGCTAAACTGGTAGAGTTATTTCCTGTTCTAAAACAAAAATTGTTGCGACGAAACAGCACGAGGTTAAGGAAAGGAGAAAAAGGCTGTCAAATCAGTCACATTTCGTATTTTTACGTGGACCGCCAGTGCGTGCAATCTGCAGCAGACTTTGAAAATAAAAAAGATGTTTTGCCAATATTTGTGCCTTTTCTGTTGTAAATATAAGATAACCTCAGGTGCCAAACATTTTTGTTATGTGTACTGCGACGTCTTACAAAGAATCTCTATGAAGCCTCCAAAAACCATCATTTCTAAAGAATTTGCAATATTTTTATAATGAACCATACTTTCATACAACCAGAAAATTAAATTTTTACGATGCCTTATAGCGCATTACGCAGGAACGGGTGTACATGTGGAAATAATCCTCAACACCAAACCCTCCATTTTATAGAATATTTTTTTTTCAATGCTTGGTATAGCACCATGGCTCTAATTACGAAATCTGCTGAGGCGCTTAAGTTTTTTGTAGCCAACTTAATTCGCGGCCCCATCATTCCCGTGCACTTCAAGAGCATAAATATCTTTCAAATTTCAGGAGGTTGAGCTGTATACACCTATGATATTTGACGGAATGACCCACGAAAAATAAGCACTTATAAAATTTAGAGGCCAGCAAAAGGAAAACGTCGTACACAGTTGAAGCAATAAAAAAGTTTTAAGACGAATCATAACAATTTTTAATATGCGAAATTAACTGAGCAGCATGATTTAAGGAAAGAGACATCAACTACTAATATAAGAAACGAATGCAAAAAGCTTAATTGAAGATGCGCCACATATAGAGTATTTCATTCATTCATTCATTCATTCATTCATTCATTCATTCATTCATTCATTCATTCATTCATTCATTCATTCATTCATTCATTCATTCATTCATTCAGAATTTCAGACAATGGAGAGGTTGTCCAGGGTGACGTGGCAAAAGGCACACATTGCCTGACGAGGCCACGCCACCCGGATGACAGGCGGCACCACTGGCTACAGAAATCAAGAAGATCATTACATAACAGAACACACGTTCATAATTTTTAAACAATATATAAAGACATCCTTACAAAACACTGGCTTTCGGCGGAAAAACAAACAGCATACTTCAAAACACAATTCGACCATTGCAATCTTTACAAAACATACACAAGTGATAGGTATACGTTTAGTTTTCATCTTTAAGGTTCATTTAAGAGCATTGCTTTAATTAACGTTTTGCAGTTACGTATAGAGCGGGTTCTGCGTGCAGTATACAGAATAATAGGCTATTGATTAATTAAGTCAGGGATTTGCCATCCTAACCTCTGAAAACCACAGTTTGTACGTGCACGAGGTGTTTCCATACATTGTTTCCGAAGGTCATATGTGCTAAGTTTAGTGTGATAGGTGGTTTCGAATGCTACTTTGTCTAGTTTGTACTGGCGTAATATTCCGGGACATAGTTTGTATGTGTGCAGTTTACTTATTTCCAGTATTCCATGAGACCTAATCAAAGGCCGGCAGCTACGCAATAACTGTATTTTCCCAATAGCTCGGAGTGCCCGGTTTTGAACTGCAAGGAGGGAATCTCGATTTGTCTGTGTCGTCGTTAACCATACAAGGGAACAGTAGCTTAAACGGGAATGTATTAAAGAATAGTATATTTGCCGCTTTATGGGCGCTGGGAGATAATATCTCAATTTGTTTAAAATGCCAACCGCCCGAGAAAGATCACTGCGAAGCTGATCAACATGCGAGTTCCAAGAGAGATTTTCTGGAAACAGAACACCTAGAAACCGAATTTGTGAGCACTGTTGCAGCTGAGTGTTTTAAAAGTTTAAGTTTAGGTTATCAGGAGCTTTTACACCTTTTGGCCTGAAGAGAACGTATTTGGTCTTACTTGCATTTAATTGCATCCTGTTTAGTTTTAACCATGTACTCAAGTCCGTCAACCAATAGTTAGCCTTTCTTTCGAGCGCGTAGGGGGTCAGTACCTGAGAAAAAGACATTTTTGTCATCAGCGTACAACACTAGGTTTTCGCTGCCTGGTATATTTACAATATCATTCAGGTATAAAATAAAAAGTACAGGTCCGAGAATAGATCCCTGAGGCACACCATATTTTATTGTTTTTACGTGTGAGGCTACAGGATTTATGACAGTAAATTGCTCTCTTGACGTTAAATAGCTGAAGGGTTGAAATGCGGGCCAGTTGGTACATCGTAAACTGAGAAAAAACCAGTCACACAAGACGACGGACAAGAAGAGTGTACACACCACAACGACTGGACTAACAACTGAAGTTTATTGGAAAATACATGGTCCGAGCAAGGCCAGCAGAGCATGCGCAACAGCATCATCACTAATCACTGCGCAAAAGAGACAAAGACAAGAAATCTAAACTATCGTGGACGATCTAAAAAAGCAAATTCTTTTTCAAGTAAGCTCACCGAAGTTGTGCTTATACAATCAGAGCCTAACAAACCGATATGATATGCCTCCAGAATTTCCCGCTCCTGTTTTCCCTTGCCTCTACCAAGAATGGTGGCATTGCTAAACAAAGGATAACAGCCACATTCGTTGCAATGGCGAGGCAAGTTTGCACCGCCACCGGACCCCAGGGAGGAGTGATGCTCACGAAGCCGGTCATTAATACACCGGCCAGTTTGGCCGATGTAAACTCTCTCGCATGTGAGGGGGAACTTGTACACCACCTGTGCGACACATGTCGTGAAGCGATTCTCATGCTGCGTTGTGCACACGTGGTTCCTTTCCCTGCCTCGAGAAATGCGCGAACACAGTCCCGACAGCTTGCAAGGAGCAGAGAACACCATGCTCACTCCCTGCTTGGCCGCCACTTTTTTCAAGTTGTGGCTCACTTTGTGCACGTACGGCATGACCTCGAACTTCTTTCGTTCAGTTGGCCCAACGTCAGTCCTCTTCGTGCGTCCTTTCTTCAGGTTCTGAAGCAGCGATTCAGCCACTGCCTTCAAAAGGGGTTTAGGGAACCCCGCGGCTTCCAAACCTTTGCATTGATTGTCAAGGCTGGTTTTGATGGTATGGTGACAGCTTTTTCCCAGTGCATTGCGGAAACAGTTCATCGCAATCCCTCTCTTTACAATCTTAGAGTGCGCAGAACCGAAAGGTAACAAAGCTTTCTTGCTTCTAGGCGAAAACATCCAGCATAAATGGCCATCGTCAAGGAATGTTAGTTGCAGTTCTAGGAACCTGATAGAATGATTGCTAGGGAGTTCATGAGTAAAATTAAGAGTGCGTGAAGAAGCTTTAAAAGCAGTCAAAACATCGTCTACTGCTGCGGGCAGTAGACGATGTTTTGACTGTTTTGACTGCGGGCAGTAGACGAAATAGCTCTCATTTAAGGTCAACGACACGCTACGGAACTCGTAAAATGGAAGCTTTCTTATTGGAACATCCTGCTGAACACAGTCGAATGCCTTTCTGAAGTCGAGGAAAACACCCAGGGTGTGTGCCTTTTCTTCAATGTTGTTTAGAATTTTTTCCTTTATGCCAAGGAGTGCGGTTTCGGCTGGTCTATCTTTCCTAAAGCCAAATTGCTGATCGGCTATAATATTTCGCGCGGTGAGAAATCGGATGAATATTTTGTATATAACCTGTTCGGCTACCTTTGCAAATACTGGTAGTACTTATATGGGCCTATAATTTACTAGTTCGTTCGCGGGGCCACCCTTGTGCACAACAGTCACTGTGGCTAGTTTCATTTTCTGCGGAAAAACACCCGTAGATAAAATAATGTTGCAAATGTGAGAGAGCGGGCAACTGATTATTTCACCTACAGCCTTTAGAGGTTTCGCCTTTAATTTCGTCTGCTCCTGGAGCACAGCCATTTTTAGTGCCAGAATAATAGCCAACACTTTAGCATAACATTAAACAAATTGGCAAAGATATGTGACTTCTTATGGTTACTTAAGAAGAGCGTATTATTATTATTTTTATTATATTATTGTTAAAAGTGAAGCACATTTGTTTTTTTATGTCAGGATGTTCGTAAAGCCGTTATGAGCAAAAAAAGCTATTAGTCTTTTTTTAGATGTCAAGTACTGGTGGACATAAAAGCTCAATTCCAGTATGCATTTTTACAAGCCGTTTCACGCAAATATAATGTTAAAGAAATACTGCGCGTGACATGTGCATAAAAAAAGAGCTGTATTGCTCTTTAAGGTGAGAAAATGATGTGCTGTGAAGAAAATTGTTCTGCTGTCAACTGTTGCTTGATGCCGAAAATAAGAGTGATACCGAAAAGAAAATATTAAAGCTGCTAAATTTATTGCCCCGTATGCTTCGTTTATCGCCTGGTAAGATGTTGTGTTTGCGCACTTCAAAAAGACTTCTTTGGTGAATAGACTGCCTAATAAAGACCCAAGAGTTACAAAAAATATAAATTTTAAAATACAACGTACTGACCTAATTGGCTCTTATTTGACGCACTTCCCCTAAAGGTTCAAGTGTTAAGTTTCCATTTAAGTTTGCAATTTAAATGAAAATTATGCAGCTCAGAATCCAGTGTGGCTATTGAAATTTCATGCTACTGACGTAACATAAAGGCGATCATCAGCGAGAAAACAGAGGCCAGAGAGGATGCCCCTAGACTGACCTTTTGCTGCAGGCTGTTAATGTTCTCCCAGAGGTAAGCGTACTCCTTTGTGCCTGGCAGCTGCCCAACATTTATGTAACCTCGCCATTGTTGAGTCACGCCATAAACCCCGCAGACCTGGAGAGAGAAGGGAGGAATGAGTCGATCCACCCAGGACTCGTATTCCTTGTTATAAATGACCGAAAACTCGCTAAGAGCTCGAAAGGCTTACTCAAGACTAGCACTCGCATGCTATCATAGGAACGGCCAGCTATGATCGGGTAAATTTTCAGTCAGCGATGGGAACAATCATGTGAACAGTCATAGCCATGTGAACAATCATAGGGTTAAACTGCACGGGCACGTATGAGAAACAGAAACATTTACAGACGATCATGCAATAGGATTCGGCAAATCTGTGTTCACACCTTCGCTTTTGCCTTTAGTTTTTGCATTTTCGCTCTTACACGAAATGATTAGCGTTGGCGTCGAAGACGCTGCTGTTCCGTACGCCGAAAGCATAAGTTTGCTGCGAACTGGTTGTATGAAGCGCGTTTGAGGTGTAAGCGGAAATGTGGCACAGTGACTGCGAGACTCGTGGTCTTAAAACAATTTTTTTTTGTTGCGAAAGCAACACTCCTACAGTCAAAGCGAGACCACAGGTGGTGGAAATGGTCGTGACGTCACAGTGCGCGAATTTCAAACGCGGCCAATTGTACTTTGGCTGGTAACCACGCAACCAATTGAAGATATCGTAAAGTGATGATCCGAGATAGTGTGACTGAGTTTAATTGCTTATTTAACGAATTAGCCTAATTAACCTTTCTAGCCTGGCAAGATAAATAAATAAAACCAAATAGGAAATTCGTCGAGATGGGGAATCGAACAAGGGTCTGCGGAGTGCGAGACGAGCACGCTAACCACTCCGCCATGCCAGCTCGATGCTTCATTTTTTTTTCTTTATTGCCTAGCTTTGGCGCATGACATTGCACAACAAAAATACACATAACGCTATATACATACGACACTGTCGTGGGCAGCCAGCACGAGACTGGCTTCGGCAGCTTAAAATTCCCGCAACATACACAACGGCTATAGTCTTGAGAGCCACTCGGGAGGCTCCGCAGCTGCTTTTTGGATTGCAAGAAACCTGTCCATGCTATGAATACTACCAGAGGCTTTTTTCATCGACTCCTGTAGACGCAGTACCCTTTACGCATCAGTTTCTTGGTGCAATGCCACGGCTTGACGAAGAAAGCAAAAAGAAAATGGAACTAGCAATAACTCACAGCGAGGTAGAGCACGCGATAGATCAGTTAAACCTAGGAAAATCACGAGCACCAGATGGATTCAGTGCGGCATTTTATAAAGAATTTAAGCACGAAATTGCCCCAGTGCTGTGTACAATGTTCAATGAAGCCTATGAAGTAAACGTATTGCCTCCGTCTTTTGGGATCTCCCATACAGTGCTCATACCTAAAACGGATGATATAGAGATATTACAATTGGTTACAGCGTATCGACCCATAGCACTCACTAATGTGGACTACGAAATTTTTATGAAGGTATTGGCGCGAAGATTGCAGACAGTGATATCGGATATTGTTGGACCCCACCAGACATGTGGAATCAAAGGGCGCTCAATTTTTTCCAACATTCACAAAGCGTGCAGTGTGCTTGAAAGCTGTGACGACATCAATGGGCGAGTAGCGATGCTTCAGATTGATCTCGAAAAGGCATTTGATTGTGTTTCCCATGAAATTTTGTTTACCGTTTTAGACCATGTGAACGTCGGTTCAGTTATCCGTAAGGGTGTAGCCCTGGCGTATCGAAGCTACACGACAAGACTGATTGTTAACAAGAGTCTGGGGGCCCCCATTACCGTGCAGCGTTCGGTGCGTCAGGGCTGCCCCCTCAGCCCTCTCTTGCTTTGTATTTACATCGAAACGCTGTGCACGAAAATCATAGAAAACAATAGTATTAATAGCTTTAGGTTACAAGCAGCTGAAGTTAAGCTGCTGGCCTATGCAGATGACGTTGCAGTATTTACGGTTGATCAGGGGAGCATAAGTGAAGCTGTCGGGTGTGTACGCGCGTTCAGCGAAGTCACAGGTAGCGGGGTTAACTGGTCCAAGTGCCTTGGGCTCTGGCATGGATGGTGGCCATCCCACCCGGACCATTTCGCCAACGTACCGTGGGCGACGACCCCGGGCAAGTATTTGGGCGTTCCGCTCGATGCTTATCGCGATAGCGAGGAGTATTGGAAAGAGCAAACTAAAGATGCACGTGACCGAGCTGGGAAATGGAAAGGCACCAGCCTTTCAATTTTCGCCAGAGCTACAGTCTGCAATCTTTTTTTTTATTAGCAAACTCTGGTATGTGATGCAGGTTTTGCATTGCTCGCGTGTGAACGTTCAGAAGCTACACAGGATTTTTACAGTTTTCATATGGCCGTCCGAATGGGAACGTTGTAGCAGAACGAACCTGTTCCGGCGGGTAAAAGACGGGGGGCTAGGGCTAGGGCACCTCTTTTTAAGGCAGCTGGTGAACCGTTTTTTGTTTTTTCGCGACGTCACAGACCCGTTCTTGCGCACTGTGTGCCAAGTGAAGCTGCGGCGATTGCTGCCGGAGTTTGTGGTATCCACAGAAGAGCCCTCTGGTGGAACTTTTGGTTACTACAAAGATATGGTAGCAAGCGTTCGGTTTCTTTCGGCACGTTTTTCCACCGATTATTTGTGGAAAAGTAAAAGGAAAAAGTTGTACAATGATCTTTGTGATATTGTTTTCCCAGAGCCCATGTACAGGGCCTTGTGCAGTGGAGGCCCGGGAGGGGATGTTTTAAAAAGGGTGAAGAAAATGCAGGTGCCACCAAGAGTAAATACTTTCTTTTTTTAAGTGACACACCGGGACGTTACCAGTTAAAAAGTAGCTCGATGCTTCATAATGAACAAAGGCGTGTCTAGTGAATACGTAAGGGAAATAAATAGCGCACAGGAGAAGACGGGACAAGCGAGGAGACACAGACAAGCGCTAACTTTCAACAGACAGTTTAATGCAAAATCGGGAGCATATATACACATGTCCAGATAGGCAACAAAGAACATGATCGAAGATAGCATCAACAAGACACACACCCCCTCAACAGCCATCTACTTATCGTGCCAGATATGCAAGCTCTTTTTTCGACAAATTAACGGAAGGTTCACTGACACAATCCGGTCCAAAACGCACGATGTTCGACGCTTCAACAACAAGCCCCCTTTGCCATACAGTTCAGCGCATTCTAAACTTGTCAAAAGAAATATCGTTCTTTCGTTCCTGTCCAATGCTCTTGACAAGTCATGCCGGCATACGTTCGAGGAGGGTTTAAACATGCAAGTTGCACGTTTGGAGGGCGCGGGCTAGCCGACTCACGTGATAGCTTCGGTTGCTGAATGCTTGCATCGCAAAAGGAAGGAAGCCTCTCGCCTGAGTCATGAACAAAGAGCAGAGGACAGGAAAAAGAAAAAGGATAGAAGAGAGTAAGAAAAGTTGGCGGTGATACCTTACATGCATAAGGTATCACACAACATCAAGAAGGTGGGTCAACGGTCTCATGTTAAGCTCGTGTTCACGGCTCCTGAGAGGCTGGGGAGATTGTGCAGAATGAGTTGCCCGATCAAAATGCGTAGACCCGACTGTACTATCAGACATAGGCAGACCTACGTCCATTGTCGGCTGGGGGTAGTCTACAAGATCCCCTTGTCCTGCGGTAGGTTCTACATCGGGCAAACGGGCAGATGGCTCAACGTACGCCTAAAAGAGCACGCGAAGAAAGTCAGAGGTGGTGTCGACGGGCATCTGGCTTTGCATTGTAAGACATGTGACCCTCCTTGCCGTCCAATTTTTGAAGATACTGTAATATTGTATCATCACCGCGACCAACTTACCAGGGAGATTGTTGAAGCGTCGAACATCGTGCGTTTTGGACCGGATTGTGTCAGTGAACCTTCCGTTAATTTGTCGAAAAAAGAGCTGGCATATCTGGCACGATAAGCAGATGGCTATTGAGGGGGTGTGTGTCTTGTTGATGTTATCTTCGATCATGCTCTTTGTTGCCTATCTGGACATGTGTATATATGCTCCCGATTTTGCAATAAACCGTCTGTTGAAAGTTAGCGCTTGTCTGTGTCTCCTCGCTTGTCCCGTCTTCTCTTGTGCGCTATTTATTTCCCTTAAGTATGTCATACCAACATGCCCAAGCCTCGTCTATTCTGAAATGTAGTGAATACGGTGTCTTCGTTCACTCCTATCTTCCCCCCTTCCCGTTACAGCGAGGTTCAGGAGTCCATCGATATATGCGAGGAAAATACATTTCCTTTCCCCAAAAACCAAATTACCGACGATCAAGGCATACAGCGGAGCGGGCAATGGCGTTCTGAGGACTCCCTGGCAGCGTTGCAAGACGCTGTCGCGTTCCATTCTTAGAGGTGAAGCTTAACATCTAACCACACATCAGTGATACAGGCAGCAAAACCACGCTTAAGAATTTCGCCTCACCGCACTTTAGGTCAACAAAGTGCTCCCCTGAATTTTTTGCTCTCAGCGGCTTTCGCGAACATACGCAGAATTTGCGGGTGAAAGATGGTGAGAACGATATCCACCGAACAACGCGTGAGGCTGACAGTGAACACGTGTAGGCCGTCGCGGTGGCCAGTGGCTATAATGCTCAGCTGCTCACTCGAAAGACGCGGGTTCGATCCCGGCGGCGACAGAAGTATTTCGGCGGAGGCGAAATCGTTTGGTTTCATTTACGCAGCTTGGCGTCACAATGCGATCGGATCAGGCTATGAGGGATGCCGTAGTTGAGGGCTGCGGATAAATTCATCCTCCGGGGAAGCGAAATGGTTGAAGCTCGTGCACTGTGTGGTTAGCGCGTATGTTAAAGAACCCCAGCTGGTCGAGATTAACCGCAGCCTTCCAATACGGCGGCCCTGACAGCCTGAGTCGGTTAGCGATGTTAAACCCAGTAAAACTTCAAAACCGCATTAGCTTTTTCCCTGCAGCGGGAAAAAAGCAATTTAAGTGCCGTGCGAATAATTTTTTTTTCTTCCATTACTTGAGGGACGCAGTGAAGCAATCGAAGAGAGCGGCCGCGTGTCACATGCGCTCCGCAATTTTTGGGCAATTTGGCCCGGTCAACTCAACGGAACTGCCAAATTTTTGGTGGGAGATTGCGCAGGAAGAGAACCGGACCACGAGGACACCTTTTTCGAACCGGTGGGCCCAATATATTCGGATTTATCCGGCATCGAAGATTTGCCACGCGGACGAGAGAGCTAGGCCTAACGCTAGGCCTAGCGACTAGGCTTTATGGGCGGCAAACTCCGCGGACTCCCTGACCTCGGCGGACGACGGAGGCAGCGGAACGATGGCCCAGACTCAAGACACCCATGCCAGACATGAGTTTTTGGCAAATGGAACGTTAGAAACCCAAGAAAGAATGAAAGAAGACCAACGAGACGTCACCGCAGGAGAAACCCACGCACAGGGCCCGATGGTGAACACCCAAACCCCGGGATGCAGCACCCTGACGACAGCAACAGCACAGGAGAGTCGTAGGAACGACTCGGTGATGGACTGGAAAGTAGCCATGTCACGGCGGCACTACGCAAAAGCCAGAAAGCGACAGCAGGCCACGTGGCGGGGGATGTGAGCCTCTCAAGCGGAGGGAAGAACACAGGCGGCAAGCAAAACACAACCAAACAAGGAGAGGGGGAGAGAGCACCGAGGAGGAGGCTCCCTCCCCTACCGAAGGAAGATTTAAAGGTGATCCTGAGGCCGAAGGGACTCGCAGTGAGAGAGCTGCAAACACATCAAGTGGCGCGAGCGGTGGCAGCAGCCACCGGACACGGATGCAAGGCAGAAGACCTTATCATCCGACTGCGCTACGGTTAAAACGTCATAATTGTCAGCACGGACAAGGAAGAGGCAGCTCGACAAATCAGAAGCATAGCGCAACTCAACTTCGGAGGAAAAAGCTATCAAGTCACAGCACACGTGGCGGCGCCAGAGGGAATGCTACGAGGGGTCATCCACGGGGTAGACCTGGTAACCCCAGCCGAAGAGCTAGAAGCAAACCTGAGAACAAGAACGCAGGGAGTGAAGATTTTGGCGGCAAGAATGCTGGGGAGATCCAGCACGGCAGTCATCACCTTCGACGGCCCAATCCTTCCCAAGCAAGTCCTGCTCTATTGAGGGGAGATGTGGTGCCATCCGTACAGACCAACAAGGCAGATATGCTACAACTGCTACCAGCAAGGGCATCGAGCGGACGTGTGCCCAAACCCGGAGAGCAAGGCGTGCAGACAATGCGGCCAAGCAAACCCGGAGACGCAACACCAATGCGAGCCAAAATGCCTAGTGTGCAAGGGTCCCCACATGACGGGCGCAAGAGAATGCACACAGCGACTGAAATCGATCGGAGAGCTACGAGCCTGGGGTCAGCAGCAGCGCGGCCACAGCCAAGGGAGAAGCGGAGCACGACGACGCTGGTTCCGGAACGAGGACCAGGAGAAGCAAGCTGACTACCGAAGCGAGTCCAGGGGACGCAGCAACAGCCAGGATCGGATCCAGAGCCGGGGACGGAGCGAGACGAGCCAAACCACGGCCAGCCAACAGCAGACGCAGCAAAAGAAAAGCAGCGGAGTCAAGGTGAGCTGGGGAGGCGGCTCTCCCAAAATACTTTTTGATCCGCACGAGGGGAACAATACAAGATACACAAGCAGAAATCGAAAGACCTAAATCGGAAAACAATAACATAAGGAAGGAGCAGGAGGAAACGCGGAGAGAAAACAGACAGCTAAGAAAATAAATTAGCGATCTAATTGCAGAACTACAGGAGATACGGAGGACGGGATTCTCACCGGTGAGAACACGGACACCCCCGCAACAAATAATAGAGAACCCCCAACACATGGAGGAGATAAAAACAACAGATGACTTAAAAACCCTCATGCTACAAATGCAGCAACAAATACAGCAACAGCGATAAATGCAGCAACAAATGCAGCAGTTAAACCAGAAAATAGCCTTGCAAGATCACAGGTTCCGCAACTACGTCAAAAATCAAACAACACAGAGAACGGTAAACGGCGCCAGGGACCGCCTATACAACGAGCGCAGATTCGGCACTGAAACCCAAGGGAACAATAGTAGCTGCAACACAGCAACATGGCAGGAGGACAACAACTAGAGATTTGGCAATGGAACTGTAGGGGCTACAGGCGTAAGCAGGGCTCTTGCAGCAATTCATTAGCACTAGGGGAAACCCACCAGACTTAATATTATTACAAGAAACAAACTGCATCCCGACCCTAAGAGGCTACAAATGCCAGGAAAACGGGAAAACAGCGATACTTATTAGCGACATGATAACGACAATAAATCACGGGGAAATAGCAGATACGCAGTTGGAACACGTGGTAACCGAGATAATTCCAAAAAGGAAAAGGAAAGCAAAAACACCTTCGTAATAAACATATACAGCCCACCCAAAAACAGGGGTGACTTTATTAAGCTTTTCGCGGAGGCAAAAAAGCTTGCAGGGCAGAATACCCTGATTATAGCGGGAGACTTTTACGCGAAAAGCCCACAATGGGGCAGCAAAAGAGAAGACATAAAAGGGCGGAACATATGCGCAGCAGCAGCAAATACAGGCTGGGAGCTACTCAAGGATGAGAGTCAGCCCACAAGGCAAGGCAATAGCGTAAGCGTAGACACGTGTCCCGACCTAACCTTCGTCAGAGGAACAAAACAAGCAGAATGGGAAAACACGCAAGAAAACCTAGGCAGCGACCACTATATAATCAGAGTGGCCATAGAAGCTGAAACCATCAGGAGGAAAATCGGCAAAGGAAAATTAACAGACTGGGATGCCTTCCGTACCCACTGCAGAAGAATTAAAGGCGACATCACATCTTTAGAAGAATGGAGTCAGCAACTCAAACAAATAAGAGACATACACACCAAAGAAGTGATCCGCACGGAACAGGTACCAGAGGTAGACAGAAGACTCCTCGGTCTATGGGAGGCAACAAGAAGCCTCACCAAACGCTGGAAAAAAACAGAAGCTGAACAGAAAACTGAAAAGAAGATAGCAGAAATCACCAAGCGAGCGGAAGAATATGCAACACAACTGGCTAGACAAGGGTGGCAGCAGTTCAGTAGAACACTGAACGGCACCCTAGGTACAGCCAGGACGTGGCAAATCCTCAGAAAACTCATGGACCCATCAAAGAGCAAAGCGGAAAGCAGCAAATCGATATAAATAATAATCCATCAATACGAGGGGACAGAGGAGCAGCTAATACAGGCAGTAAAAGAGAAATACTGCGGAAAGGAACACGTGGAGGCCTACCGGGGAGAATACCAAGGGAAAGAAAACCAGATGGACAGACCGATAACGAAGGAAGAGGTCATCGAAGCCATAAGGGCAACAACAAAGAACACGACGGCGGGGGCGGCTACGATCCAGAACGCGTTGATAAGAAACCTCAGCGATGAAGCAATAGAGCAGCTTACGAAATATCTGACAAACACTGGGAAGAAGGGACGGTTCCGGAAGAATGGAAGCATGCGGAGGTCGTCATGATACGCAAACCAGGCAAGCAACTGCAGATAGAAAATCTCAGACCAATCTCACTAACATCGTGTCTAGGCAAGCTGTTCGAGAGGATAATTACCAAAAGAATACAGACACCTAGAAGAAGGAGGATGGTACCCCAACACCATGATCGGCTTCAGGGAACACCTATCGACACAAGACGTGTTACTACAACTGAGGGAAGAAGTCCTAGAAACAATGCCGAGCAAAGGGGAAAACGTAGTCATGGCCGTCGACATCAAAGGGGCTTTCGACAACGTATTCCACGCGGCAATCATGGAAGGCATCAACACCACCGACTGCAGAGAGAAAACGCACAACTACGTGAGAAGCTTCCTCACGAACAGAACGGCAACGGTGGGCTTGGGAGACCTGCGAAGCGAAGTCTTCCAAACACCATGCAAAGCAACCCCGCAAGGCTCGGTGATATCACCAGTGCTCTTCAATATAGCAATGATCGTCCTAGCCAGAGAACGTAGCCAGATACAAGGGATTAGACACGCAATGTATGCGGACGACATAACCATATGGACCAACGAAGGCTCGCTGTGAAGTAAGCAGGAGGCGCTACAAGCGGCAGCCACCTGCATCGAAGAATACACGAAGAAAAGGGGACTACAATGCTCTACGGAGAAGTCCGAACTCCTCAGAGTAGGAAGGCACCCCACGGAATCCAGCCTCGAGGTGAAACTGGAAGGGCAGAATATACCGGAACAAAGAATGATAAGAATACTCGGGATGTGGCTGCAAAGCAGCAGGAAATGCAGCCACACACTCAGCCTGCGAAACAAAGCGGCGTAGCAAGTAGGCCGAATGATAAGCAGAGTAGCCAGCAAAAGACGCGGCATGAAGGAGAAAGACACAATCAGACTGGTGAACAGCCTGATAGTCAGCCGGGTGACATATTCACAACCAAAGCCGAAAGGGAGCAAGCAGAAACAATCCTCCGCAAAGCATACAAGACAGCACTACATCTACCAAGGAACACGCCCAATGAGAAACTAATGGAGTTGGGGCTCAGCAACACATTCGAGGAGCTGAGTGAATGCCAAGTTAAAGCGCAAGTCCGAAGACTCAGCGACACAAATATCGGAAGAGCACTTCTGACGAGGTTGGATCGCGAGATGGAGAACCATCAGAGTAACAGGGCAGACATACCAGATACATTAAGAAGTAACATAAGCATACAACCCATACCCCGCAGCATGGACCCAAATCTCCATGCCAGCAGAAGGAAAGCTAGGGGAGAGCACTACTAGAAAACGATAGGACATAGAGACAGCACGGTATATACCGATGCTTCCCCGTACTACGGCGAACATAGAAACAGTATGGCGGCAGTAGTCGTCAACCACCAGGGAGGACACATAACGAGCCTCACAGCCAGGGCATCAAGCGTAACAGAGGCGGAGGAGATAGCGATAGCCCTAGCAGTGAAGGAAGGGGATAGGAGGGGAAGATCTCTGAATATGCTAACAGACTCACAGGAAGCGTGCCGAAACTACACAAAGGGTAGGATAGGCAAAACGGCGCTCAGGATCCTCAACGAGGGGGCACCCTCGGGGAGGAGAGAAAAGCACAATATAATTTGGATACCGGGCCACGCGGGTGTCTGGGGCAACGAAAGGGCGGACGAACCAGCTCGAGGATTTACCATCCGAGCAGGGGAGTCACAAGCCCCGGAGGAGCTCTGGACCGACCGGGGGGCTGGGTATTCTGAAACACTAAGTCTATACAGGGGTCTGAGATACAAATATCCCCCACCACACAAAGAGCTAAGCAAGGAAGAAGCCGCAGAATGGCGGAAATTACAAACAGGCTCCTTCCCAAATTTATATATACTAAGCAAGATGTTCCCAACGCAATACCGCGCCACATGCCCTTGGTGCGAAGCGAGGCCAACACTATACCACATAACATGGGAATGCGATAGAAACATATCGTTTCACAAACAAGACACACCAAGTGCGGAGCAATGGGAGAGCCGGCTCACCAGCTGCGAGCTAGAGGCCCAAAGGGCACTCATAGCGTGCGCAAGCGAGGTGGCCAGACTCAGTGGAGCCCTGGACTAGGGGCCCACCCAAGGCTAAGAAGGCGACCTCAAGGCCTGAAGACGGCCTCCACCGCAAGCGAAACTTAAGAAATCAATAAAGTTTCTACTCACTCACTCTTCCATTACTTTCCTTTAAGAAATGTCTTCGTTCCAGCACTTGATAGTATAGCTAGTAGATTTTATTTTCAATGACAGAAATATAACAGCATACATGTCGCTTAGGAAAAAAAAATGTATTTCACTGACAAAATTTGAAAGGCTTGCACGGAAAGTCACAAAATTATTAGACATATTCAGTCAGAAATGGCAAGAATAAAAACTCTAGAATATAGCATTTTTGCTCTTCTATCCCAAAATTTCGTATTCGAAGTTAGAGAACTGTTCATGATAAACTTTACAGTCAATAAAAATAATAGTTTCTTCGCGAACAGCATTTTGGGCTGCACTGTGGGACTAGTGTGGACCCCTGGACGTCATGCAGTTAACTGCGGCCGCTACACTACTTGTGGCACAAAATCGCTAAGAGCCCTGAAAGCAAAGAGACCTTGAAAGCCCGCAATCTCCTCGGAAACGGTGGAAACAAAAGTTAATCTGAACGAACAAACGTACCGTCCTCATCTTTCTGTGTCCTGTTTTAAACGCTAACTTTGTTCGTTCAGATTATGTATGACCAACTGGCCCCACAGTGTACTCTGTGAAACAAAAGTTACTGTAGAACACCTGTCGATACTCCGGGCTGGGAAGAGCAATCACCTCTATCTGGACTAACATCAGACAAATGGACGTCATGTCTTCCCACAAAAATGTCGCTTGCATCTACAGAATCAAGTGTCGATGCCGCGAAATCGGAGGAACACCTCCGCTGCTGAGCATGATCAACACCACCTTGACTTGGCAAGGCCTGTTCATGTCCTCTCCAGACTGCCTACGTCACGCTAGTTGTCCGATTCTCCTGTTGCCGGCAGGCGCCCTCGCGACGGGGGGACGGGGCGAGTCAAAAATTTTTGACAAGTCGGAACGTGTTTGCCACCCGCCTGTCCTTGCTTCCTCTGGTTAGGTTCAGTGCTGCGTCGCACTGCGCTGACATTCTTTTTGCGCTCTTTTCGTTTTTGGTGAAGTGTCTTATTTTACTATCTTTGCGTTTGTGTGCAATCCTGCTTGTGTATGTGTGTGCAGAATAGCTGCGGAAGTGTTGCGTGCAACAATCCTGTGGCTTTGAGCAAAAGCAAACGCCTCACTTTGTGCGACATGGGACGGTGTTGTGTTCCGGGATGCCGCGGGAATTACGACAATGGGCCCAAAGTGCGGGTTTTCTCTTTCCCCAAGAATGAAGGTCGGAGGCAATCCTGGATTAGAGCCATTCCGCGCAAGGATTTCACACCCAGCATACACTCCAAGGTGAGCAGACGATATTTACTTCATTACATTGTGCATCGCATGACTCGCGTTCTCGCTTAGTAACTCTTGAAGCAATTAAGTATGGTTTGTGGTCAAAACTTTCGCAGTTTTATTGCGCTTCCGGAAGAACAATGCGGTGTAAACGAGCAGAAATATTCAGGACAGTGTCAAACTGCATCATAACAGATGTTTCATAAAATAGTGTGTCCATGTATCGATGATAACTCAGTCGTTTTCACGTGTGGCGCAGGTTTGCGAACTTCACTTCCAAGGGAGTGAACTCATCCCGAAGCTGTCACATTTCGGTGCAGCGTCGGGAAAAACTGTGACAGTTGACAGCGAGAGGGTGCACCTAGTGCCAGATGCCGTACCGTAGATTTTCCCTAACTGTCCAGCGTACCTGAGCACAAGCAGTACTCGTCGCGAATCTCCAGCCTCTAAGAGAGCACGAATGGAAGAGGAGGCCTTGAGCAAGGCAATCAAGAACTCCATAGACACAAAAGGAGAAGAAGAGGAGAGAAATGCAGTGTCATCACTTGAAGACTTGAAGGGCAAACTTTCTGCTGTCTGCAATAGTCAGTTCTGGACCGTCAGCGTCAATGATCGCTGTGTAATGTTTCTCCGCATCGAGGATAATCCTGCACCGCATGTTAGGTTTTCCGTCACAGTGTTTGCTGATCTCTCAGTTTCAGTGTCAGCAGGTATGATTAAGCTTATTTCATTACTCTGTGGACGCTCAGTGCCAGATGCACTGCGTGACACCCGTACGTTGTCCTTAATGCTCGAGCAGCTAGAAAATCACATGACGGAGACGCCAGAAGCTACAAGTGCGTCAAAAACAACGAGAGTGCTGCAGCAGATCGGCTCCTTGCTCAATGAACTGTCTGAAGACAACGATACAACCACAGAACAAAGTGCCTTGTTTCGTCTTCTAAACGAGCAGATTGCTCTCACACTCGCTGCCCCCATTCGTCGATACAGTGCTGAAACTTTAGTGTTTTCTAGCATCCTGCACTCCATTTCCCCGCACGCTTATAACTTTGCGAGGTCGGCGTCGATGTTGACGTTACCCCATCCTTCAACACTGCGCCGCGTTTGCTCCAAGTATGGAGGCGATCCTTTGCAGGAACAAAACCAAGCCCACTTTCTTTCCTACATCAAAGAAAGGGTGAAGTGCATGGAGCCGCACGAAAAGACTGTGGTGCTGATGCTTGATGAAATTCACATCAAGCCGTACTTCGATTACAAGGGAGGCAGCATAGTAGGATCATCAGCCAATTCTGAAGAAGCAGCCACAACGGCCCATGTTTTCATGGTTCAGTCGCTCCTGTCAGCCAACAAAGATGTGATACACATTCTGCCCGTTTCTAAAATGAACTCCGAAATCCTACATGAGTACTGCAAGAAGATAATTTTGGAGGTGGAATCTATGGGCCTTAAAGTCATAGCTGTAGTTACTGATAACAACTCGCTCAATCGGAAAATGATGTCGCTTTTCTCAAGGAACCATGAAGTGAACATTGTTTATCCCCACCCAGCCGATAAAAGCCGTCCTCTTTTTTTTGTCATCGACCCTGTGCACATACTCAAATGCGTCAGGAATAATTGGATCAACCAGAAAAACGAAAGAACATGTTTCTATTTTCCTGAAATGAGCCTGTCTGGAGAACTGCCCGTAGGACCTCCCAGAATGAAAGCTGCATCGTTTGAAGCCGTGCGACAGCTTTATTCATCGGAGAAGACATCGCTCTTAAAGTTCGGCTACAAGCTAAATGCCAAAGCAGTCAATCCAACACCTATGGAAAGACAAAATGTAAAGTTGGTTTTAAACGTCATGAACCCGTTTATCGCAAACGCACTTGAAATGCGTGGCGAAGCCTTCCAACTCATGAGCGCCAATTCAACAGCCCTCTTCGTCAACATTATAACGAACTGGTGGAAGGTCGTCAACGTAAAGAGCCCTTCCAAAGGTCGCCGACTGAACGACTCCCTGCAGAATCCTGTGACTACGGTGGTGGATCAACAGCTGACTTTCCTGAACGGCATGGTAGACTGGCTGGACGCTTGGCGCAGTGTCAACATGACCAGTGGCTGCATGACGAAGGAAACACATACTGCTTTGAGGCTAACTCTTGTTGAGTGGTCGCGTTACTGCCTAGAAGACCTGAAATTCAGGTATGTTCTCCTAGGCAAATTTCAGACGGACGCACTTGAGGATCGCTTCGGTCGATATCGTCAGCTTGCTGGTGCACAGTATCACATTTCTGTGCGACAGCTTCTCGAATCAGAAAAGAAAATTCGTCTACAAAAGCTGCTGATGCTTCCGCAGCCAGAGAGCAACAGCGCGAGCGACACGGAAGAAATTCCGCAACACAACTTCTCCGTGCTGGTCTCTGATGAAGAAATTTCCGGCCCGAAGCACGACATGGAAGTCGTCGCCTACATCGCTGGATACTGTGCCCATTCAGCTCTCGAGAAGGTGTCTTGCACATTTTGCCGCAGCGTTCTCATTCTGGAGAATCGGGATATAGAAGTTGAATCGACGAAAATGATTGCCAACTTATCAAGGGGAGGATTAAAGTTCCCGCAACCATGCACTGTGCATATGGTGCTAATTACAACCCTTGTTGTGGAAAAACTCACCACGGGAGAAAATGCAAATTCTTTCCTCGCATCGGACAACCAACGTGCCATTGTCAGCTCCATTTCCGCCTCTATTATTGGAGATGTTGATCCAGAAACGTGCGAAAATGGACACACTACAGAGACTCTCATGCGACAGGTAGTGCGTGCTGCAACGAACGTAGCTTTGAACAACTTTTGTAGACTACAAAATGATACGATTCACAGCTCTGCACAAAAGAAGGCTGCAGAGAGAAAGATGAAAACATTAAGCAAGAAATGAAAAGGGTCAGTTCTAGCCATGCTTTCCAATAAAGCAATTTGTACAAACGCATTTGTGGCACTGTTTCAGTATGCTGTCGTAAAGACTAAAAACAGCCTCACATATTCGCGGTGCATGCCTTGGAGTCGCAAACACTATATTCTACTACAAAAAAAAAAAAAAACACCCCGGTTTTTATCCTAGCAAGCACCCAAGACATATCTAACGCGAATGCGTAGGTACCGAAAGAAGCGGCCGAGGGGGGCTGCCCGGCCACTGGAGTGACGTCACGGCCTCCGTGGAGGGGCCTTGTCTAGTCTAGGTGGTGTTGGCATGATTCGCTTGATAAGACGACTCCACTTTGGGCGCCATTCTCAGGACATCGTTCCGTGTTGACAGTTTTCGTGCGGAGTGCGAAAAATTCAGGGGGGGGGGGGGCACTTTGTTGACCTAAAGTGTGGTGAGGCGAAAGCTTTAAGCGCGGTGTTGCTGCTTGTGTAACTGATGTGTGGTTAAGATGCTAAGCTTGGCCTCTAGGAGTGGAACGTGACAGCGTCTTGCAACGCTGCCAGGGAGTCCACAGAACGCCATCGACCATTCGCCTCTACGCCTATCTCACATATCTCGGTGGACGATGTGGGGACGCCTTCGTCCCCTGCGTTCACTTTCCCGCACTGCACCCCACTGTTGTTAGCTGCCCCCGAAAAGCACTCCCTTTAGTTTGGTTACTCTAGCTAACAGGGGAGGGCGCTCGCGTCGCAGCGACAGCAGCGCCACGGATGGCGTGTTTGGCCGCTCGCGCGCGGGGGAAGGCTAGGTCTCTTCTGCTCGGCACCGGGGATAGCTCGCGGACGTTTCGCGAGCCGCTCCGCTCTGCGCCGGCTGGCGCGAACCCACGTGGGGAGGAACGTTCACCCCGCATCTCGTTCCGTCGGGCCTCGGAGTTTATCCCTTTGCCCTACCGTGGGCGGACGTTCGCTCGTAGCCGTGCTGGTGAGTCGGACATCCTAGATTCCTCAGTGTATTTTGTTGCTAGCTGGCGTTATTGTTGCTATAGCAATAAATGCCTTGTTTGTGTCAGCCAGTGTGTCGTTCCTTTGTTCCCGCAGAGCAAGGCCCGCCGTGGTCGGCGTGCGCTCAGAAGCGTACGCGACCACGGGGTGGGGTCCGCGCGGTTTTGAACTGAGTCAGCCGCGCTTAAACGGGGAATACGTGTTTATCTCCCCCATTTTAAACCCCATATCTGGCGCCCAACGTGGGGCCTGCTCTTGGAACATTGGACGACAGTCTGTTCGGTTCGAGGAACGCTCTTTGTCCGGACTTGACAAGTGCTAGGCCTAGAGTGAATTTTGATCGCTAGGACCTGCGGCATGCTTTCTTGAGTGCGAGGTGTATTGCGCTGCAGCATGTTTGAACTTTTCGACATGCTCAGCATGTTTTTTTTGTGAAGTTTTCTTCCTGGAGTTTCTTCAAGAACCACTTGGTCCGCATCGAGGGAGCGCGAGGCCTAGCGCCCGCGGAGTTGCCGAGCCCGAAGCGAGTGAGTACGGAAGCCGCGTGGGTGGTCCGAGTTTTCTGTATATATTTTCTCGCTGTCTCTTTTTCGACTCTGGGAGTCGCAGCTCTGGGAGCCGGGTGGCCTGGGGCCACGGGTGCCATTACGAGCTCGCTGGTATTGCAGCTCGGCACCGGGCGTTCCGACACCGTCCGATACGGTGGGCGCCGATCGCTCAGAAGCTGCTTTGTGCAGTGAGCGGGGAGGACCACCCCACAATGCTGATGTCTCCTCGCGGCTGCGCGCACGAAACCCGTTTCGGGTCTTTCTTTTGTTGGGGGTCATCGACCGCCACTATGGTAGTGAGGCCTAAGGCTATTCATAGCTGCCTGCGCCATGTCAAAAGTGACACGACCACCGGAACGTGGTGTTGAGAGGGGGCGCACTTTGCTGGCCGCCTGTTTTTTTTTAACCTCGCATGAACCGAGCATTCTCGTTCAACTCAAGAAAGGGCTTTGTTCACTCGAACTTTGCGTTGCACAGCCGCCCGACACGTTTTGCTAGCGAGTTGAGCATTGAGCCACCAGGCCTTTGTGTACGCCGTTTCCCCTCCCGTGACCTACGTTAAAGGCATGCGGAGTGTGTTTTGGCAATCTTTCAGATCCAGCGGAGCCACTGCGGCTTGCTGTCCTGTGCACATCGTCTCGCTGCCGCCTGCTGCGACGGAGCGGCCTGTATCCTGTTCGCCGCATCCATCCGGGGCAGCTGTGGCGAGACCAGACAGCAGCCACCTCTGGCTGCTGTTGCCCTGGCGACTACTGCGGAATCTTGGCCTGCGGTGGTCAACCGGCCCTCCTCTTCGCGGGCCTGCGGGCACTTAGTCCGCGGGCCATGCGAGTCGTCCCAGCGGAGACCTTCACGCCGCCTTCGGAATACCGCGGAAGACTGCGTGCACGCTGTCGGCGTGACCTCCGCTGCACGACCTGCCTCAAGTGCATGAAGACCAGGAGACTCCTCCATAGCATGTAACTTGCAGGCGCGTGGGTCTATTTAAGGTTGGGGGGATGTGGGGACGCCTTCGTCCCCTGCGTTCACTTTCCCGCACTGCACCCCACTGTTGTTAGCTGCCCCCGAAAAGCACTCCCTTTAGTTTGGTTACTCTAGCTAACAGGGGAGGGCGCTCGCGTCGCAGCGACAGCAGCGCCACGGATGGCGTGTTTGGCCGCTCGCGCGCGGGGGAAGGCTAGGTCTCTTCTGCTCGGCACCGGGGATAGCTCGCGGACGTTTCGCGAGCCGCTCCGCTCTGCGCCGGCTGGCGCGAACCCTCGTGGGGAGGAACGTTCACCCCGCATCTCGTTCCGTCGGGCCTCGGAGTTTATCCCTTTGCCCTACCGTGGGCGGACGTTCGCTCGTAGCCGTGCTGGTGAGTCGGACATCCTAGATTCCTCAGTGTATTTTGTTGCTAGCTGGCGTTATTGTTGCTATAGCAATAAATGCCTTGTTTGTGTCAGCCAGTGTGTCGTTCCTTTGTTCCCGCAGAGCAAGGCCCGCCGTGGTCGGCGTGCGCTCAGAAGCGTACGCGACCACGGGGTGGGGTCCGCGCGGTTTTGAACTGAGTCAGCCGCGCTTAAACGGGGAATACGTGTTTATCTCCCCCATTTTAAACCCCATAACACTTGAACCACGCTGTAACGGGAAGGGAGGAAGATGGGAGTGAACGAAGAGATCGTATTCACTACACGCGCCTTCATTCATTCCGAACCATCGAGCTGGCATGACGGAGTGGTTAACGTGCTCGTCTCGCACCCCAGAGACCCTGGTTCGATTCCTTAACTCGGCCACTTTCCTATTCGGTTCTATTTATTTACCTGGTCTGACTGGAAAGGTTAATTAGGCTAAATGGCTAATTAAGCAATTAACTAAACTCAGTCCCACTTACTAGGAGCACCACTCTGCGATCCCTTTAATTGCTGCATGGCTACTACCCAAAGTACAATTGGCCCTGTACAAAAGTACAATTGGCCCAAAGTACAACTCGCGCACAGTGACGTCACGACCATTTCGACCAATTGAAACAAGGTCAGCGTAGTTACGGCGGTCACCTGAGGTCTCGCTCTGCCTGACGGAGTGATGCTTTCGCAACAAAAACCCTACTCCCGTAGCAAACGGGAAAAATCGACTCCCATTTCAGAAGTACGGTTCATTTGCAACGTACCCAGTCACGTTGCTTGTGCGGAAGCGACGCGGATTGCTGCGAATTCTTAGTTTCGCACATTGGTTCATAGTAGTGTGGCTGTTATAGCGGTGAGAGGATAAGTACAGGAGGTATTGCAATGAGCAAAACTGATTTCACAGACTGATCATTGGTCTAGAAGCATATCGACAGAGCAGGAGTTTCACCAGATGATACTATTCAACGCTTGTTACAGCAGACTCGCGTGATCCTTTAAAAAACGTCCGTTGTATCCGCGATATGCTCTATGCGAAATAACAGAGCCTTTTGCAACGGAACTTAACAAAGCTTTGTTTATTTGCCTCCACTAAGTTTTTACTGGATATCTACTTAGTACGTGGTTGCAGGTCTTCAGCAGAGCAGAGGAAACCCTTGACTGCAGCGATGCGCTCAAGAACGACGTGCGAACTTGCTCTCACAAATTGATTTTTTTTTTTACGAAACGTCATGAAGCCTTAGTTATCATTTCGGTTTCGTTTAACTTTATGGGGTTTAGCGTCCCAAAGCGACTGAGGCTATCAGAGAAGCTGTAGTCGAAGGACCCGGAAATTTCCATCGACTGGGGTTCTTTACTCAGAACACAGTACACAGACCTATAGCATTTCGCCCCCATCAAAATGCGACCGCCGCGGCCGGGATGATTCCAAAATAAAAAAAAAACACAGTGAGTGATAGACGAAAAGACAGGAAATGATATTGCCCTCTAGAATGGAAGACTGCAAACGCCGGCAGGGATGAGGTCGTCGCACGCTTTAAAGCGTCCTAGCGAATTGAAATGAATGA
Organism: Amblyomma mixtum; assembly: GCF_055824585.1. Classification (NCBI taxonomy): domain Eukaryota; kingdom Metazoa; phylum Arthropoda; class Arachnida; order Ixodida; family Ixodidae; genus Amblyomma; species Amblyomma mixtum. The sequence continues at coordinate 68,900,213 of NC_143015.1, read as the reverse complement.
TGCATTTCGCCAGAACTGGGGAAATAAGGTTTCCTTTATGGCGTAATTCACGCCTCTTTTGAGGCTTCATGCTCGACAGGGAAGCGGGCCCCGTTGAGAATGCTTCTTTTGCCGGTGATTTGTAACACTCCCGAAATGTCTGCTTCAAGATTTGCCCAGTACGAAATCTGGCTCCAAATTTAATAATAATAATAATAATAATAATAATAATAATAATAATAATAACAATAATAATAATAATCTTTATTCAGCATAATCTGAACATAAAAAGAAACGGAAGCGCCGAAGCCACAAATGGGCTTGTGCGGCGACAACCGGCAGCCGCGGCAATCTTCGCGCTACATCAGAGCTCCATCAGAGGCAAAAGAAAATTAAGAGACGTAAACATGAAGAACACAAAAATTTTGGCACGGAAAGAATGAAAAAGCACTGATAAGATTTTAGCACATGTTAAAGATTCTCTAACGCTTGAACAGCAACACGCAGTTTTTTGCGGGTGGTTAAAGAAAATAAATCGGTTAGTCCACTGCACCCAATAGTTTATTACAGCGCGTACGTAAAGACGGACACACGTGCGATTTAAAATGTGCGCGGATCGAACAAGATTAGTGATATCGTCCTTTATGTACGGATGCTCGTTGTATCCGGATGCGTTGCAACCAGCGTTGAGTGTACCACTACTAACGTAGTGAAATACACGACATTCCTTAGTCCGCGTGTGTTCCGCGCGTTAGGAATTTTCCAACTGTTATCCCACTGGTGCAAATCATTACAGTGCAATACAGCCGAAGGCAGCACACATGTAAACTGACCTCTAGCCATTTTTGAAGACGGATTCAAAGTACTGCGCTGACATAGCGGCGACAGGATACCTCACGCACATAGGTACACCATAAACAACAGTGAACTCAGTGGCTGCGGCTGTTCATCTTTCCTTCTATGCACCTGTTAATAATGAAATACAGTACAGGCACGCGATAATGATTAGGCACAGAAAAATGCGGCAGTACGCTCCTGCGAAGCATGCAGTTTCTAAATACTGACCAGAGGTAAAGTTGATTGTCCCGCACTGCTTCCAAAAACGTGGCTTCGGATTGACATCTGGTGGTTTTTTGATTGCTTATAGTCAGTATTTTTATTAGTACAGTTTTGCTTTCATTGATGTTTCCACCGCCCTTGTTATTCAGTTCTAAAGTATCAGCACAAAAAGATTCTGTGCCAGCCTGCTGCTTGCCAAGACATGGCACCTGCCTTTGTTTCTCTTCCTGGCTCGTCTTTCCTTTGCGCTGTTGCTTTGCGGTTGAATATGTTACTCTCCATTCATGTCCGGCAGCAGCGCCACAAGACGTTACTCAGGATAAAATAACGAGGCCAAAGACTTACTGTTCATTAATGAATGTGTTTCCTAGTCATGGGGGTGCTATTTAGCACCAAAATGAAGCACGAAGCAGGAAGAGGCATCGGGTGATGCAGCTGTAATTGAGACCCATCCATGCTAAGCCTCCCAATATCAGCCATGCAACTTCTCACAGTTTCCTGTGCAGAAGTTATCCCAATGCGTCACACAGCCCGCTTGCACGTGCTTCACCTTCCTCGTGCCAAACAGGTGCGCACCATGAACCAGCACCTGTATTTTCGGCTCAAGATCTGTGTGTCGTACCTGCCGCTGCCTCTTCCATGAAGAGCGCCCATTGGCTATTCCAAACATGTGTCTGCCGAAGACCGATATTCAGCAGTAGCACTCCTTATACGAGCCTTACCCAAGCAACACAGTTAATCGGTTCAATATTGGAAACATATCGGCAAAGGCTGGTCCTACAAAGGACCAACGTGAAACCATCCGTTTGCAACACTGGGTGGCCCGATTACCTTCGCTGCTTGAGTATGTACTGCCCTGGATTTTGGGGCATTACTATTTCCGTGTTTGTGTCTTCAGTGGTTGCAAGACATGCAGACAAGGCTTGTTCGGTTCGTGGAGACTAGTCGATTCGAGAGAAATGATCCGGTTACATATGAAGCGAACCGTCTACAAAAATCGTTTTTTTTTTCACTCACCACCACGTCCATGTGGGTAGTCGTGGATGTTTTGCACTGCGCGAACGCTACGTCTTCCAGTGGCATGTTGTTTTGGAACATCCTGTAGAACAGTGTTCCCAACTCGAACGAAAGACCCAACTTGATATTTCGCTTGTACACGATGTTCCGTGCCATGAGGCTCCCTGCTTGAAGTTTCTGCGCACACAAAGGTTGTTCGCGCACAGTCGTTTGGATGTGTTCGCTTGTAGGGTGTGCGCCATCTTCATACACGATGTCGGTCTCCGCAAATGCTGGAGCTAGCATGGTGGGTAAAAATTGATCAGCTTCCATATTCTCATCGGCGCGGTGATGGTCAAAATGTGGTTGATGAATTAATATATTTGCGACTTTTTCTAGATCAATTTTCCACGTCCTTAGCTCTCTGGCCAATCTACGAGGTCTGTTAGAAAAGTATCTGACTTTATTTGTTTTTGCGAACACCTGATGGATATGAGACAAGCGCGCTTGCATCAGGCGACCTTGAACCTTCATGCGCATGCATGAATTTTTTCCCGCCTGCCGATAACGTCAGTCGCTGGGAAGCAGCGTTTGAGTGAGGCAGTGTGCAGTGCTCTCGTGGGTTTTTTTATTGCAAGGAAAATGGCGGAGTGAAAGGAGCAGCGCTACTGCAACAAATTTTGCCATAAACTTGGCGACAGCCGAGTGGAAACCATTCGAAATATTCAGACGGCTTTCGGTGAAGATGCTATTAGCAGCACACAGTTTAAGCAGTGTTACAATTGTTTTAAAGATGGCCGCACATCGGTGGAGAACGAGCCACGCTCCAATCGGCCATCAACATGCCAAAATGACCAGGTAATTGCCGAACTGAACGCTATGTTGATGCGGGACTGTCGCGTGACTATTGAGGAAGAGGTGGACATGAGCAATTTCTCCGCACATTCCATTATCACCGAAGATTTGGCCATGGAGAGAGTTGCGGCGAAATTTGTGCCGAAGCTGCTCACGGTGGAGCAAAAGCAGCTTCGTGTTGAAGTCTCACAGGACATGCTGGATTCCGCAAACAGTGACCCCGACTTCATCAACATCATAATCACTAGTGACGAGTCTTGGGTGTACAGGTACGACCCGGAAACCAGATCCCAGTCGTCAGAGTGGAAGCATTCCACGTCACCAAGACTTAAGAAGGCCCGCCAATTGCGCAGCAATGTGAAAGTGATGCTGACTGCTTTCTTTGACACCCTCTGTGTGGCAGACCACGAGTACGCACTCTACAGGGTCAAACAATGACCAAAGAGTACTACAGGGATGTCCTCCGTTGCCTACGTGATGCTGTGCGGCGCAAGAACCCGGAGCTGAGGTCAACAGGAAATTGGCGCACCCATCGCGCCAATGCTCCTGCACATTCCTCGCACTCGAATAAGATTGTTTGGTGAAAAACCAGACTCCTGTAGTTCAACAGACTCCTTACTGTCCTGATATGGCCCCTGCGATTTCTGGCTGGTTCCCAAAATCAAAAGGCCATTGAAAGGAGCGCGATTTCAGACAAGGAAGAACATTATGGCTGCAACGACAGCTGAGCTGAACTCCATTCCGAAAAGGGCCTTTTCGGAATACTTCCCACAATGGCAGCACCGCTGGGAGAAGTGTGTGGAGTCCCAAGTAGACTACTTTAAAGATGACTAGGTTTGCAACGCTCCAGTTATGCAAGTTTTTTTTCAACGGCCAAAGGTCGGATACTTTTCTAACAGACCTCGTACACTTAGCTTCACAGCCACCAGCCATCGGGTCTGTTTTATTTCGACGATGTTGATGCTCACTACACTCTGCCGGTTTTCTAATTCCCTATTGTTGTGGAAACAAAGCGGTGGTCTCATTTACTGCGGTTCGATATGCTCGTTTGCCTGTCTTGCACGCAACAGCAAGTACTGACTTTGGCGTGAAATTTCTGCCGGCAGCATTTTGCAATCAGGTGCTCTATCCAACGTTCTTAAGTTTAGTTGCTTCTCTAGGAGCGGTTCTGCATGTGCCTTAGGTGGTGATGTAGAGTTCTAATATGAGTTTTCCCTTTATTTTCTTCACTGGAATTTTTTCCAATCCTTCTCCGATATACCTCTTAATAACAAGGCATCTTCACGTAGTATCAATGCTATATAGGTATGTGCAAGCCTCTGTATAATGTGCAGCCCACCACGCCTGATTGCGGGGCGGGAGCGTGTGATACATAGCAAAGGTCAAACCTTTTTACAGGACGAAGCAGGGTGATTCATTATGATGTTCTCGTTCCTCTAAGCCCTGCTTTAAAGTCGTTTCAGAGGCCCTTGAAAGGTTTGTAGAGCCTTTTTTGTCTTAGGGTGTGTTTTAATCGACCCTCCGCACAAACGTTTCTCACAGATTTCGAACCAACAACCAAGAAACCCAACTTATTAGCTGCGACCAGCATGGAGGAGAGCACTGACTTATAACTTACTATGTCCGGGTATCTCGCAGCCCAAATTTTCTGCCGGTCAGGGTACGTATCGCGGGCAGCGTAAGCACTCGGCGCCGCAGCATAGCACTCCGAAGTGCTCTGTTGCCATCCCGTGGAACTCAGGGCAATCACGGTATCCGCCTGGGTGTTCCTGAATGAAGACGAAAAGAGAAATGTTCTTTGCGGCATTGCGATTACCTTAGCGCCAATTACACACAGAGTCGAGAGGAGCCATAGTCCGCAACGAGCCAATTCGTCGTACCGTAGCGGAACACCAAAGCGTGAGCAAATAGCTTTCTAACATGTTGCACTCAGGATGTTGTGGAGAAACCACTGCAGTGGCAATAAAAGTGGTAATACCATCACTTGTTTGGTTTGTTTTTGCGATTCTATAACTAAGCAAGCAGCGGTAACAAAGCGCATTTCATCAGACAGCAAGTTCTTGAAAAACACAACGTGTACGACCAAAAATTATCGCGCCCAGCCACTTTGGACAAGAGCGTTTTTAACCAGAAACCTTCCATGAAAGATTTTTTTCTTTTAATGTAAGATTTCACTATAATAGTCAAAATATCTGCAGGTCACCCGACGCCAGTATTGTATTTTTTTCTATTACCGGACGTGATATTCTGAAAAGTGCTCCATATTGGTTTTCCATGGCAGTCTTAACCGTTAGATACGACCATCGGAAACACTTTCAAATAAATATATCGCTACATATCAGAAGAATGGACCAACGGTCTCAATATTTCGATAACCATATCTTAGAACATTCAAATATTTAAAATTTTTGTCCAAGAAAGCTATATATATATAGTTAAATAAAAGGAGGAACATCGCTTCATATCGAAACATTTCTTAGGTCGACGTTGCGGCCAGGAGCTGGCTTTCATCAGGACTGAGTGTGAAGGTATTGCGCATGGTTTTAAAAGTGCAAGCAAGAAAGAAGGTCCAAGAGAATCTGCTCACGTTCGGAGGACATTGTGGAAAATTCTGATGGTATGCGGGCGGTTCTACATAATCAACGCTATCCGCTCTCTATTATTGATGACGCGATTAAATAGGCTGACACAATAAATCGTAATGAACTCTTTCAGCAGCCCCAAACGACCAGCGCTCCAACCTCATCCTAACTTTCGCAAGTAACCTTCCAAACATCAAAAATTAAGAAAACACATCAACATCATCGAGCAAAGTGATCGGCTCTCCAATATTTTCCCAACAGTTCCGTGTGTTACGTACAGGCTAACCAAAAATTGACAAAATTGGGTAGTTCACTCTGCTATCAGTAGACGAACGTATGGAGGCTGCCTACCTTACGGAAAAAATCGGTGTAAACTTTGGAAGCATATGCAGACAACAACGCTAGCTCAAAGCACACATTCGAACTTCAAACACTCCATTCGGAGAAATTTGATTTGTGACAGCAGCAAGGTTGTGCACATGCTCAAATGTGGCAGGTATCAATGCAATACATCGGTCACACCGAGAATTCATTCCGAATGAGATTTAGTAAGCATCGTGCTCAAGCGAAATCCCTTCCTGACCTCCCTCTGTCGAAGCACCTTAGCCAAAAAAATGACGAGTTCGACAAGCTGAGGGTTACGCTGCTACAGAGCGGTTTTCACAGCCACCGTGAGCAGAAAAACGGGAGTGATACTTTATTTTAAAATTTAACACACTGCAGGCCGGTATAAATGAAAACTTCTGAATCCTGTACGCCCTTCAGAGGCCAGAGACCTGATGAAATCCCCCCCCCCCCCATCGCGCACCAACACTTCCCCCCAACAAATACCATCCACCTTACTTCCTCGAAGCAACAGCCTCCATGCAGATAAGAAAGCCACCGGTCTGCGTCTCCTCAGGTCATGCCGAATTACGTGCCTGCACATGCCGGCTTTCGCCTTTTTTTTTGTTTTTCCCCTGGCCACCGCGGCTTTCTGATGTATATTTTTTTCGCCCCTGCTTTCAACCCCACCACCCCTCCCTCTCTCCTCCCGCTTTTTTTCCCTTCCCCTTCTTTCTGCTTCCCCTTTTAAAACCATGTGCAATACCTTCATTCTCAGTCCTGATGAAGGCCAGCTTTTGGCCGAAACGTCGACCTAATAAATATTTGGATATAAAGCGAGGTTCCTGCTTTCCTGCTTTTACTTAAATTATAAACAGCAGTCGAGAAAGTTTTTCTTCGCAGTATATATATATATATATATATATATATATATATATATATATATATATATATGAAAACTTGGCCGCAAGGTTGCAGTTTAGAGTTTTCGACAGTGGCAAATAAGAAATTCAAGACTAGAACAGTTTCAAGCACAACGAAGCACTCAGCATGAATTGATTGGGGCGTGGATCTTGTAGCTGACCCACATGTGCCGCAAAATAAAAAAATTTGCAGAAAAGAACGATAGTTTTACATATATATTTTTTAACTTTTATCGGTGGAAATATTTTTCTAAGCATGCACTTTTCATCAGTCTTACACTATAGCGTACAAGGCAAATTCTCTGCTTCTTACGCGTGGTATAGCTTCAAACATTTGACATCGACTTTAAGATAATATTACTCATCTCGCAGGATGGTTTCCTGATCACATTCAGCCAAAATTGTTTTTCTTGCAGGATTGCAATATAGTAGATGGGATAGAATTCCAAAAATAGCGTTCTAATAAGAATGGCATACAACGTAAAAATTTGAACGCACAGAGTCAAACTAATTGACAGGAAAGAATCAAACTCCGTTAAACCTACCCTAACGGGTGCAAGCTTTTAGACAATAACTTTTCAAGTTGCTTGGCAAAAAGCAATGCCCTGCATAGAGGACGCTGGGCATGTATCGGTTAAAGGGTCCGTTCTTTGCGCTGTAGAATGAAAGTGCGAATTGGGGCAGACAGAGAAATGAACTTTGTGCAGAAGGAAACCCTAAGCACGCCCAGGTTTTAAGCGCTTAACGGAGAATTTGAATAAAATCTGTTAAAGTCAATTGCGGAAGTGCATCTTTCTAAATTTCAGACCATTCTTCATACTTCGCACCCTTTCACTAAACTATAATACTGTCGACTTCCCTGGCATCATGTGGAGAGGGCAATGCCCCTCACCCATTCGGGCACCGTTTTGAAGCCTCCCAGAACAGAAGGCCTGACCACAGGTGCCACACGCGGTACACTTCACGAATCAGCTCTTTGATCATAACAGTTTCCTGCCAGTATTGTGCTGTTTTTAACAGTTACCAGGAGAAATTCTTTGTAGGAATATGGGAAGATTTTACAGCCGGAAAGCCCTCTCTGAAACTGACATAATCTGATTACTGAAGGAAAAATTTCAGTATCGTATGCATCGATTCCGTCCAGCACAGGGTTCAGCCGACGCACGCATCTTGCCACGGCCCCTCGCAAATGATGGAGGACGTGAGAACTCACGTGACAATGTTAACGGTCACTGTGTGATGTCAGATGAGTAAAATATTTTCACTGAAGCAAGTGGTGACGCCGTCTGTGCAGGCGTAGAATATCGTCACGTAAAGTTACACGGGAATTTCTATTATCATACCTTTAGCTATCTGTATTCACCAGAACGTGCAAAAGTTAAGACATGAACAAGCGCGCGGCTTGGACTGAAGTTAGCGTCATGGAGTGCTTCCGCCGAGTTTGAGTCCATGTTGCTGGATATGCTCGCGGGGCTTACGACAGCGGCTGCTCTGGCAAGGTCTCGGACCTAGATGCAAGCGATCCCCCGCGCTAACGTCAGTTGAAGCAACGGGCGCGAGCATTCGCGTTATGTTTCCCTGCAGTGGTACACACACAGCTCCCAAGCAGCACCGCTGATCGGCCCCACATGGGGAAACATATTGGCAAAGGCCGGTCCTACAAAGAACCACAGTGAAACCAGCCATTTCCATTATTGGGCCAAATAGCTGTGGTGCTTGTGTCGTGTGTTCAAAGGTGCACTAGCATGTGGAGGCTTCACACAGACACCGATCCCCGCACGATCCCCGGTACTGTGGACGCCGACGCCACCGAACTGTTTTCCACTTCATGGCCGGCCTTAAGGCATCCTATTGAAGAGAGTGTGAGGACGAACAGAAAACTTGACGCGAGGAAGCTGCTGCAGTTGGATTTACTTTCGTTTGTGGTTTTTGTGGGGTTTAACGTCCCAAAGCGACTGAGGCTATGAGAGACGCCGTAGTGGAGGGCTCCGGAAATTTCGACCAGCTGGGGGTCTTTAACGTGCACTGACATCGCACAGTACACGGGTCTCTAGAATTTCTCCTCCAGAGATTTACTTTCGACGATCGCTTTGATGCTTTTACTCTAAGCCGAAGCTTCGCACACACGAAAGAATATTTCTGGAGTGAAGAGGTGGCAGAAGTGGTCCGTACTTCTGGAAGGTGGAGGTATGGTCGAAAATGGCAGGAGGGTGGCGGTGGGTGTGCTAGGAGGCCCCTAGCTATGAGGAAATGGCGGGTAGGTGGCTTGCGTGTGATGCTTCTGGAAGCGACGTGCCTTTTCACACTGCGACATTGGATTCGATTTCATATTCGCTTTTTCGTTCCAGTGCTGCATTGGCTTCGAATGGCCCGAGACCTTTTGGATGTAAGTTCAAGGTTGATTTGGTTTATTGGGGTTTAACGTCCCGAAGCAATTCAGGCTATGAGGGACGCCGTAGTGAAGGGCTCCGGAAATTTCGACCACCTGGGCTCCAAGGTGGATGGTTTTTAGCGCTATAAGGGGTGCACTTGAGGTGGGGACATTGGTGGGACTATTGGAGCGAGGCTTAACACAGACGACGAAGGCAGTTTCGTCATGTGCCACCGGTACTGCTTACGCATTAGAACTGCAGTAGCGACATTTTACGGAGCTATTGCTCTCACTACAAATCGAAATCCTCGACATCACTTACTGCGCAGCCTTTATTTCAATTCTTGCTAACCACTATGGCAGCCATTGCTATACATAGGTGCTTTTTTAACATTCAAAGATTCTTACTTTAAAAACTGTTCAATATGTGCCGGTGTGATCTGTTGAGCTGTACTGTACAGCCAAGACGACATTGCATACCTCATTACGAACCACATTTACAAGAATAATTAACTTAATAAACTTTTCATTTTTGATGTTAGGGGTCTAGGGTACATTGTGAAATTGTCAGCCGTCAAAATCAAACGAGAGCGCTGTTTTTATTTTTCCTAATTGGTAGTCTGGTTACAAATATCGAATTGCAAATATACGCGTTTCAAAGCTCGTTTGGTTGTCTTTCCAGCATTGCCTAATTATAAAATAGAGCCACTCTGTGCGGTATTGTCGCCAAAACCAAGATACCTTCATCTGCGGCATCAAATGTACCAACTGCGCGAGAAAGACCAAGTTCGACCGCCGCTATCTTATAAATATACATTTATAATATAAACATCACTTAAGGCTTTTGTAACAAAAACCTGTATAATGTCTAATAACCCTGTATAAGGTCTAATCATGCCATGCCACCAGCAGGTGAAGAAGTCCAGACGAAATTTATCTGCAACAAAGATCGTCTGAGATAACTCTTGTACCGAGTATCGTTATGAACGCTGCAAGAAATAAATTCTGGCGCGTTCTTGCCGCCAGGGCGCACTTCCATTAAAGGGTAGTTGCAGCTCTTTTTTGACAATTTCGCGCTATTCAAGGATTCAAATCTATGTAAACTGTAGGTAAAGCATGCCAAGTGTTTTTGCACTAGCATTTAAAATAGTGACGTAATCGACAATTGAAATTCGCGCTTCTCAATTCACCGGAGGAACGCAGGAAAACTGAGCGTGACGTCACGGAAGGTATGATTTCAAATTAACGCTGTCGTCAGCCACACCCTGCCCGGACGCATTGGGCGCTGCCAAACAACTCTCAGTGGGGTTCGCCCTCGGTGGCGTTGGTTTTTTCCTTCAAAGCAGGCGTTTGTGCGTTGGAAATGTGGCGTTACCTTCGATGACGTGATCATGCGCCACCCACTTGGCGTTGTGCGCTGCGCAGAAGCTTGAAGGGCGTCCAGATTTTAATCGGCGGTTACTTCACTATTTCAAGTGCTAGCCCAAAAAGGCTTCGCATGCTTTGCCTCCAAGTTTCACACATTCGACCATCTTAAGCTCGTTGATTTCTAAAACATACTATGCAGTTTCCCTTTAAAGTAATGTTGTGTTTAAACGCGCAGGTTTAAACTTTTTTTGGAACAATGCGTCATTGGTTGTTAGGTCTCATTTTGCGCAACATCTTCTTCCCGTGCAATGACGGCGCTGTTGAGGATTGCTGCAACCTCCTGCAGGGCTCTGGCAGCCAGGGACACCTCATTTCTCTTGCCCTGCCTTCCTCCGAAATGAGTCCCACAGATGATCTCCTTTTGTGTCTCATTGCAGCGCCTGCTGTGCATACATCAATCAACCAATCATTTTTTATCCAAGACAATAATACAAAACAATTGTCTTGGGGGACGTGGCAAAAGGCGGAAAAGTGTCTGACGAGGTCACGCCACCCTGTGGCAAGCAGCGGTTTGACACTCATGCAGAGTTTCAACAGAGTTTACATGCAGAGAAATGTCTTAGATGAAACTGTATCCCCCAACCCCCTTATATTTTTTTACAGTGCAAAAATATGTACAGGAACGGAGTACAAGAATAAGTGCACCAACTTCTACTAGCAATACATGTTAACAAAACACTTCCAAACATAAAATACATGTAAACTATCGAACTTGAAGCACATCGAACATAAAGTTGAAAACAAGAAGAAAAACATGAAAACATAACACACTAGTCTTCCTTTATGAATAATCCCTTCAGTGTTTTCTTAAACCTGCTTAATGAAAGATTTTCGGTTAATAGGTCATGAATGACGGAATAGCTGTTTAATAAACCTGCTATCTGACAGCTTAATCTTTGATGTCCATAGTTTGTTCGAGCTCGGGGCTTGACTATGATGCTCTTTCTTAAATCGTACACACTTCTTTTTTCCTGGTATTTTGTTTCAAAGGTAGATTATCCGACCGGTATTGGCGGTAAACTTCCAGGCTTAGTCTGTATTTGTAGAACTGAGGCATTTGGAGTATGCCATGCGATCTATAGTAGGGCGCACAACTAGAGGACAGCTCTAAGTTACTAATAGCGCGTATTGCTCTTTTTTGTACTGATAGTAGGGAATCTAAATTTGTTTTCGTCGTGGTTTGCCACACAAGAGAGCAATAGCTAAAACGTGAATGTATAAGGGAGTAGTACACCAGTCGTTTGATAGAAGCTGGTAGGTAACACCTCAGTCTGTTTAAGATGCCTAAGGCACGAGAGAGATCAGTTCTAAGTGTGTGGATGTGAGCATTCCATAAGAGATTTTCGTGGAATGTCACACCTAGAAATCTGGTAGTAGAAGACTGTTGTATGTCCAGGCCATTAAATTTTAAACATGGAATTGTATACATTTCAGTACCTTTGGAGCGAAAGAGTACATACTTTGTTTTGTTTACGTTTAATAAGAGCCGGTTACTTCCCAGCCATGAGGTTAAGCCCAACATCCAATTGTTTGCCTCCCTGAACAGCGCATCTAAATCCCTATCCGAAAAGAACACATTGGTGTCGTCCGCATATAAAACCAAATTCGAGGCACCCGGTATATTTGTATATTTACAATATCATTAATATAGATGAGAAATAAGACTGGCCCTAGGATCGACCCTTGTGGTACACCATACAACAGTGTTTGTCTCTGGACATACACCATTGATGACAGTAAACTGCTCACGTGAAGTTAAATAACTCATGAGGAGAGTACCAGCTATACCCCTGACACCGTAATGCTGAAGCTTTTTTATTAGTATATCATGTTGTACACTGTCGAACGCTTTTCTAAAATCGAGGAATATACCCAGAGTTAGTGCCTTGTTTTCGATATTGTGCAGAATTTCATCTTTTATTCCAAGTAGTGCTGTTTCTGGCGATTTGTTTTTCTGGAAGCCGAACTGTTGCCTTACGATAATATTTTGCGAGGTTAGAAATCCAACAAGTCTTTTGTTTATAATATGCTCAGCTATTTGGGAAAATACAGAAAGCACAGTGATCGGCCTGTAATTGTTCACGTCATCGAAAGAGCCTCCTTTATGTATAGCCGTCACACGAGCAAGTTTCATTTTGGCTGGGAAAACTCCCTTTTCCATTATAAGATTGCAGATGTGTGCAATAGGAGTACTAACTATTTGACTCACAGCCTTCAGTGGTTTTGGTCTGATCTCATCAGTGCCAGATGCACAACCGTCTTTTAGAGACATAATTATATCTTGCACCTCGCTGAAATCAGTGGGGGACAAAAATATTGTATTCGGATTGCTTGCAGTGACATAATTTTCCCAAGGTGTAGAAGAAGGTGCATTTGTTGCGTCGGCTAAAGGAGCACCAGCAGCAAGAAAGTGCTCATTAAACAGGTTTGCAACCTCTGCTTCAGACAGATCGGCATTCCGAAAGTTCACTTTTTTGTTTCTGCATTCTTATAGATTAACTCCCTCATGGTTTGCCATACCAGTCGTGTATTACCGTTCACCTGTGTAAATTTATGTGTGTAGTATTCGAGCTTTGCTTTTTTTAAGTCTGAATTTAGCAGATTTCGTACTTTCTTGAATGCATGAAAGTCACTTTCATCTTTTGTTTGCAAGAATGTTTGGAAAAGTCTGTTTTTCTGTTTGATTCTTTGAAACAGTTCACGAGAAATCCAGGGCTTTCGTACTTTTTGTTCTTTTTTCGGGGCTTGAGGGGAAAACATGTGTTATAAGCAGATACAAAGCATGAAAGGAAAGCGTCGTAAGCGGCATCGGGGTTCGAGAGCTCCAAAATTATGTTCCAGTCAACATTTGTCATCATGTCCCTAAACTTGTTAACATTGTATTCGGAGTAATCTCTAATTAATACTTTGTGTTCGGGGGCGACTGTGTGTTTGCAGGGTAACACACAATATATTGGCAAATGATCGCTTAAACTGCAGACCAGGGTGCCTGATTTTACATTCTCACGAGGGAAACTTGTAACGCAGAGATCAAGAATACTTTGGGAACTTGGTGTAATTCTTGTCGGTGTGGTGATTACGTTAAAGCAACCATAAGACTCGTATAACTCTTTGAATTGTAAGTAGGCTTGATTGCCAAGGGCAGCATTCAGGTTCAAATCACCCACAAGAGCGCTTTCAGACTTCAGCTGAACACTGAGTTCAAGTATCTTTTCAGTAAACTGCATAAAGTCACTGAGAACACCTGATGGAGGACGGTAGAAAAAATCATACCACGATACTGTATAACTATGCATTCATAATTATCGCCAATTATCTTGAACTCCGGAAGTACTTTATAGTGCTTTACAGTGCTTTATAGTGCTTTGATCGCATGTATACAGCGATACCACCACCACGCCTCCTACAGCGACATGCAGATACAACATCATATCCGGAAAGTGAAAAACACTCGTCATGACATGAGAACCAAGTCTCTGTAAAACAAATGATGTCATAGAAATGATTCGGTTCCGACAAACAAGAAATTACTTCATCATACTTGTTACGTAAACTCCTGGCATTAAGATGAAAAACTGAAAGTGTGGGCAGGTTTTTCATTGTGGAAGAAAAATTTCAAAGAAAAACAAACTTGCCAAGAATAGTCACTGCAGATCATCAAGATCCTGAACCGTGCGAATCACCACAGCATTATCACCGCTCTTCTTTCGAACTAGCACTTTTCCGTTCGTGTGCCATACGAAAGCGTAGCCTGCGTTCTTCGCCCATTCCTTCGTTTTTGTCAGAAGACTACGGGAAAGCCTTGTCATGTTTTCGCACATAAACATCTCACCAGGTTCATTCCTTAGTGTCTGTCGCTTTGCCAGCCAGGCGTCACGATGTTCATGACTGACGAAGCGAGCAATGATGCCCCGTGTTCTGCCTTGTTTCGCTGGAAGCCGATGTAGCGCGGTGATATCTTGCTTAGTTAGTGGCTGAATGTCCAGTCTAGGGGCTAATTCATTTACTTTTTCGAGCAAGTTCTCGTTCTCAGTTTCAGGATTGCCGTGAAATTCAATGTTGTTGCGACGGCTACGCCACTCCAGGTTATCAACATCTTGCATTATCTGTTGCAGTTCACTGGAAGAGTCGGCCTTTTCTATCTGATCCATGCGTTTGGCCAGTTTTTTTGTCGCTTGCTCTTGAATTTGAAGACGATCCTGAAATTCATCGAACTTGTCTGACGGGGACTTCACGCGGGAGTCAAGTGCGTCTACCAGTTTAGGGAGAGCTAGGAGAGTATCGAGTTTGGTCTGAATTGCTAGCAAGTGCGCAGCTAAGAAGCTGTCTCAGTTGGGGCTCTCCGAGTCATCGCTTCGTGAACCCTTGCTACACCGGTCACACTTCCAAGATTTCTTGAAAGAACCGCGTTTGGCATTCTATGTTTCGTCACTTATACCAGAAATTCGATCAAATGTAATTCGATGTAATGTAATTATGTAATTCGATCAAATGCAGCCCACCCGAGTGAGGCGAGGACCTCTTCGTTGTTTAAGCCATTATAAGGTCGACGCCTAGCCTGCTACGTTGCTTTAATTAGGAGAGGAGATGGGGAAGATGGTGAACAGCTGAGATGCGGAACGGCTAAGGCGCCATTCTTCAGAGGTTTAGTACCGTATCGAGACCATCTCTCTCCCCGACGGCCTCTCCCGTCAACTCTCACGAACGTTTCCAATAGAGCAACACTTCAAATAGCGCTCCGTTACATCCAAAAGAACACTTACACCTGGTCTCCCAACCAGCGAGGCACACCGGCTATGAAAATAGTAAAGAGAGACACGCCGGCCTCAATGCTTGTGTACTCACTCGACGGCCCATTTGAACTGCGCTGTGAAGGTACTGTACGCATTTTTGACGTCGTAGTCGTAAACGCCGAGTGCTATAATTGATTTTCCGTCGTGGTGTTTGCGTTGAATTGCCTTGAATTTCTGCAACAAGACCCCAATAGAAACTCTGAACGACACGTATGCGCTCAATACAAACAAAGGCTTACTGAGAACTTTGTAACCTCCCTGCGAAAATGATGTAAACAGCTGCCGCGTGTAACAATGTGCTAGGTACGGGCACAGTGGTAAACGAAATCAGCAAAACTTAAGCTTTGTGGTACTTCAGGTGCTCTTCTATTTGAGGTTGAAGGTTAGACATAGATAAATGCGCTATGCGCGAGCTTCGCGCCTAGGGTTCGGTTTTTCTAAGGTGCATGTAAAGGTCAACTTTTTAAATTGCAGCCCTTGTTTCAACAAGCTCTACATTGTCACCAGAATAATAAATCGAAGTCGACAAGCACAAAATGAAATAATTAGGGGAGATCAACGACATTGATGGGGGGGGGGGGGGAGTATGCGGTAGCACTTTACTCGCACTCGGAAATATATTCGAGTTGTAACTAAAATTCTATTCGTATCCTGCTTAAGGTTCCACCTGTATGATAGATGTAACGTTGAGAGACCGGAAGCGGGAAGAGTGGGTGAGGGAACAAACACTGGTTAATGGCATCCTAGTCGAAATCAAGAGGAAGAAATGGGCCTGGGCAGGGAATGTAATGCGAAGGCAAGATGACCGCTGGTCCTTAAGAGTAACGGAGTGGATTCCAAGAGAAGGCAAGCATAGCAGGGGGCGGCAAAAAGTTAGGTCGGCGGATGAGATTGAGAAGTTTGCGGGGATACGGTCGCCGCAACTGGCAACTCACTGGGTGAATTGGAGGGACATGGGAGAGGCCTTTGCCCTGCAGTGGGAGTAGTCAGGCTGATGATGATGGTGATCCTGCTTCAAGTCAGTGTTTCTATTAATTGCTGTTCCATTTCTAGCCATAATCGCGTCTTTTATTACATACTACACATACATACATACATACATACATACATACATACATACATACATACATACATACATACATACATACATACATACTTACATACATACATACATACATACATACATACATACATACATACATACATACATACATACATACATACATACATACATACATACATACATACATACATACATACATACATATATACACATATTCTTTATTTCTCTAAAAGAGAAAAAGGCCCCTAGGCAAAAAGCTACTTCAGAGTAGCTTGACTAGGCCCGGGACCCATTACAAGGCAGCAGGGCATACAGAATTCGGACATATTAAAGCACAGGGTCCATTTGACTGAGCACTGCAATTTCGAACGCAAGAGGCAAACATGTAAGGTTTTTTTTTACCAATTAAGTCAAATTGAACATGACACAATATAACAGGCAAGAAGAACAATAAATGAAATCATAATTAGACACCTAGAACACAACGCTACTAAATAGTTCTAAGCGACAGACATAAGAACAAAATATGATGTTCACTATGAGAGAATAGAAATAGCGAGGTAGAATTCTCTGTTTGTGAAGAGACACAGTGAGGATGTACAAGCATGTACACAAAGTGATAGGAGAAAAAGCTGTCATCATCCATACGACTGAGAAAATGTTTCATAAAAACATTTCTTTTACAGCCGGCATTCCCACACCACCATTTGAATTAAGTGTGTTAGGAACTAGGAATCGCATCATTTGCCTCCCATAGTTTGTGCGAGTCTACCGACCATTTGTTTCTTTGATGTGTATACCTGGGTGGGCCTATTTTTTTGTAAGGATGCAAGTTTGAGGAGGAATTTGCTGCGGGGGAGTTCGTGGATTTCATCAGAAGCAGGACGTTGTACTCCAACATTTTGTTTATTGGTATAATATTGTGTAGGATAAATAACGATGGTATGTCATGTAATCGGCGGAGGAAATATTACGGATGACCTTTCTCTGCAAGATGAGAATGTGGTTAATATGTGTACGGGCTGCGGTACCCCAGACTAAGTGGCAGTACTTAATTTGAGAGTTAAATAATGCATGGTATATCAGTTTCTTAACTGCTACGGGTAGTATATCGCGACATCGACATATGACACCTAAAGTTTTTGATAAGTTATTTGTAGGATATTGAATATGGTCAGACCACTTAAGGTGTTCGTCAAAGATTACTCCTACATTTTTGTGTTTGGCCTGCTGTGCCATCAATTGTAGGGCGTTTTCTTCCACTCAACTAAAAGAGAATAGGTGGTATGGGAGGGAAGTGCGGGGGACGGCTGGCAGATTGAGAGGAAAGTCCCTCTAACCACGACCAGCCGTGACTTACAGCTGGAGGCTTCGCACAAACGATGAGGCCGGACAGTTCTTGCTCCCATGACTCTTCAAAGGCTACCGCAGTAAGGCGGGGTCCAGCTGAGCGTATGCTCCATTTGAGGCTATAGGCATCCGAGCATTCTTCGCGTTTTCTCGTTCAGACAGCACAATTTCGGCATCATTCGAACGATCTGTCACTATGTACACTCCGTCAATCGATACACACCAATATAGGGTATATGAATTATCAAGTGCACAAGAGGCGGTATCGCAGGTAACAATGCTTGTAGGTTCGGGGATCTGACCTGTGTCAGAGAACAATTCTGAGGAACAATTCAGTTAGGACAGTTTGATTTGTGCTATGTATAGAATAAATGTTTATCTAGTATCATATGGCCTAAGAATGCACCTTCGTCGAACTGTAATTGGACGGCAGCTTTTTAAATGTAGCAAATTGGGGCTATTGTGGGCAGCCGTATCTGCTGTGTATAGAGGTACCCAGTATGTATATCCGTATCGCTTGGAGGGAAAACATACTAGTGCACTGTGCGAAGTTTAGTTGAACTAACTTCGCTAGTTCATTTTTCTTTGCCATTCCAATTTGAAGATCGTGAAACTGTATTACGGGAATCTCCGAACTGAACATGCAATAAAAAATCAACTAATGAACATAAGTTGATTAGGCTGCGCACAGTGCACTAGTATGTTATCTACGTCAAGTCATAAAATATTGATGCAGTCCACCCTGATACAAAGGAAGTATTCATGCTGAAAATGGACATATTTCACTATATTTAAATATCTTCCAATGAAATACTTTAGTGAATCCACATTCTGAGGCTATATTTCTACAGACGCTAGGAGGACTACGAAGTATTCGGGAACGAAACCGACACTGAGGTGCGCGCCTGTGTAGAGCGACTGTCCTAAGCCGTCGATTCTTTGCCGAGCAGATTACCCCTGGTGGAAAATTTTATTTGGAACAGGGGAGTTTGGGACACGCAGGTCATTGGGCGCCCGCACGGTCCCACTGCACTCAAAAGTTCATGTCTCGGAGGCTCATGACGCTGGCAGCCCGGCATGTGGCGATGGCTTGCTTGGCCGGGTCCTCGGAGCGCAGCAGGGTCTCCCAAGCCTCCCAAGTGGTAAGGTGCTCGAATCCCGCGGGGGAGGACCTCACGAAGCTGCTGGCGTAGTGTAGCTCTCGCTACAAGAGCAGTGTTTCCTTTTGTTAGGAAAGCAACCCTACGCCAGCCAGCTCAACTCGTTGAGAGGTCGCACTTAAGCCGTATGCCGCGGCCCACGAACGAAGTCAAGCCGACGTTTCCTAGCAACGCCGCAGCCGCGCTCCAACAGACGGCGCCGCCGGCGGCGCCGCTGCTGTCGCCGCTCGCTCCACCAGATATGCTCCGCTGGGGTAGAGGGAGAGGAGGGGTCACCTGGGGGGGGGGTATAAATATATGTGCTTCGCCTCTGTGGATTCTAAGGAGGCTGTGGCCCTCGGGGCCACGGCCGCTTATCTGTTTTTTCAGCCAGCGTCCGTTCCGGCGGACGCGGTTGTTGCGACGCGCCTCTTTTCTATTTTTCTCTTTCCTCTTATCCTTAAACTCTCTTCTATCTGCACGTAGCAGCGATGGTGGCTCGGCTTGAGCCAGTCATCAGGCCCGTGCGCTTTCCTTTTCATCCTTTCTCTTAGTCGCAACCAATCGACCAGTCGATTCTAGTCGTTATAGAGAGCGATAAAGAGAGGCAACAACGAAAGAACGAAGCGACAAAAAAAATTCAGGGGGCACTTTGACTGTCTAAAGTGCGTAGAGGAGCAGGAGGAAAACTTTTATTTCTATTTACAGTGAGAGGTCGACGGGGCGAGCCGGAAGGGCCCGCCCCTTACAAACACTAGGAGGGATCCCTAGTCCGGGATCCCTGTAGCTTCCGCAGCAGCCTGGGCTCTAGCCACCCATGCCTGTTGGGCATGGAGTTCGAAGCAGCCGCGCAGGGCAGCTTCCCAGTCCTCTCGAGTGGGGTGGAGGAGGGGTGGGTAGACAGGATTGGAAGGGCATGCCCACACCATGTGGTAGGTGTCCGAAAACTCCGCCTCACAGTGTGGGCACGCGCCCGAGAAAGAAGAATTGAAGTGCTTAAGTACTGCCGGGCACAGTACAGTATTGGTATAGAGGCGGAGAAGCCAGCGCTCCTCCACCCTGGTGAGGCCTTTAAAGGGAGGGGGATACAGACCATGAAAATTTTGATAAAGAGAGGTGATCTCTTTAAAGGTGATGGCCGGATTGAAATTGAATTCCGGATCAGGCTGCGGATGAGGCGACGCCCGGTGAGTAAGCGCTCGGGCGGCAGCGTCGGCTGCCTCGTTCCCCTCAAGACCCGCATGAGCGGGAGCCCACACGATGGTACGATGGGTCGGAAACCCTGTGTATTCGCATGCGTGGAGAATTTTGAAAGCACGGTCTGGAATATACCCTTGCTCAATATTGCGGCAGGCGCCCCTGGAGTCCGTAATAACGACTCGGGACTCTGGATCTGCGGCGGCCAGTGCAATGGCGATCTCTTCCGCAAATGTAATGTTTGGGGCACGGAAAGTAAGGCCCTGAACTGTAGTGTTTTGGTGGATGACGGCCGCCGTGTACCAACCCCCATGGTGTGGGCCGGCCGCATCCACATAGAAGACACCTGGCTTATGGCCATATTGTTGAGAAATAGCCTCCGCCCGCGCGAGACGGCGACATCATGGGTGTCTGCAGTCATGTTCTTCGGAAGGGGTCGCACCTGGAGTGCAAAGCGCCAGGCTTCAGGGATGCGGACCCGTTCTTCTGTATGTGTTGCGTAGGATATGTGTAAGCGGGTCAGAAGGCGGCTCCCCGCAGGTGTTTTGCTTAGGCGCAAGTATTGATTGTTAAGATGAGCTTCTCGTAACTCCCCAAAGGTGTTGGTCATCCCCAGACCGAGGAGACGCTTGTTGGACGTCGTTATGGGGAGGTCGAGCGCTCTCTTATAAATCTTGCGGAGAACGACTTCTAAGGCATTCTCATCGCATTTGCGTAGGTGGAGGTAGGGAGCCGAATATAAAATCCGGCTGGTCACGAATGCATTGGCCAGCCGCAGGGCATCTTTGCATCGTAGTCCCCCCCTTTTATTGGACACCCGGCGGAGCATCCGACCCACCTGGTCCCCCACCTTACGTAGCTTGTTTAGGGTAGTGTCTATCTTGCGCCTATGATGAATGAAAAGCCCCAGAACCCGGATCTCCTCGTGTTCAGGTATCGGTCCGCTAAGTAGGGAAAGGGCAATTTTGGTTGTGCACTTTGAGTTGGGGCGTATGTGCACAAATTCCGATTTGCTCGGGGAGCATTCAAGACCACAGCGACGAGCGTATTCGTCCACAATAGCTGCCGCTTGTTGCAGGTTGGTCTCGATGTCTCCAACCGATTGTTGTGTTGCCCAGAGGGTGATGTCGTCCGCATACAGAGCGTGCTGCACACCGGCGACCTCTGCCAGCTGGGTAGGGAGCTTCATCATGGCCAGATTAAATAGTAATGGCGAGAGGACAGCTCCCTGTGGGGTCCCTCGTGTGCCAAGTTGATAGGGGCCATATTCTGTGTCTTGCAGCCGGATATAGGATTGGCGATCTGTAAGGAATTGTTTGATATAATTGAAAGTATTGCGCCCACAGTCTGTTTGCGACAAGTGGGATAGGATGATCTCGTGGGTCACATTGTCGAAAGCCCCCCGCAGGTCAAGTGCGACGACTACTTTATCATTGCTGGGGTGCTCGACGGGGTCGAGAATCTCCTTGTGAAGTTGCAACAGGACATCTTGTGCGGACCGGTGTGGGCGGAAACCGTACATGGTGTCTGCGAAAATGTTTTGCTGTTCCAGGAAAGCCGACAATCTGTCGCGGACCATAGTCTCCATCAGCTTCCCCACACACGAAGTGAGGGAGATGGGCCGGAGGTTGTCGGTGTTAATGGCTTTACCTGGCTTGGGAAACAAAGTTACTAGTGCCGTTTTCCAATATATGGGGAGTGGTGTGCTTCCAATCCAGATAGTGTTGAAGTAATCGAGGAGAGTTTCGTAAGCGGGATCTGGGAGGTTGGCAAGAAGCTTTACCGTCACCTTGTCCCGGCGTGGTGCTGTACCTCGCTTCATTTTAGCCAGGGCCGCTTTTAGGTCATGGAGCTGGAACAGTTGATCCAAATCCGCGTTCTCGGAACCTGCATACGAGTACGCCTGACCACGGGGATCCTGGTGTATACTCAAATATTTGTCGCGGAGCGCATCGGCCAGTTTGGCCGTGTCTCCAGTGAAGTTATGTATAGCCCTTTGAAGCTGTTTTTGTGTCTCAGTACGGGTTTGTGCCGGATCAATAAGGGCGCGGAAGAGGCGCCACGTACTCCGACTCGACATTTGCCGAGCTGCAGTGTTGCAGGGGTGCACCCAATTGGAGTCGGCGAGTTGGGCGGCGTATTGTGCCGCCTGTTGGGTGATATCCGCGATGCGAATTTTGAGTTTCCGAGTGTGTTTTTGACGACGCCAGCGGCGGACTAGGCTGTGTCGTGCCTCCCAGAGGTGGAGGAGGTGGTTATCCACCGCCGGGCTCGCCTCTGAGAGTTGAACATTTTGCTCGACTGATTTCAAGTGGGATACTAGGTGTTGGGACCACGTTGAGTATCCTTGGTCCATTATCGATTGAGGATTGGTGTAGCTGCTCCTAAATTTGGTCCAGTCGGGTAGTTTTGCATTGGCCTGTGGTCTTGTGAGTGGCTTGGTATGGATTGTCGTGGTAATTATGCAGTGGTCGCTACCGAGGGATTCCTCTGTGTTCCTCCAATCTGCATAGGGAATATTTTTCGTAAAGGTGAGGTCCGGACACGTATCGCGTGTAACGGAGTTACCTATACGAGTGGGTTGCGCGGGATCCGTGTGAAGAGTAAGGCCCAGTGTGGAAACAAGCTCCGCCAACTTGCGTCCGCGTTTCTCTTCACGTGTGTACCCCCATAAGGTGCTGGGAGCATTAAAGTCCCCAACGATTATGAGGGGATCCCGATTCGCGACCTTCAAAGCTCGGCTGAAGACATCTGCGAATGTAACATTTGGTAGCTTTGGGGGACAGTAAATGTTGAGTATGTGGAATGGGGGGTCCTGTTTGCGTAGCGGAAGGATCGTCACCATTACATAGGAGAAATTAGCGCTAAGATCCAGGTCAACCTGGGAGGCCGTGTAATTTTTATGTACGCAGAGGCAGCTCTGCGCATCCTGCTGGTACACCGTGTAACTGGCAAGGGTGGCGCCATTTCCTGGCTCCTGAAGGGCCACCACAGCAGGTAATTCTGGGAAAGTTGTAAGGAAAAGGCGTAGATCGGCTCGCTTTGTGCGTGCCTTGAATCCGCGACAGTTCCACTGTACAATTTGAATAGGGATCGAATTGCTTCGCGGATGCTTCCTATTTCTAGGGGCGCCCGCCATGGTCAAGGGTAGAGTTGTGAGTTTGGAGACAGGAGGCTTGAGAGCCAGTGGCTCCAAAGAGAGGAGCGTTCTCTATACTGGGGATGGCACAGGGGACCTCTTCTTCTCCGGCGATTGGACGCCTAGACGCTTTGAGCTGCCGGCCTGCGAAGGTTTTGAGCGGGCCAGCGCGCTTGGGAGCGCGGGTGAGTTGAGCGAACTGAGCGGTTATGAGGTTTGGGATAGATGCCGCAAGGTGGCTAATTTTGTTGAGTGCCGCCGTAAGTGTGGCATTGATTTGCGTTTCGAATGCGGATATTCTGTTGTTAACTTGAGTTTCGAGCGCGCTCACTCTCGCCTCGAGTGCCGTGAGGGCATGCGCAGCGTGTCCTGAAGGGGTTGCGTCGCTTTCCATTGCCTCTGCTGCGGGTGAGGCAGAGGTGTGGTTGGGGGAATTTTGGCGGGCCTCCGCTATTGCGAGGCGCTTTTGAAAATTTGCAACCTGCTCGCGGAGAGCAGATATTTCTTTCTGTTCGGCAGAGATTGTCCGTGGTTGGGATTGGGAAGGGGGAGGGAAGGGAGAAGCTGCCCTGCCCGCGCCGCTCACCTGGGAGTGTTGCTTGACAACGTTTGCCCACGTCTTGGAGCCGCCGTTCTGGGGAGGTCCGAGGGGCTTCGCTGCACCGGCTTGAGGCGGCGGTGGCGCAGCTGGAGGTTTTCCCTGGCTCCCGGTAGAGGAATTCACAGGCTGGTCCATGGCTTGGTCGGCAGCCTTGGCCTTCAGCTTGTCCGGGCGACGCTTGCCACGCCTGCGTCGGTTCCGCTTCGATTTACGCCCGCGCTCGGCATGCGGGGGCTGGATAGCGCGATTTTCAGCCGTACACGCAGGGCCTCCCGTGGCATGGGCCCCGCCGCACACTGAACACTTTGGGTTGCACTGGTGAGGGGCCCGCACCCCCTCAACGAGTAGAGCCTGCTGTCCGCACAGGCCACACCGGTCCAGCCTCTGGCCGGGGCAGGCGTCCACGCGGTGGCCGACCACACCGCAATGTCGGCAGGCTGGAATGGTTCGCTGGTAAGGCCTAACTTGTACAAGCTCCGAGTCGTAGTGCACGAAACGTGGCTTCTCTATTCCGGCGAAAGTCAGTCTCGCTTTGTTGGATGTCCCAAATTTACGCACTTCCACGATGGTGCCGTAGCGCCATTGGAGCCTAGTACGGAGCGAGTCCGTAGTTTCAGAGTTACGGACGGTAATGACGCCGTAGCAGACGTCCTTGCCGTCTTGGCGCAGGTGCCCCACAAGGGGACCCTCCCGTCGGGTCCATTAAGTTCAAATTCGCCGATGATACGGTCGGCTAGCTCAGGTTTCGCAGTCTGAACAATAATGAGGTTTTGGTCTCTTACCGGTATTATAGTAAGGTCTGTTGCGGGTTGCGTGCCCAGGAGAGCCGTGAACGCCCGGCCGTAGCCGGTCTCCTGGAAAGTCTCGTACAACGAGACGCGGGTCCGGGGCTTGATGACGACGACGTAGTCGTCTGGAGCAGGCTTGGGAATAACGGGC
This sequence comes from Amblyomma mixtum, assembly GCF_055824585.1. Taxonomy (NCBI): domain Eukaryota; kingdom Metazoa; phylum Arthropoda; class Arachnida; order Ixodida; family Ixodidae; genus Amblyomma; species Amblyomma mixtum. The sequence goes on along the minus strand of NC_143015.1, from coordinate 68,875,475 downwards.
GGTTTCCACTTCGTGAGCAGTCGCCGACTGCGGCCCGCCGCGCGCGGGGCGGGTGACTGCTGGTTTCCGGCGTGAACGCCGGCCGCGTCTACGGACGCCGGCTTTAAGGCTTGGTCTTGCGCTCGGCGCAGCACTGCGGCGTTCAATGCGGCGCTGCGAAATCTTGCCGAATCTGGGCATCCGGTTGCCGCTGGGGTAACCGTTGCCGAAACTGGGCCTTCGGTTGCCGCTGGGTTAACCGTTGTCCAGTGCATGTTTTCGGGGTCGTAGCCTCGGCAGGAGATTTGCGCAGCAGCCATACTGGCGTCAGTGGCCAGAGGCCCCGATGTGCCGGGTACCGGTTCGGCCGTTAGGCCTAGCCGCGCCACCGGCCCGATCGGGCCATGTGTTGCCCGAAAAAGGGGTTTAACCGGGCCCACCTTGGAAAAAACTGGTGTCCAGATGTTCCCGACAGCTTTCGGTGCACATTGGGGATGATCTTGCTAGGGTCAGGCGGAAACTTCCGCTGCTCCGGCTGAAAATCGCCGGAGCCGACGAGCAGCACGTCTGACTCCCCGTGCGAACGCGCGCGTTAGGCGAAGGCGTTTTCCGCACCACTTTGACTGAGTGAGTGAAGAAACTTTATTTCCGCCAGAAGAAGACCCGTGCCCCTCCGGGTCCGCACGCAGGCGTCCGGGGAGGGGCAGCGTCGCAGCTGGAAGACTAGCAATGGTATAGTCGCGCAGCTTCTACTGCCAGGCGGGTAGCGTATCGTTGTATGCTAAGGTCGGCATTTCTGAGTATGGTCTCCCATTCCTCTGCATTATTGATTCTGCCATATCCTGGGGCACTGGGGCATCTCCATAGTATGTGTTCGAGTGTAGCGGTATGCCCGCAGAACTCGCACACCCCCGCATCCTCCCTCGTGTCACCTCCTGTCCAGCTCCTCCAGAGCGGGAATGCGAAGTTTCTAGCTTGGAGTCTTCTCCAGTCATAGGCCTCAGCCGAGCTAAGCGATCTATCCTGAGGAGGATAGATCCTTTTGCTCTTTTTCTGAATGTCTGTGATGCTATTAAAGGTATTGGTTTCCTCTTTAGTGCTGAATTCGTATGAGGTGTCCACGGCTCCCCGGGGTAAAGAGGAGCGGGCGAGCCTGTGGGAGGCCTCGTTGCCAACCAGACCCGAGTGGGCTGGGGTCCAGATAATTAGAATATTGTGGGCTGGGATAAAGTATTTTAGATATTTAGCCGCCATTTCGTGGATGCGTCCCTTGCTGTAATTTCTAATTGCGGCTTTGCAGTCGCTTACTACGTATTTGGTACCTGGCTGAGTTAGAGCGATCGCTATTGCAACGTCCTCCGCCACAAGGGGTTTTAAGTCAAGGTGTCTTACAACGCGTAACGTTCTGCCTGAGTCCCCGACGGCTACGGAGACGGTGTCTCCTAGCGTGCCTACCGCGGCATCAGTGTAGGCCACGGTTCCCTGTGGCATCTTGCCTAGCTTAGCAGCCAGCTGTGCGACCCTGCTTTTCCTTTTGCCTTTGTCGTGGATGGGATGCATGTTTCTGGGTATGGGAGCGATAATAAGATGCTCTCTTATTTCTCTTCCCAGATCTGTTCTGGTCTTCACTGTGCTATCTACGGTTGCCCATTTCGCAAGCTCTAGGTATTTCCTTCCTGCGGGTGTGGATGTTAGCCGTTCGATTTGCGATGTTCTAACCGCTTGAGTCAGTTCTCTCCAATTGTTATGCAGGCCCATTTTCTCCAGTATATCATTGGACGTGGAAATGGGCAGCCCTAGCGCTCGTTTGACACATTTTCTGATGATTGTGTCTAATTCCTTTTGACTGCTTCTGTGGCACTGGTGGCGTCACATATAACTGAGTACTAATTACTATGTGATGACAAATCGCTAAGTAATGTTTAATTACTGATTAATGCCTGAATACTAATTAACTGCTAATTAATGACGCTTAAGCTTCGCCTTTAGGAGTGGAACGCGACAGCGTGTTGTAGCGCTGCCAGGGAGTCCACGGAACGCCACCACCCGTTCGGCGCGATGCGCTGCCGTTTGAACGCAACGGTTTTTGAGGAAAGGAAATTACGCAGTAACTGTAACATATCTCGGTGGACACCCGTCACAATTCAGGGGGGGGGGTGCATTTTTTGACCTAAAGTGCGGTCACTGATGTGTGGTTAAGATGTTATGCTTCGCCTCTAAGAGTGGAACGCGACAGCGTCTTGCATCGCTGCCACGTAGTCCTATCGCCCATTCGGTTCTACGCCTCGCTCGTTGGTAAATTGATTTTTGAGGAAAGGAAATGTATCTCTCTCTCATACCTCGGTGGACACCTACACCTCGCCGGAAAGGAAGGCAGGAGGATGGCAGTGAGCGAAGACACCGTATTCCCTAGACGCGCCTTTGTTCATCCCAAACCATCGAGCTGGCATGGCGGAGTGGATAGCATGCTAGTCTCGCACTCCGAAAACCGGGGTTCGATTCCCGAGCTCGATCAATTTCATACTCAATTTTATTTATTTACATGGCCTGACTAGAAAAGTTAGTTAGGCTAATTGGGTAATTAAGCAATTAACTACGCTCAGTCCCACTTACTTGGAGCATCCCTATATGATCCCTTCAATTGGTTGCATGGTTACTAGCCAAAGTACAATTGGCCCCGTTTGAAATTGGCGCACTGTGACGTCACGACCGTTTCGACCAACTGAAAAGCGTGACATTTCTGTCGACAACTGCTGCTTACAACGATGAGACATTAAAGGCTTTCGCCTTAAAAGGCAACGCGCTCAAGAGACGGCAGAAGAACGCTCCGCACGTATCGAGAAGGGTCGCAACGATGATGCGGCTAAAAGAAGTCGTGCCACGTTCCGGAGTGACTGTTCAACTGCGGAAGACACCGGTTTGAGTTCTCGAGAGCGTCGGAATGAGACGCTGCGTAGACGACGTGCCGAGGAAACGGAGGAAGAACGTGCAAGATGGCTCGAGACTTTCGCAATTAAACTAGGGTTAACCACAGCTAAACAACAGCCAGTTATTTAGGACTTGGTTTGCATACAGAATCTTTGATACACCGACGCTCTACCGCTTGTTAGTAGTAGTAGTAAAAGACTTTTATTCGACCAAAATTTATAGGCCGAGCATTTCGACCGCCTGGGCGACCAGAAGCCGCTGTTCTTCTTCCCCTTCAGCGCCAAGCCAGTCGAGCCAGGTGGTCATGGATAGAGAGGGTGGGGGGAAGGAACCCGACTGCTGAGCAGCCGGGCAATAGAAGAGGCAATGGGCCAGGTCCGCATAGATACAGGGGCAGTTGGGACAGGAAGGGTCCGATCGATAGCGATAGAGGAAGAGGCGGGACGGGGTGATAACTGCATTCATCTGAATGTGCCGAAAAAGGCGAGACTCCGGCACCGTGAGTGATGGATGAGGGGGAGGGTAAAGGCGTTTGTCGAGGCGGAGCTCAAGGTAGACCTCTTTTATGGTGCGGCGAAGAGTGAGTTTCCCATCGTCCTCCGAGGGCTTGGGCCAGGGGATCTACGCAGCGGGCCGTGATGACGATGGTATCCACGTGCTTCGGAAGCCTTCCTGAATCGATGGAGAGGAAATCCAGGGGCGGGCGAAGCCCTGGACTAGGCCAGGGGCAGGTGAAAGCGGAGCACGGTAGGCAGCCAGCTAACCAGGGCGGCGCCACCTAGCGGACCTACCGCTTGTTATACCGCTATTGTGTGACGTCAAGAGTGCTATGCACAGCTGTGCCCCCCACCGGTGCGCCGGTAGCTAAGGAGGGCAGGAGGTTGCGCTGCTGCGGGGAGGAGAGGCCACATGTGGCTCGATTCCAGCGCACGGATGTACGCCGCGAGCATGGACAGACACAGCGCTAACCACTATCGACGTATATGAATGGGAGCATGGCCTGACCTGCTCACCTTCAAAATCGGAGCTCTTTCTCTACCGGCCCAAGCAACACAATTGAGTCAATGCACCCATCTCCCTCACTCTAGGTGCCCATCCCATACCACTAGTACACAAAGTCCGCGTGCTAGGCCTAGTTCTCCACTCCCACGGTGCGCACGGAGAAGTCATAAAGAAACTTCAAACACACGCTCAACACACCACTCGACGGATTCGCCGCATAGCGAACCGCAGGGCTGGCCTAAAGGAGTGAAACACGACTCGCCTCACCCAGGCTTATATCATAAGCCGCACCACATATGCCTTCCATACCTACCCCTCAAACAGAAGGAGAGAGACCGGGTCAATGCGCTCCTGCATGGTTGCACGAGAATGGCTCTACGTCTCCACCCCCCCCCCGCACATCCAACGACCGACTCCTCAAACTCGGTGTACACAACACCTTTCAGGAGCTCAAACCCTTACGGCACAAAGATCCCGTCTAGCCAACTCACGGGCTGGTCGTACTTTATTGTCGCAGTTGAGCCTGACCCCAATTACAGAGCCTACCGAGGGGGTTCCCCTTTCTGCTACCCTCCGCTCTAACTTCAACATAACCCCCATCCCCAAGAACATGCACCCTGAGCGAGAAAGGAAACGCAGAGTAGCAAGGGCTCGGGCCTTCCACAAACAGTATAGCGAGGACCATGAGGTGGACCATAGCCTGAGGCTATGGGTGGACGCAGTGGAATATACGACAGGCTCCCGTATGGCCCTGGCGGTAGCCGACAATAATGCAAAGCTTCTAACCTCCAGCTCAATCATTACCAATTCGCCCACAGAAGAGGCAGCCATCGGGCTGGCTTGCTCTCATTTCTACATCTGCCACAGTAATTATCTTATTCGAAATCTGCCATTTTAAATTATGCCAAGGGCTACATGTCCAGCACCGCTGCTCGTTTTGCTACGTTTCTGGCAGCCCCGGCGCCTCATAACCCTCATCTGGACACCAGCACATGCTGGCCTCCCTGGCAACGAGGAGGCTCATTCCCTAGCCCGAGGTTTCACATTCCGGGCAGGAGTCGAGCCCCCTATACGAGCCTCGGAGCGTCTGCTCTCCTTCCGTGACATTCTCTCGTACTACCGTGACAAACGAAGGGAATACACACCCCTAGCTAGATCCCTCACCATAGCGCAGGCTGCACATTGGCGACAGCTACAAACCCGGACTGCTCTATACCCAATCCTGCTGCATGCCCGATACCCAGACCAATTCCCGTCATCATGCAAACTTTGCGCGAAGCCAGGAGACTTCTACACACCGTCCTCACATGCCCCACCTTCCCTCATCCCCCATCACCAACTGCGGCGGAGTCTTACTGGGAGTCTCTTCTGACGAGCTCGTCCGCTCAAGACCATCGCCGGATCATCTTCAGCGCTAACAGAAGCATTGCGCTCCAGGGGCTACCCATCGCGTTCTAAGGGTGCCTCCGCCTCCCATTGAGGAGGCATCCAAGTGCCATGTAGGGGGCTTCGCCCCCACGATTTAAATCATTGGCAATAAGCGTTTCCACCACCACCACCGGACACAGCGAACATGACCCATTAAAGGCTTTCGCCTTAATACATTCTACATCCCACCGCACGCGGGAGCGTGCAAGCCTGGCTACCGACGCGGCGGTTTCTAGTTCCGCATAAACCGCGGGGGTTCAGAGTGGTCAGGATCTAAGCGATGGTTCCTCGGGGAAGCGGCTTCACAGCCGGCCGCGGGGCTGTAATGGCCATTGCGGGATGCCGAGGAAGGGGGGTGGAGTACGGTCATGAAACGACCAGTCTACACCGTCGATGTTGTGGAGTAACGGTGGAGTAGGCCAGGGCCATTTCACTCCAAGCCCCGTAAATTGTTGGTCACACAATCACAATTACCTACGGCCAAATCTTTTATCTCACCATTAGCTTTATACCCGCGATACATCAGTGGTGCGGTAGAGGCTTATTTTCTGATTGATTTTGCTTGCCTCAAACTATACTTTGTCCAAACCCGTTGATCCTCTGCATAGAAGCTTACCTCTGCTGCTTCTAGCCACCACGAAACAATGATATTAGATTAACATGTATACGTAGAACGAAAGAAACTGTCTTCAGTGCAGTTTTTTCAAAATTTCTCTCTGAAGTTGATCACATCAACGAAAATATACCGACTGGGTCATCTGCAATAGAACCCCTTGTACGGCTGATGATGCAGTTAAACTATAGTGGTGTATGTACATTAATATTTCGAATGATATATACATAGCGCTATATGAACAAGGAAAATGCGCACAACCCTCGTGCAAAAGTGGCCTAAAATGGAGCATTCGATCAGCCAGAGTGGGACCTTTGCCATAACATTGTGTAGTACAAAGTCCGTAACCTGCCAATAGCGCGATGGTGCCAGACATAAGTTGAGTACGCATCCTGCAGTGCGATCACCCATCCATTGGACCGTATTACAAGATATGGCGTGATCAATAGGCATGGAGTCTGCCTCGCATTGAATAGGTTGTGCCGTCAAACTGCAAACATCCTGGCGATTGTTCCTCATGATTGAGTAGCGCTATTTTTTTAGTAGTGAGGCGTACATTTGCGTGATGGCCAACCGGCAGGCCAGCATTAGATTTTCTTGGCTGAGGCCTGATCCGCTAGTCAGCTTCCGACGTAGTCAAGTTATTGGAACCGACAACAGATGGCAACAGCGAAATGGCATGTCTGTTTTTCCCAGGCTCTTTGAGAATTCTGATCAGTCCCAATGCTTCATTGCGGGACTCAGTATTTCTGCCGAACAACAGGAACACACAATATGTGTACAAATAGCAGTATTTGGTATTCCGTAGAAAATGCTGGTGTAATATCTTTCTCTACCGTTGTCTGAGCGCTTTCTTCTTGGTTTGGTTTGGTTTATGGGGTTTAACGTCCCAAAGCGACTAAGGCTATGAGAGACGCCGTAGTGGAGGGCTGCGGAAATTTCGACCACCTGGGGTTCTTTAACGTGCACGTTCCCTTTAGGTGTAACAATCGTGAGGTACCCATTTCATTAACCCTGCTACAATAAAACATTTAACCAGAGCTCAGAAGAAATTACCAGTGCTTAGAAAGGTACCAAGAAAGTGTACAATAACCGAAAGCAAACTTATAGTAAATGAAAACGCACACGGATTTTTGACAGCAATACACAATTTCATACCTCCATAGTCACATTTGAAGAGCAGAAGTGGAAGCATTTATAGTTAACATGTTCGCACATTTACACCTTCTGAGGTTTATCTTGCTAGTGTGCCTTGGAATGTGAGAATTGTGCCGTAATTTTTTTTTCCTGCCTTATACTAGGAGCGCATTTTACTCTTAATTCGGGAAGTGGACACTGAGGGAAACTGAGGGGCCGCAAATCGCATGCGATCGCGTTTCGAGATAAGTGATAAGGAAGCAGTGTTGTCAGCAGTTTTTTTTTGACAGCCTAAAGTTAGCCTAGACATCTTGAAGGCACTTGAGTAGCAGTTGTGTGTTCTGCAGTATGAGGATGCCGGGGGAAGAGGAGTTAGAGGAACAGGTTATAAATATAAATACTGACTGTCTATTCAGCAGTCAGCAAACTTCAAAGATCTGCCATGAGAGGCTTTCAAATTCATGGGGTCAGATACTCCGAATAATCCTGATTTTGTGTCCGTATGTAATGTTGGTGCGTGAACTTTCAGATTGTCTTTGAACTAATAGTGATGGTGCGCGTACTTTAAAGCCAGAGTGTCCGTGCATAAAAAGGCTGAAGATGACCTGCTGAGTGAGGTGCTCCTTTCCAATCTGCGAAAGCAAGAGATGAGGATGTTCTAATCCGCCCGTAAAATCACTGCTGGGGAATTTCATATTCGGCCTGCCCGACCTAGTACTTACCCGTACTGAAAAGGCCTGCTCCGAAAGATGGGCAACTGAAAGCGGTTGTTCTAAAATCAGAATTCATTGATGTTTCATTACGTTTATAATCCTCTGTCCTTATACAGTTGATAAGAGAGGAGCCTTTCTTCCTTAAGCCTAAAAAAATAATCTGTTCTTTCAAACAGGGCTTCTGTTACGTGCGAAAGTAAGTACCGCCTGTGAAGTCACGCCTGCTCTGTTATGCAAGGGCACGACGTGGGGATCCAACCCCAGTGGGCTCTTCATTACCTCCGCTGGTAAAAGCTTCCACACGATACAGTAATCGACACTGTGGTGTGCTGGATTTAAGCTATTATCTTCGGTACTTACGTCAATCACGGCTTTTGCTTTTTGCATGAGGCTTGCGAGATTCGAGGTTTTCGCAACAACCGTGAGCAAGCCGTAGTTATAGATGTTGAAGTCTGCCAGATTAATCACGTCACTTATCACGGCATTGTTAAATTGCTCGGCCGCGGTGTACCTAGAATAGAATAAAGCCTTCATTACTAGACAGCTTGTGTCACATACAGCCTCTTCACTAAAACATGTGCCTAAGTGCGAAAACAGGTAAAGAAAACATAAGCGCTTCTTTATTACAACATTCTAGGCCTTTTATATGGCTTAAGTGCGAATTTCGGATGTTTTCATTTCCGCTGAAAGAAATTTGGCAAATGATGTTTAGGTAACTTTAGGCCACGTGAGGCATGGAAAAATTGTATAATCTCTCCCTCGTGGCCTGTTGTGCCAGTTGGCCGAAAATTTCAGAATGACAAAACATTTTGAAGCACCTATAAAATGACACTATTTTTCCATGCTTGTCATCACCGGCACGAAGACTTGGCGCTACAGCTAAGCTTCCGGATATTGAAACCGAAGCCGAGATATTGTAATAGAATATTATAAATTAAATGCCGCCTTAGGCAAAATCAAAACGTCCTTTGTGCGCACTAATGTAATGCGCGTTCTTTTGAAGAAAGCAGGCACAATCGAGATATTCCTAACCGTTTGAAATGCTCGGAAAGGACAACACCAAAAAAAAAAAAATTCAGGGGCACTCTGACTTTCTAAAGTGCTGCAAGGCGAAAGCCTTTCCTGGCTCACTGTTTGGCATTGACTGCGAGACTGTTTGTGCGTACTAGTGCTTTATTTGACTACACACTTTGACTAAACATTACAACTACACACTTTGACTGCCGACTTTGACTGCTTTTTTAGCACGACTCTCTGCTTTGATGAGTTCGGCGGTACCCATGGCTCTGTTCGCAGTAATGGGGTATGTAATGTGGTCACCCACGGACGCCTTACGCCCCCTGTCGGAGCGGACGACAGGTATTTTATTAGTTGTCGTCTGCTCCAAAAGGGGGCGTCAGGCATCCGTGGGTGACCTCATTACTTCGAATCCGCGCACTCTGACGTCATAAACATTTCGACCAACTGAAAAGCGTGACACCTCTGCTGACGACCTTCTATCGATAACGATGATGCATTAAAGGGTTTAGCCTTAATATATTCAAAGAAGCGCCACCGTAGTGTGCTAACTCAGTTTGGAAACTGTAAACATGACGGCAAGCTAGACTGCAACCACTCGACTCCCCCTCCGATATATAGGCAAAGGAGCGGATATGTGCATCGAAGAAACGAAACTCACCGGATGTCGAATGAGATGCCACCCTGGGTCTTTCTGCGCGATTTCATCTCTTGCTGGAATACTCTCCAGCTCTTTTCGACGCGGGTGGCATGCAGCCTACTTCCATACACCACTACGTCGCTGTAGTAGAGAAAAGGGCAGATCCCATCCGGGGGAATCATTTGCTTCACAACCGCCCGGGCTCCAACCGTGCAAACCATCTCCACGACCGAGACTGCCAGCGAGTGGGGAGAAAGGTATGGCGTGAGTCAGCGGTCGTCCAGTGGCGTTGCGTAGCGCGCGGCTAGCGGACGGCGTTGAAAGAAACAGGAGACTCATTTCTGTCATCCTGTCAGACTGGTGCGAAACACTAGTGGCCAAAATGCATGTGCACACATCTAAATAGCCCTGTACAGGGGTAGCCGTGCGCACCGTTCTACAGCAAAACTCTTATCCTCAGATTCCACCATCTCAAACGCGGCCGCCTGCAGCAGCGCCGCAAAACCCTGCCAGAAGGTCTACGCATGCGCTTTTTAATGCGTTACCGCGGGATTTACACCAGCGTGGGTGCGGTATCCTTCAGGTTAGGTTTTGGTTTATTTGGGGGCGAGAAGTACGCAAAGATTTCCAATTATAAACCTCGTGGCTGCACACGGTGCGGTTTATAAACGCATTCCCTTCATACATTCGGCTTGCCTCAATATCTCGAAACTGATTAACGGACCACCTGTTACATGTTCTATAAGATTTGCCTCTCAATTTCAAGTGGAAAAATATGCGACCGTGTGAGTTTTTGAACGAATGCACGCGTGGGCAGCCCTTGCGCGGCGATAAACTTCTCAGGCTGGCTTCAAGGGGAAGGAACTAATACCGCAACAGAGCTGGATGCCAAGTTTAACTGTGGTATATGTACCGCAGTCGCTGCACAAGGCGAGCTGATGCCATTTGCGCCATTGTAATGCGCTCTTTAACAGGAAGTTACATGGGCTGATGCAAGCCGGTAGTGAATGACGTGACATGACGCACGTGGCATCTCTACCTCGCATTCTGTACAAAATAGATTATACTAAGTCTGAAGTGATGTGAGTTTTTTTTCTCTCGCAAATATTAGCAGTGACTGAACAACTTGTGCGCTTGTGTAAGGATATTGGTCTCCATCCTTAAGATGGTTGATTACTGCCCTGAACGGCAGCACTTGAAATGGTCAGCTATTACAATGAAATATTTCGGAACCTTACGTGGCACTGCGCATTATATCTGGTCCGCAGTACCGTTCCTTGGGCCAAGAGGCCTCTTCAGTCGCATTGAGATCTTTATACAGCGATCTCACGCCGTCATATTTACGAAGCCTCATTTGTGAAGGGTTAACAGAATGAACACAGTTAAGATTCCCCAGGCGGCGGGTGGTTGTTATGAGAAATGTGCTTCGGAAATCGCACACCATGCGCCTGCATTAGCAACACTGCTCAGAGAAAAAGCTCACAGAAAACCGAAACCTATGAGTGACCTTATAGGCACTTCCATGTGCTCTACCGTTAATGGTGATCCAATTGAGCAATGTGGGTGGCTTGTCCACAATGCCGAGAGTCGAGAAACAAATGGCAGTGTTCGACGCCGCGCGCGCATTGATAACTCAAGAGGGAACTTACACGGCTTCTTTGTGGTGGTCGTGGTCGTCTTTTTAGTCGTCGTAGTCTTTTTAGTCGTAGTTTTCTTAGTAGTGGTCGTTTTTTTAGTTGTCGTCGTCGGTTTTTTAGTCGTCGTTGTCGTTGTCGTCGTCGTCGTTGTCGTCGCTGTCGTCGTCGTTGTCGTCGTTGTCGTCATTGCCATTGTCGTCGCTGCCATTGTCGTCGTCGCTTCCGTCGCCGTAGTGGTTGAAGTGGCCATCGTAGTAGTCATAGCAATACTAGTAGTAGGCACGGTTGTTGGCGTTGGTGCCTCAGTCGTAGTCTTCGGTTTGCGGGTGGACTTCTCGGTAGCTTCGGCACCTGCAAAATGAAAATACAGATATTTTATTCCCGATAAATGTATTATCAGGAAACGCCAAGCGGCAGTGTAGCATCTAGACAGAACCGAGTGCAGATTTAAGCTGCAGTGCAGCTAGCGCCGCTACATATTCCGGCCTATATATAGTGTGTGAATAAGGGAGGTCGCGTTTTTTGGTACAGTATAACGTACAGAAAGTGGGGTTGGTTTTTTGCAGACGTTTTAGGTTCTGCGTTATCCGCCTGCGTTCGTCGCGTGCAGTGGCATCTCGATTCCTCGCCTAGCTTCATTTTAACACTACACAGAAATTATAGGCGTGACATCTGTGGAGATGACGAAGAGTTAAAGCCCTTTTGAGTGAAAAATTACAATTGCTGAAGAACATATAGCCCTAATTGCTCTTTTCTTAAGTGGATTCAAATGGAATTCGAACTGGGCTCTAACTGGCTAGTGCATGTGTTTGTAGAAGCAAACTTGTCGTAAACTGACGTTTTCTTAAAGTGGTTACCTCATATCACACTACAGGGCTATGTATGTCATAACTAGAGATGTAAAATTTCAAGAAATTTTGAATGGCATGAAAAAACCGTTCTTTTCAGGAATTTTTTCATTAAATATAGGAAATTTCGCAAAACGTGACAAAAACAGATTTATTTGCAACCCCACAACGATCAATAATAATGCTCCGAAGTTCAGTCGAATATGCAGTTATATATATCATATTGTGAAATCAACTTCTTGTTCTATTGCACCGAGAAGATAAATGACGATTTGCACCTCAGGCGAATACGGAGATATAAATATCATATTTGTGGCATGAACTTCTTGTTCTCTTGCACCGAGAAAGGGAACATGAAGACTGATCTATAAGTCACTCCATATTGGACTCTGTCGTCACTGTCGCTGGATGCGGCACTACGCGCAGCAGCATGGATTGAAGCTGTGTCCACATCTAGGTTCGACTGCACCTACACAAGCTGTCGAACGCGTTCCACTGAACGCCTGTTGCAAATTTTTTTATGGACTTTTCCCAAACATGACCAGTATCTGCAGCAATCGGCAAGCCAGACGAGTTAGTGGCTGGTTGGTGCAAAGGCCTTGCCACCAGGTAGATGGGGCCACGTGCTTCGCGGAAGACCCCTGTCCTGGACCAAATTCCTGCGGATCTCCTGTACTCTGCTACGTTGGAAATCAAGAAGCTTGGCTTGCATTTGGCTAAAACAGCTTACGTGCTCAGCAGCCTACGTTATTTATGCCATGTGTGTTGCGCTGTAGAATCTGCAGCCATTTTGTTCTACTTGAGCCGTGAGTTGGTTTTAGTGTGTTAAGTCAAGCCTAGATCTTATTTGTGACCTGGCCTTCAACCCGCGTACTCGCAGCTCGAATGTTTTAAGAGCACTTCCTGGCACCGGCGATGGCGACTACTCTCTAATCGTTCAACGATGCACGCTGTAATGGTTTTCAAAGCGAAAACAAAAAACCTAAACTAAAAAGAAGCAATCATAAAACCTTGAAATTGTATTGTGAAATTTTCAATGTTTCTTTCTATTTTTCTCGTCTGAAAAAAAAACGAAAAAAAAACCGTTTTTTTTTTTTCCAAAATTGCGGCGTTTTTTTCAAGCCTTCACATCTCTAGTCATAACTCGCCCTTCCTTTCCCTTCACATTTCTGCTCAATAGCTAACGAGGACCTCGGTTCTGGCAGTCTTGATGCCATGGGTAGCATAAGAGGGTTCTCACAAAGCTCCCGCCGTCACCTTTCGATCACGTTTCGCGATACGATCTCGGTAATACAGGACGTACTACGTCCGCAACTATAGACCAAGGTGGCGCCGGCGAACACTATCATGGTTCAGTTACATTAGACATAAATGCCCTCTAAAGCAGAAGTTTGGAGAGCTGTCGGCGTAGTTCAGTTGGTAGAGCACCGGTGCGCAATTAGAAGGTCGTTGGTTGGGAACCTACAGGTGCCATGTGGTTGTTTTATCGTCTGCTTTCTATAATGATTATTAGCCTATTAATCTCTTATTTATAAACCCCGCATATACAAAAAAGCCTATATGCTTCATGGTTTCGGTGACCGTTGACTTCCTTCATGCTGGACTAAGTTCGACAAGCTCAGATGTTGGCAGAGTTGGTGACGGTATTCCATAACTACAGCGTGACCAATAGGGCCCTGCATGTTCCTTTCCTCTATGTCCCTTTCGCCGCGATATACTTGTGGAATTAAGGAGTATAAGCCAATGCGTCCACACGCACTCATTTGGCCACAACTCGCCAGGACAACGTAGAGCAGCGAAGTTGAGCATGCAACAGCCTTTTAAAATTCGCGCGATAAGTTTTGCTATTCCATGACTTGTTTCAACGAGAGTACCTCGCGTCGGGTAAAACACACCTGGGAATTAGTTTTCAAAGTACTACTGCCGCCTCTTTACCCGAAAGCCGCCGGACAGCGGCTTTCGAGAGAGAGCCGCACTACCGAGAGAACGAAGGATTTCCTCTTTTGCTACTGCATCCGAGTGTTTCTCTTAAAATGCCGTCAGTGTTGTTTGCGAAATGGCAGGCTTCTGGGACAAGTGGGGAAGTTTCTTCGGTGTGCTGTGGACATAACTTGATCCGGCTTCACGGTCTAAATGTCCTCGCTGAGAACCAATAACTGAATTCTGGCTGGCGCGGTAGTCGCGGTTTGTGCTTAGCACTTCGTTGCTAAGGTCTAGCGGGTGGTAACGGCGCTAAACACGGACGAATATCTGCACGAGGCGCTCGTTAATGGGCCCCGGGCCGCTTCTGGATTAAAATCCTCGGAACAGCAGCGGTTCGGACCTGCGTGAACTCGCAAACCCGACCAGGCGCGTGGCGGCAAGATTGAAATGTGTAACGGCAATGCTATGCGAGACGGTTCGCGCTGGAAGGCTGCTCTGGCGGCCTACAGGAACCTGCTGGGCCACCAGAACCACATTATGTTGATTAGACTGCTTCAATATTCGAGCCACAACTGGTTCACACGCATCTACCGATATGCGGTCGCCACTGTTATGTTATTCGACCGCGCTGCCCTGTACCACCTCAATGTCGCGCCGCTACCATGTTAATTCACAATCGTGCAATATAACATGTATCATGTGAATATAGTCGATTCGTTATTTAAAGTACCCGCCGTACACCCGGGGACTAAAGCTGCAACGCACAGAAAGAGCGGTTGCCGGATCGAAGCTTTGCTTCGGCACCGTTTACGTCTAGAAAAGAAACCATCAGCTTCTTGCCGTGGGTCACGTGGTAGCAAAAGAAAAAGGTATACTTGACCTCTCGATTGGCTCCTAGAAAAGCCCAGAAGAAGCTTTACTTTTTTTTTTTCTCCGACGAGAAACACAGCATTTAGCCCGCTTGGCGGAAGACCATACATGATTAATGTAGTCACCCCTTTGTAACAATGAATTCTCTTTTTCTGTCCTCCTTTCCATGTTCCTTCCTTGTTTTTGTTTCTGTCTCGCTTTGTTCCTTTCTTTCTTTTCTTTTGTTTACTTTACTTATTTTCTTTCTTTGAGATATTCCGTTGCAGAAATATCTTGGGGGACGAGACAAAAGGCAGTAACGTGGCTGACAGAGCGGCGGCCCCCTTGGCGGCTGCTAAAACGACCACTTCATAAAAGATCTAGAATAGGCCGCAAACGTACGCCATTGATACGCCATAATAATAATTAATGTGCAGGATAACACGTTGCTATCGGTATTCCGAGCATAAACGAAATTTCAACGCATATTTCAAACAGTAGTCATCAAAGTAGGCATCATTCATACATACATCACAGTTAAGATGAGAGCCTGTAGTTCTAATGTAAAGGAACGCAATAAGCCCAGTGCTGGCTTTAATTCCTATCTTGAAAAATACTTTCAACCTGCTGTTGTTCTCTGCATACGTTGCTCTATGAAGAAAAGCCCTTACGTAACGAGCTTTTGAAGCAGTCCTCTCGCTACATAAGGCCGCGTGGAACTCCTCCTTCGGAAATCCCTTTTACTAACTTGGAACGTAACTCGCGTTTCGACTGCGCACGTTTCTCTTTTTTAACGGTGTCCCTCCTGGCTGAGCAAAGTCTGCCCGAGAGTATGTCGCAATTCTAGTGTGCCAAATGTGACGGGTTCCGCTACCGTCATGCACCGACACTACGCTGCACCTGACAACGACGAAGTTGCCCCGCTCTCTTGGTGCTGGCTACACCTGTCTACGCTGCCAGGTCCTATACAGCGGCTCAGTCTCTCCGAGGACGCCTAATAAACGCACCCTTACACAATGAGTAAATAGATCACCGACGCTTACCTGCGGGTGGCTTCGGGGGATTCTTGTAGCCGGAAGGTGACCCACCGGAACCGCCGCCACTACCGTCCTCGGTTGGGTCCTTTGCGAGATCTGCGTACAATGAAAAAATAGTTTTGGTTGAATGACCATAGACGCCGAATTTCAACTCGCCAGCACTCCGTTGGCCAAAGTAGATGGTCGTCCTCATCATTAGGCCGACCCAGTGGGGGCAGCAGCAACAAGCCTCGAGACCGTTCGAGCTCCTTCCCGCCACTACCCGGCGTGGACAGCAGAGGACGACGCAGAAGCTCGAGCCGGGGAAGAAGTTCCAGTCGTTCCAGTAAAAAGGTGCGCTGGCCGGACACGGCCTCCCAGCAACATTACACCGCGCGAAAGAAGGAACTCAAAATGCAGCTAGAGGCGCGAGAAAAAGAAAACGCGGAACTCAGGAAAGAAATAGCTGAGATAAAGCGTCCCATTAAATCGAATCAAGGTCAAGGTAGCATTACCGCTACACGTCCTCTCGTGCGCGCAGGTATAACTCCTGCGCGATGCGCATCCCCAGACGTTGGCAACAACAACGGGATGGAGGTTGACACGCGCACCACTTCAAAACGCCCGGCCTCCATTAAGAAAGTCGAGGACACAAAACGCATGGCAGGGACATCAACAGATGCCACCCCGCAGTCGTCGCCCGCGTCGAGCCAGGAGAGCAGGGCCCGACTGCCCCCCAGTGCAGCAGAAGAGATGCGCATACATATTAATACCACAGCAGGTCGCATTGACTCTCTGTCGAGCTAATTCACTTCATTCAAGCTCCAGGTTACCGCCTGTACCCAGCAATTAGCAAATGACCTGAAGCCATAAAGGAGGCAATCTCCCCCGCGATGGTGCACCACACCACCGTGATCCAATCCCCTATCATATCTCATCAACATGGCTCCTCGCCAACAAATTAAGATCTGGCAATGGAACTGCAGGAGCTTTCGTCGCAAGCGAGGGAGCCTGCAGTTACACATTCAAAGCCTCAACAGTCCACCAGATGTAATAGCACTCCAGGAAGCTAGTGGCGTGGCAAAATTGCGGGGCTTTACGGCATACCTGCCACAGGGTTACGACGCGACGCGCCCTCGGGCTCTTTTACTGACACCTTTGTGCATCGTAACATCACTGCTATACAACACATACTAGAGGACACTAAAGAAGACTACACACTAGTGGAAATAATACCTAAGAAAAAGGGGGACGCAAACCTTTTCGTCTTAAACCTGCATTGCTCCCCGAAGAACAAGGGCACTGGCCTGGGCAACCTGATGGTTAAAACCCTTAAACTTGCAGCAAAATCACTGTTGCTGGTTGTTGGCGACTTTAACGCGCAACACCAGGCATGGGGATATCGGAAAGCTACCCCTAAGGGGGTTAAACTATGGGAAACAGTACAGAATCTGGGGCTATCCATCCTTAATAACCCCCAGAAATGCACACGTATAGGCAATAGCGTTAGCGTGGATACCTCCCCGGATCTAACTTCAGCTAGAAACATTAAAGACGCTCAGTGGACTAACACAGGCCACGCATTAGGTAATGGTCACTACATAATATCTACATCATTTCACACAACACCACACAAAGCCTCGTTCGCAGAAGTGATGGTCACGGATTGGGATAGGTTCAGGGATTTACGCCACTTAACTGCTCCCAGAACAATCACAAATCTTTCGGAATAGATGGATTCCCTCAAAAAGATACAAAAGCTTCCACCGTCGAGCAACCGGTTGAGGAACAGGGTAAGATTTCCGACTCTAGGCTACTCCACATGTGGGAGGCCCACCTCAGCCTGCAGAAGAGGTGGAAAAAGCAAAAACACAACAAATCTCTGCGCAAACGAATTTCACAACTTGAACGGCAGATAGAGGAGTACACACTAGAATTACAAGACAGGCAATGGGGCCAAATTTGCGATAAAATGAACGGGCAGATGGGCTGTAGAAAGACGTGGCAGCTACAACGTCATCTATTAGGCCCCACACAGACCAAGTCTACCCAACGTATCCAGCTTACGCGACTGGTACACCAGTACACGGGCACTAACACGGAGCTTCTCGAGGACCTACGGAGACATTACGTAAACACTACCCCGGGCAACCCACTCCCGGATTACCAGGGGCTCCCCAACGACGAGTTAGATGCCGACATCATGGACGCCGAGGTGTGGTACGCCCTCAATCACCTCCGCACCACCTCGGCGGCGGACCGGACGCAGTTACAAACAAAATGCTTAGAAACCTCGATGCCGGCTCGGTCGTGGCTCTCACAGACCTCTTCAACATCTATTGGCGCGAAGGCAAAATACCACAGGAATTGGAGACACGCTCAAGTCACCTTCATTCCCAAACCGGGCAAGAAACTTTGTATAGAGAGTCTTAGGCCCATACCACTCACTTTCTGCATAAGCAAGTTGATGGAACACGTAATCCTTAACCGCCTTCAACGGTTTGTGGAAGACAGCGACTTACTTCCCCTCACCATGATCGGCTTCAGAGCGCATCTGCCTACACAGGATGTCATGCTTCAATTGAAATCCGACATCATAGACCCCGTGAAAGGGACGGGTACGAAGGCCGTGCTCGGGCTAGACCTGAACAAGGCTTTACATAACGTCTCGCACGAGGCTATCCTCACGAACCTCTCTAACATTAATCCCGGAGTGCGGGTATTCACATATATCCGCTCCTTCCTCTCAGAGAGGACTGTGGAGCTCGCAGTGGGTGAGATCAGGTCTGACCCCATCCCCTTCGGAGGCAGAGGAACACCTCAAGGTTCAGTCCTCTCGTCTTTTCTGTTCAATCTGTCCCTCATCAAACTTCCTTCAAAACTCGCCGCCATACCCGGGTTGCATCACACTTTCTACGCGGACGACATCACTCTGTGGGTAACAACAGGGAGTGACGGCCAAGTGGAGAGTACACTGCAGCACGCGGTAGACATGGTCGAAACATACGCCCAAGCGGCGGGCCTCTCGTGCTCGCATCAAAAATCTGAACTCTTTGTACTCAGAAACAAGCCCAGAGGCATACACCTCAAAAACTACGTTCCCCCTCCTCCGTTAAATGTATGCGTAGGAGGTTTGCCAGTGAAGGAGGTATCCACCATACGCATCCTAGGGCTATAC
The DNA here is from genome assembly GCF_055824585.1 of Amblyomma mixtum. NCBI lineage: Eukaryota > Metazoa > Arthropoda > Arachnida > Ixodida > Ixodidae > Amblyomma > Amblyomma mixtum. The sequence goes on along the minus strand of NC_143015.1, from coordinate 68,856,567 downwards.
ATGCAAACCAACGGCAAGAACACCCAAACTATTGGTTGGTTGGTTGGTTGGTTTGGTTTATGGGGTTTAACGTCCCAAAGCGACTAAGGCTATGAGAGAAGCCGTAGTGGAGGGCTCCCGAAATTTCGAACATTTGCGGTTCTTTATCGTGCACTGACATCGCACAGTACACGGGGCTCTAGAATTTCTCCTCCAAAGACAAACTTAAATCTACTGTCAGTATGACGACGAGACTCATCAGACGAATAGCAACCGCAGACGGGGCGTCAAGGAAAAGGACCTCTGTCGTCCGGTTCAGGCCTTCGTTCTCAACAGAGTTGTATACTCAGTCCCTTACCTCCGCCTCTATGCAGCGGAGAAGCATAAAATCGATAGTATTGTCACCGACAAACGGGTGAAGAAATAGCCCAGGTTCTAATTAGACGAGGTGGGCGTGCCAGCCAGCAGGCAGCTCGAGCGAGGAAGAAGACGATCTTCGATCACCTTCAATGCCCAAGGCTTGGCAAGTCCCTGCTTAAACAGTTCGGCCGCGGTACGGCGCCACTGATTGGTCGGACGGTGGCAGTATCATCAGACAAGCGTACAAGACCGCCCTCGGTCTACCGCGTTACACGTCAACAGCGAGGCTCTTAGGGCTCGGCATACACAACACGCTAGATGAACTCCGCGAGGCACACCTCACGACACAAGCTGAGAGACTCACTCGTACTAGAGCGGGCAGACCCATTCTCTCCCGACTAGGAATGGGCAACGCAACTCCAAGCGAAGACATGAAAACTCAGCTACCGAAACGTATCAGGAAGAACCTGCTCATAAAACCCCTCCCCATGACCATGCATCCCGCGCACCACGAGGGACGTCGTCGGGCCAGAGCTCGCGCTTTGCGTGAAAAATACAAACAGCACTCGGGAGCGATGTACGTGGATGCTGCGGAGTACCAACACAACAAGGCCTACGCGTTGGTGGCGGTGGATGGGCCCGACGGACTGCTCGCTACCGCGACTATCAAAACAAGCTCCTCTGAGATCGCGGAAGAGGCGGGAATAGCTTTATCTATAACTAATACCACCGCTGATATTATTTTCAGCGACTCGAAATTCGCCGTTCGCAATTTCGCGAGGGGCCGAATAGCACCCACCACCTTTAGCATTCTTGCAAAAGCAGCCCAACCTCCCAGAGAGGTAGAACTAATTGGGCGCCGTCCCACTCGGACAATCCAGGGAACGAGGCAGCTCACAATAAAGCCCGAGGTTTCGTCAACCGGGCAGGGAGCTCCCTTTTCATCCGGGGTTTGCGAGAGACGGCATGACGTCTTTTCATGACATTACCCACCATTACACCTTGAGCAGACGAGTTTATCCCCCTCCGGCTAAAACGCTGTCCAAAGCACAAGAAAACACGTGGAGACGACTTCAGACGCGCTCCCTGACGAATCCCGCGCTACTGTCGCTTATGTACCCCTCTCAATACGAACCCCAATGTTTCCGCTGTGGCGAACGCGCCACTCACGACCACATCTTATGGGACTGTAGGGAAGAGCCGCCTCCGGCAGAGCTAGTACAAATCCCTTCTCTCGAGCGGTGGGAGGCTGTGCTGGCCAGCTCAGACCCGAAAATGCAAGTCCGGGCCGTCGAGTGGGCCAACAAGGTCACCAATAGTCACGGACTAGCGGCCACCTAACACGGCCCTCCGATCACGAAACTCTCCTTGTCGAAATAAATGTTTTCCAATCCAATCAGCTCCTTAGAACGAAAAGCACTCCTAGTTTTCCCGTCCTTATTGCCTCTATATACGTTTTCCAAGGCAGCCTGCTTGTGGACAGAGAATACAGTCGCTTGAGAATTTGTCCTGCCGCTAAAACAAAGGAAAATGTGCGCTCTTTCTTCAAAACTGTGTCCGCTCCTGCTGTTTACAGAGCAGTCATAGCATTGTTTTGGATCCCTTGGCGGCCATTTTTTCAGATTCCTATGCACGGGCCACTCCCGGGCCTGCTATATTTCTAAGCACTCAGAATGTCTTTCGGACAGCTACACTCATATTCTTGCGGACAATGAGCTTGAAGATCGTCGCCAGGAAGTTACTGACTTCGAAGACTCTCCAGAGTGCTGTTTACTCCGCTGTTCCCAATGAAGAACGAGGTTATAAAGGGCAGGTTATGTACTTTGTGTGTTCCAGCATTTGCGGGTGCTTACTACATGGGAGCACAGATCAGTCGACTTCTATCAGGTGCCAAAAACGCGTGCGCGGCCTCTTTACATTAATGGAGATGCGTCTGCTTTTGGCGTTGTTGACAGGTGGTAGCGCAATGCCTGCGAATTGCTCAAAGGCGATTGGCGGCTGTCATTCAAGAGGTTCCGCATGTCGGCGAGCCAAGTAAAGATTTGGCATCGTCAGTTTCAGAGGAGAATTAGACAGCCTTCGGCAGAGATCCGTAGATCCATGGCTCCAGAACACTCTATAGTGCGCCAGATGCGGTCACGTGGCGGTTGAACTCAGGATTCCGGTGGGCTCAGTGCGGGACATTGTAAGGGAGACTAAAAACAAAGAGTCGTTATCTTCTGTAGTCATCTTTCCCACCGGTGTTGCAGGTAACAATAAAGGTAATTAAAACCCTACGCATGGATGATGGGATATATGGTAGATAAACAACAGGTAAAAGTCAATGAATGCTTAAAAGGTGAAACGTGGAGAGGGGAGGGAAGCAATGATTTTGACCTCTGCTCGACGTTTCGCGAAGAGGATCGTATCGAAAGGATCGTAAGTGGACTGAGGCCTACCTATACTGCGCCTTTTGAACCTTTTAGTTGCCAATGTCCCAAATTGAAACACGTCCTCATGTCATCAGAGTACTAACTCCCTTCAGAACACACCTCGCTTAAAAACTTTTTTTTTCATATATTACACCATATGAGAACAGAAAACATCGCACCGGTCATATATATTATCTAATTGTATCTAGAAATTAAAATATGCCTGATATACAGACAGCTTTTGCGCCTTCTCAATGAAGAGTGTTTCTGGCGTCGTTGAAGAGAAAAAAAAACTCTTGAAATGGGGTCAACATCACAAAACTAATGACCAAATCCGCTGTGTACCTCACTAGCAGGGAGTTTTATGCAGTGTTCTTTTTTTGGAACAACGGCGTTTGGCAGTAGCAGAATTAACGAAATGATATCGCTATCTTGGCGTCACTAGCATTACGCCGGCTGGCGGAATCTCTGTCCCATTCTATCAAATGCGTGGATACAGATCTGCCGACGTTATCGGGCGACGAGTTCGTGGGTTGTGTCCTAAGGGAATGCTGCCTATGTAGCATGCGCCTAGCTATGACAGCTATGAGGGCAGATTTCCCAGTTGCGAAGTGTTGGCGTAACGCGGGGTAGTGCGAAGAGGAAAGGGTACTGGAGGGGGAGCGACGCGGGTGCACTGCGCCACGCTCATTGGTAGGAAAGTTGCGGCGTCACGTATGAGGCCTCTTAGATCCGCCACGCTGACTGGTTCGAACGCACTGACGTCACGAGTGACAGCATACTGACGCCACGCGCACGCTACCAGAGAAGAAGACAAATATTAATGCGCAGGAAAGATGCTCATCACTGAAAAACATTCCGGGTGAATATGGCGTTACGCAGTGGTAACCGTCCTGTTTTCTAACTTTCTTAAAACTAGCCACACTAATTTAAATAATATAGAGTGCGTACTTACCTGAAGATCCAAAGACCATGTACATGACGCCAAAAACCAGCAGAAGCAGGCAACAGAGGCCCACAAGGATCACTGGGCCAGCTTTGTTGTCGGACTGACTGCAAAGCAAATTTTTTGGTGCTCCCATTTCGAGCCTTTAATCTGTCTTCAGGCTAGAAGCCTGGTAGTGCGGTTTGTGCCGGTTAACCCAACGTGGACACTGCTAGTCTCAAACCGTAATCACTGTGTGCCACGAGCCAAAGTGCAAGCCGAACTGAATACGAACGCAGATTAGTTGAATGGATTGTGTTGTATTCCCGACTTGATCGGGGTGGTCATTTGAGCTCTTTTCTCTTTAGTTACTTGGCTCTTCTTTTCACATTTTGTGCTATTCGGTTTCTTTCCTGTTTCGAGACATTTAGCTCCTATGTTTAAACTTATACTACTGCAGTTTATGTTTAGCGTCTGCGTCCACCCAGCAGACAGCGGCTGCATGTCGACAGGAGGCCTCACCCATACTCCTCTGTGACTGGCCGAGAGCCAGGCACGCTACGTTCCACGTCAAACATTACGTCGCTCTTACTCGCTTCTACCATCCCGCTTCCCTTTACACACCTGCTAGCCTTCGCCAGTGCATGACATCACATCCTTCCCTCGACCTCCCCTGCCAAAGTTATCCACTCTACGCTTTTTGAGATAAACGCCTGCGTCACCAGGTTTGCGCTAAGATAATTGTTCTAATGCTGCCGCAAAGAAGTGTATGGTTCTCGGACGTGTGCACCACTCTAGGAAATATAAATATATAAATCTTTAAGTTTCCCTTGATCCCTGCGTGTCAACTCATCGTGAGACAGTCTCTGGCGGGGCACCCCTGGTGCGAAGAAAAGCTTCAGTCTTCTAGTTAAACAAACCGTCTCTGGCGGGGCACCTCTGGTGCAAGGAAAGAGAACCTGAAACTTTACTGGCGCAGTCGACGAGGATCCTGCGGCCATCGGAAGACGGTGCAGGAAGAAGACTGAAGGCAGGGAAAAAAGGTGACGACAAGGCAACAGGTCAGCGTTCGAGAACGGGCCTGCGGAGAGACGGCGGCAAGGACGCAAGGACCACGGCAGTAGTCCAGCGACGCGGGACTGCATCCGGTCAAGGAAAGCAGCGCGTCGAGAACTTGACGGTCACCGGCGGGTCGCAGCAAGTGACGACAACGTGCACAGGACCAGCGGCGTGCGACAGCTCATCGCAGCGTCCGGTGAAAGTGGCGTGGGACTGCGACGCCAATGAGATGGCAATGCGGATAGACGCATCAAAACTGTGAGTTTCCTTCGTCACATTGTTCACGTCCCTTTGCATGTGTTCGAGCCGGTAGAACAGTTGAGGGGTACAGACAGCGGTATGGAGAGTTATCCATGCCGGCCCTCACTCGATGTGAGGTACCTGGTTGAGGTAGCGAAGGCGCGCTTAGCGGACCTTCATGCTCAACTTGCGAAAGTAAATGGCGGAAAGGCGCTGCTTCACGAGGAAGAACCTCAGGATGTTAAGTATGTCTTGAAGGTAATAGAAGCAAGACGCCAGCAGGTAGAGCTCGAGATCTCTCAGATCAAGGAGAGCAGAAGAGCCAGTGAATCAGCCAGGGAGAACTACTCTGAGTCCCGAGAGGTGAGGCCGCCTGTGCTGGAAGACAAAGGACTATGCTTGTCATGCACAGGTCAGGGAAACAGCAGTGAGGACGCTGAAAGCAATCAGCCGGTATGCGTGAACGCATCTTTGTTAGGAAAGGCCGCAAAAGGTTCAGGAAGTGAAAACAGGATTCCTGAAGGACGCGGAAATATCACAGCTTTTCCGCCACCGCGGGCGGCTAGCAAAGAACAGGAGCAGCCCAATTCTCATGATCTAGGGCCAGTCGAGGCCAAGGTGTCCGATAACAAACAGGACAGCGGTGGAATTCCTGCAGGCTCTATTACTAAGATTGTGACCTCGGACACGGAGCTAGTAACAGGTGAAAATCTGGAGCTGCTGCAAACACACACTGTGTCGGGCATAGGGCATGAAGTGCCCCATAGCGTTACTGGTGGCAAGAGCTCTTCATCCGAGGCAGAGAGCTGAGGTGGGCCTGCTGGGCCGACCGGGCAGAGCGCCGCGGAGTTGTCGAACGCACCCGGTGTGTCTGGCCAGATCGCTTGAGGACCCGGAAATGAGTGGCGACTTGCCGCAAGGCAAGCTCGGGTCAAGTGACTGCGAGGGAGCTCATGGAGCCTCGGAGCTAGACGATGCCATGAAGCCGGCAAATACCTATCAAGCAGAGAACGGCAACGTCAGTGTTTGCCCGAGCAGGAACGGGGCAAATGGCTCTAAGCGAGGCGAAGTGCCAGGAGGCAGGTGCGCGGCTTTCATGTTGAAAGTCGGTTCGTGGAACATTACGTTCCGTGCTGCAGGTCGCCAAATCAAGTGTAGCGAGACCGGCTGCATTGGTATGGTTAGACGGGGCAAGGGCTATGCTCCTTACGCAGCACGCGGTTCGTACCGGCGCGCCAGAGAGAGCGGGCCCTCAGGTGCGTTGTGTAGTCAGGGGTTTGGACCCATCAAGGACCGGGACGTTTTTGATCCTGGAGGGCACCAGCATTTGAGCAATTGAGCTCTCGCCCCGCGGTGGCGCCAGCCTAATGAGCATAGCGACCATTAGGTGTTAATCGTGTCGATTGAGACACGTGGGGGCTCGAACGCACACAGGGACGCTCGGTGCGACCAAGGACGCTCACGTGGCCGCTAACGGACCCCATGTCAGTGCTACTGAACACTCCAGTTGCAAGTGTCTGTGTGTGTGTGCGCTCGTTCGCGAGCAGGATGAGGGTGTGTACTTGGAGGTGGTGAACTGGGTGCAACCCACCAACTTGGACGCCGTGTTACGGCGCATGGCAGGCATGCCACTGTGTGTGAGTGCATTTTGCTTATGTTTTCTTGGTGCCCTTAAGCATTTTGCGTAATGTTGTGTTGGTTCCCGTGTGCATTATTTTGCTTTTGGTTTTGTTGGTGCCACTGCTAGTGTAGCTGCGGTATGTCACCCACAGGGTGGTTTTGTGACCCGTACCGATCCCTTCTAAACATAAAGTGCCTCAAGATGGCCGAGCCTGTGTTCGGGTACAGTAACTACGTGACCGCGGAAATAAGGGATGTCTACAAGTGCAGTGCGGACGCAGCCTCTACCTGCATGCCGGAATGGGTGAAATTTTTCCACCGGCTGGTTAGTAACGCTTGCTCTGTATTGGTGTAGTATATGCTATGATAAGGACGGTACGTAGGCTTTTAGTACTGTCACCCAGTGATTCACAAAATCTCTCGATCTCTAGCTCAAGTATTGCGGTCCTGGGGTGACAGGCTTAGAATCGCAATGTCACGCCGCTACCCGTACCAGTAAGAGTACGGTATTAAAACAATCATTCGCGGCGGAAACTATGAGAAAATGAACTCTTGAATAACAAATCAGACAACTGGGTCGTCTGTCTTGCAGTTGCATGCTTTGATGGGGCGCTCCTCCCATTACGTGAACCGATGGGAATGAAGAAGCCTAAATAACAGAACATTTGTTTGGTGAGATGGTTATTCGTCCATTCCAAACACCATTAACGCAAACGGTAAGGATAGCATCTGAGGTACTCAAGTAATTTTTTATATATACTTACCCTCCTCCTCCTCCCTCGATTGCTATGGAAAAATGATATGCAACGTCAGAACGGCATGCAGTAAATAGAGCACTGAATTGCGGCTTTATATACGACTGACGTCATCAAAACTGTTGCCGCTACTCATGTAATGCCCCATACCAAGGGCCTTTGAGGTATCAAATAAAAAAAAAGAGGAAAGGCTAGCTTTACGTCATACTAACGACGTCGTTCACAAGTACGCGACTCCTCGCGTTTAGTGTAGTAGAAATGTCATCTGCCTTAATTCCGAGCCGTGTTCTGGTGGTGTCGAGCTGTTTGACGGCGGATAACAGGAAATGATGAACTGAAACCTCATCCAATGAAAGCATATCATGTCTGGTTTCTGTTGACTGTATTTCTGTAGTTCAACAGCGCAAACACACACAGACCAAGGAGGAGACAAGACACACACACACACACACACTAGCGCTGGTGTGTGTGTCCTGTCTCCTTCTTGGTCTGTATGTGTTTGCGCTGTTGAACTACCATTATGAATCTACAGAAACATGCCCAATCTGCAGTTCTTCTACTGTTTTTCTGTGGTCGAGCGCAGTCGCCGCGATTGCTATCGATGAATTATGTTCCGCACATCATTGGATATTATCCGGACGGTGATTTTAGACCGGCATCATCCTAACAGAACGATTAGCGGTTTATGCCCATTTTTGAGGGTCGAGTGGAAAGCCACAGGTGAAGAAAATTGGATAATAAGTTCTAGAGCCACAGCTGCCTCTCTGGTGGAGACGCGAGTATTCGCCTCGCTAGTCTGAATATACTGGGGCGGAAAATGAGCATTCTATTAAAAAAATATAAAGAACGACAGCGTCCGTAGCTGCTCCAAGACATAGGCCGTTTACACAAATTTTTGTTTTTCTGTCTCGCTTTCGACTGTGGTTGAAGTAAATCCGAAAGGAACGCCAGAAACCAATATTTAGGCGTACTATAGGGTATGTTCATAGAAGGTTTCGGCCAAGCACTACACCAGGGGGGCCAAATGCTGTTCTGGTGAGGAAGTGCGCAGTCGGGTAACAAAGAGGGCTCAGCTTAAGTCAAGGACAACGCAGCAAGCTATAGAAAGAAAAATAAAAGGTGTAGCGTTAAGAAATCGGAAGCGGGCGGAGTGGGTGAGGGAAAAAAAACGTGCGTCAATGACATCCTAGTCGAAATCGAGAGGGAGAAATGGGCTGGCGCAGGGCATGTAGTGGGAAGGCAAGATAACCGCTGGTCATTAAGGTTGACAGAGGGGATTCCAAGTGACGGCAAACGTAGCAGGGGGCGGTAGAAAATTAGGTGGGCGGATGAGATTGAGATTAAGAAGTTTGCGGGGATACGGTGGCTGCAACTGGCAAAGGACAGGGTTAATTAGAGAGACATGAGAGAGGCCTGGAGCGCTGGAGGTTCGTGCTTTGTGTGGCGTATGCACTTGCGAAACACGCGAGTTTTGCACCGCAATCAACGCAGCGAGAGCGAACAGGGCGGTCCCACTGCCAGGCATGCACTGCGCACAATGTTTGTAGGCGTAGTGGCCGCCATTATGGTAGTCCCTCTTAATAACCGGCCACCACTTCACGCACTAACTAAACGATGTACAAATCTGACACACAAGTGCAAAATAACTTTTCGAACCGATTTCAGCGCTACTTGACAAAGCGGACTAGTTTTTATCTTCCTTTGAGAAAGTTCCTGACTCCCTTACACATAGCATAATTATGATGATGATTTGATGATAACGCTGAGGACATAAAGTGTGTTAGCCACAATCCGGAAGTCGGCTGTGAGCATCTTTCGTTAACGTTTCCAGTGCGCCGATTGGGATCAGTGAAACATTCCGCCAACAGGGCAGCCTTAGCCAATACGATTTGATTCTAAATCAGGGGCGCCGCGCCCCTAAAAAACCGTTCTTTGGGCATGCGTTGCCTGGGTTGAATCAGCTTATTGTTTAGATTCTTTGCACTTACTCGACATCTGGCTCCCCTCTGAAAAACAGAGTGAAATTATTTGTAGCGCTTCCAATAGCACTGGACATCACGGACAGTTTTAGTTTTCCGCAAATGCACTAAGGTAAAACGTCTTTCCGCGGCGTCTTTTAAAGACCAGGGCGTATTACCGACGTGTTCACTACGTGAAGAGTTCTCAATGGCGTTTTTTAAAGGATGGGCGCCGACTCTTGTTTGCAAAAGCAGAAAATTTCACCGCTCCCGTTTCTAATAGCATAGATGCGTAACCTCCCACCAGTTTTAAATCAAATGCAACCGCCGCCGGCCTTTGCATTGTAAAGCTTTATGCATCTATAAATGAAGAGTATTTACAGCACACCTCTTTCAATACCAACTTTTGCGCTACTGTTATCCCTGCAAAGTGCAGTGCGATTTCTGCCGGGTTAAGGTAGATAGACAGACGTGTCAGCTGATTTAACGGAGCCGACAGTTTCTTATAAAGAGCTCCAACAAATCGATGATGACTGAAGTAAGCATGTGCGCTTTATAGAGGCTTCCATGATTACGGCACACTTGTCAGGCGTCAGGATCGGTTTTTTTACTCCGAAGCGCTCTAACCTTACACTCACCTCTGTCGCCCTCGCTAGGAAAACAGCTGCCTCTATTGGGGCCAACCTTCTGGCATCAGAGGCTCTGCCGCACCGTTTTAAGGGCTGAATGTGTCGTGTTGGTTATAGAGAACGAGCAGCTGACATTGCCTTTTGTTTTGTAGGACGCGAAATTATAACAGCCGCAGATAGGCTAGCATTAGCCGTTTTTGCGGTCATTTGGTGCCTCCTTGAACCCCTATCTGTGCGCGTCGTTCGCATTTGGACCATTGGCAGACAAGCACGTTTTTGTGGACGAGCCTTTATGCGATATATGTCGCAGAGAGCTACGTAGACATAAACATCCTGCAAAAAGTTCCCCAGGAGAAGTACGGTTTTCGAAAACAACTTAAAACACAAATTTAAACGCATTGTTCTTCACCGAAACTCATAAGAGAAACATTTGGCAGTCAGCGGCAAACCTTTGTCCCGGTCTAAACGTTTGCTTCGCTTTTGGCAGGTGAGCTCTGCAAGCCAGGGGACAGTATCAGCCGGAAAGCGGCTCGTATCTTCAACGGCTATCACCTTCGCAACTGCTTCGGGTGACTGATCTGCGCATGCGGCTCAAGAAAGCTGTTGTTTCGACATCGCAAGCCATCCTTGCCTTCATTCGCTCTGGACCTGCCAAAGATGTCCCCCTGGCGCCGATCACCGACTATTTAAAGACCGTCAACTTCGTGGACCGTTGCAGTCAGCGGCAAACCTTTGTCCCGGTCTAAACGTTTGCTTCGCTTTTGGCAGGTGAGCTCTGCAAGCCAGGGGACAGTATCAGCCGGAAAGCGGCTCGTATCTTCAACGGCTATCACCTTCGCAACTGCTTCGGGTGACTGATCTGCGCATGCGGCTCAAGAAAGCTGTTGTTTCGACATCGCAAGCCATCCTTGCCTTCATTCGCTCTGGACCTGCCAAAGATGTCCCCCTGGCGCCGATCACCGACTATTTAAAGACCGTCAACTTCGTGGACCGTTGCAGTCAGCGGCAAACCTTTGTCCCGGTCTAAACGTTTGCTTCGCTTTTGGCAGGTGAGTGTTGGTTACACCTGTTGTAATTCATCATTTTTCGTGTTTTGCCGCTGACTGCACCATGTCTTCTTTGTGTACTTCTTGCTCAAAAGCCATACCGAAAGATGGGAAATTTATGACTTGCTGTGCCTGTGAGGGCGAATTTCACTTGGGGAAAAACTGCTCGTCAGTTACTGATAACGCCTACAAGAAGATGAGTACGGTAACACGTGAAACATGGAAGTGTCCTTCATGCAAGGATGATTCGGTGGCGCAACCTGACGTAGCATCCAACCCCGATGGTGGTTCGTTCTCGCAGCAACTGTCTGCTCTGAATGTGAAGCTGGATACTTTGACTACCACTGTATCAGCACTGATGGGGAAAATGGAAGAACTGTTGTTGGTCAAGGAAGCTAGTGAAAAGGTTGCTTCAGCAGTCGAGGACATACAGTCAGCTATTGACTTCCTTTCGTCACGGTATGACTCTGTGCTTGCTGGAGTGACCACTAATCAGGCTGAGCTTGCAGATCTTCGGTCACAAGTTCAATCACTGTCTTCAACAGTAGTTTCCCAGAAAGAAGTGATTGACAGGATGAGTGGAGAGATAAATGATCTCGAACAATACAGCAGACGATGTAACTTCGAGATTCACGGCCTTCCGGTCAAATCTGATGAAAACTTGCACACTTTCTTAAGTACCTTAGCAGGCAAACTAAACATTACCGATTTTCAACCAGCAGATATCTCAGCAGTCCATCGGCTACCGTCCAGAGGCGACTATATCCCACCGATCCTAGTACAGACTCAGTCGGTTTCTGTTAAGCAGAAATGGCTCGGAGCTCGGAAGGGCCTTCCTGATTTGGTGCAAGACGACCAGTCTCCTCGGCTGTTTTTTAACGATAACCTGTCTCGGGTTAATCGCGAGCTGTTCCGACTAGCAAGGTCTCAGGGCAAACAAAAGGGTTTTGAGTTCGTCTGGACCAAAAATGGGAAGGTCCTTGCAAAGCGGTCCGAAGGCGCACCTCTCATTCGCATCAACAAGTTTTCGGATCTTGAGAAACTAACATAACCATGTCTGATACAGGTTTCGTGAAGTGTTCCGATTTTTCTGAAGTCCGGAAGTTCTTTCAGTATCAAACAGGCAATTCATTTCAGTTTACTCATGTTAATATTCGCAGTATACGGAAACACTGGGACCATTTTTGTGCGTTAATTCACCCTTTTCACTTAAGTTTTGACGTCATTGCTCTCACGGAAGTGAACGCTTCGTCAGACGTGTTACTACAGTTCTCGCTGCCAGGCTACCAGTTATATTCTTACACTCGTTTACAAAGAATGGGAGGAGGAATCGCAGTTTTTGTTAAGGATTCTTGGTCCGTTTCTGAAATTAGTGTTCCTTTCACTCAAGCAGAAGTAGTTGCTCTCCGCCTAAGTACACCTTGGTTGTCGCTAGTTCTCACAATTTACCGCCCTCCGTGTTGTAACGGTCGAATCTTTTTAGCTGAGCTAGATTTTGCATTATCATCGTTCTCCCGCGAAGAACACGTGTGCATTATCGGTGATATGAATATCGATATTTTACGCCCCACTGTGTCAACGGTCGCAGATTATCTGGACACTTTATCAAAGTGGGGGCTAGCGACTACAATCCACAGCCCTACACGTGAGGAATACTTAGCTGGGCAGCTGGTCGCGTCTTGCATCGACCACATCAACGTGCGTTCTCAAAACCTGTCGGTGCGGTCTGCTGTGGTTGAGGTCAAGCTTGCAGACCACTATTTCATTTGTTGCTCGTTAACAGATAGTTCCAGCCATCCTGCATCTATGCACAGCCAGCAAAAGGTCTCAGTACTTGATTATAAGCGTCTTGACGAAAGAATAGCAAAGCATGATTGGGATTCTTTTATACACAGTGTGTCCCCTGCGGACCTATATGATCGGTTCGTCGATGTTTTTCGTTCACACAAAGCAGAATCTTCCCGCATGGTGAATGTTAAACAACGAAATTTAGACAATAAGTGGATGTCTCCCGCAATATTGGCAGCCATTAAAGAGAAGGATCTGCTCTGGGCTCGATCAAGACGTGCCCCAAACTGTTCTCAGCTACGACTGCAGTTTAAACATGAACGAAACCGTGTCAACGCCATGATCCGTCTGGCCAAGCGCAACCACTTTAGGTCTCAGTTTAATGACGCACGTTTTAACAGCAAGAAAACATGGTCATTGGTGAATAGTCTGAAAGGAGGGAGCGCTGCTATCTACAATGATACATATTTCATCTCGCATTTTCATAAAGATGGACAGAGCATTGCGAATGACTTCAACAATTTTTTTTCTCTGGTCTCTGGTGCATCTCGAACCCCTCCTACCGACTGTCCTATGCCTCTCAGTGTGATGGAATCTGCTTTCCTTCCTGATATTACTGAAAGTGATTTAAGGTGTATACTTTTCAGTCTTAAACGTAGCAAATCTCCTGGTCATGACGGCCTCACGATTTCTGAATTGTGCAGAAATTTTGAAGTAATTAAAGGTGTTCTACTAGTTATCCTTAACACTATCATTTCTACTGGTATAATACCTGCTTCAATGAAAACTGCTAAAGTTATACCTTTGTACAAGGGTGGCTCCAGAAACATTATGAGTAATTACCGACCTATCTCTATTCTACCATGCATTGGCCAAATTTTTGAGAAGCATCTATTACTCACCATGACGAATTTTTTGAATACGCACAGTGTTCTATCACCTTGTCAGTACGGCTTTATAGCAGGAAAAGGAACAACGGTTCTTCTTGAAGAATTCTCTGACGTGCTAAATTCAGCTTTTGATAAGAATCAAGTCGCATGTTCTCTTTTTCTGGACGTTAGCAAGGCTTTTGATAGCATCTGCCACGTTCTTTTGCTTGATAAACTTTCTGCGCTGGGATTTCGAGGTTCGTTTTTGGAACTGCTTACTAACTTTTTACAAGATAGGCGCCAATATGTGTCGATTTCAAGATTCCATAGCGATTTCACGGCAATTGCCTCTGGAGTCCCGCAAGGTTCTATATTAAGTCCTTTATTATTCAATCTATACGTTAACGACCTTGCTAACAGTGTGCCATCTTTGCTGTTTCAGTATGCTGATGACACTGTTATTGTTGCATGTGCAAAGAAATACACTGATGCTGTTACAGCATTACAGATAGCTGCTATTAAAGCCATGGACTGGTTTAAGTTTAATCTTATTAATGTTAATACTTCTAAAACAAAACTGATCTGTTTTCATAACCCATTAAAACAAGTTGAATTAACTGACCTTGTTTATTTGCATACTTCCTCTTGTCTTAATTGCAACTGTGTACCAGTTGAATATGCGCATTCGGTCAAATATCTTGGCCTGACCTTCGACAGTGATCTCTCTTGGAAATCGCACCTTTCTTTTGTTTGCCAAAGGCTTCGTGCTGTATCGTGTGTCCTGTATAACATTAGATATTTTATGCCTTTTTCTGTCCGTAAATGTGTTGTACATGCTCTAGCCTATAGTGTACTTAGGTACGGAATTACTGTTTATGGTCACTGCACGGTTCGCTGGCAACATAGGGTGAATTCGCTTTTGCGTTTGCTTCTAAAGAATATTGCTTACGACCTGTCCATTGGTAATGACATTGATATTTTTAGAAGACTAAAGCTTCCAAGTTTTAACTCTTTATTAACAGAAACTATTGTGCTAAAACACTTCTGGTACAGTCAGTTCACCGTTCCATATGTCCCTGCTCGGGATTTAAGACCAAAATACCGCTACTGCATTCCTCGCTCCTCAACCCGGTACGGTAAGCGCACACGTCATTACTATGTACCTGCCTGTTTCAATAGCTTGCCTCCTACTGTACTCCGCATGAAAACTAAATACACCCTGAAAAAAACTTTGCGGTATGTCTCCGTGTTGCTTCCTGCCCCGTAGTTATTTCAGCTATTTACTGTATTAATTTCAAATCACTGTAATCTTTCTTGATGTTGTAATAGTTATATATTTGTTTCATTCTGTTTGGTGACCATTTTCTTTTTTTGCAAAGTTCATTGCAACGTCTCTATTTTCCTTTGTTTTGCCAATGTTAGCTGTCTGCCAGGCGCTGCCACTCAAGCCCTTTGAGGCTTTGGTAGGCCTGATTTATGTTGTCTGGCAATTGACGTGAATAAAAGTTCTATCTATCTATCTATCTATCTATCTATTTCCCCTGCCTATGCCAACGAGCATATATGAGAGCAATAAATGGGCTTCACAAAGCGAGCTTAGAATGATGTGACAGATTACGATTAATTTATCAAAAAAATCAGATTGAATATTAAAAAGAAACTTTATCCTCGTCCCGCTCGCGGCATATACACTTAATGTTTTCTTTCTTTTCACCACACAGTCAATAGAGAATATGTACACGCTGCTATCACACTGATAACTCTGAGCGCTGACTGACGGCGGCGGAGAGAAAGGGATGCACATATACTTAGTACAAAAAAGCGACTGGACTGGTTTTGTTCAGATAATTGCATGAGAGTCATCAGCACCGCTTCTAACCAGAGTGTAGTGGTTTTATCCAAAACTGGCGCACAATTACTGAATATATCTCGAGCCCAACAAATATGCAGTCCGTCTGACACCTAAGGCTTACGAAGAAATATGCTGATGACCGCAGCCATGTTACGTAAAGAGACTTCGTGCAGAAGTTATCACTGCTGCCACTTGAATGCGTCAGAAAAACGCCTTACTCGCAATGAAGAAAAGTGTAACCAATTGAATATATCCGATACACCTCTCACTCCACTGCTGCATCCAAATGGGAAATTGTACACATAACAATGTTTCGTTACGATGACGCACATATTTGCTCACAGTGAGTCTTACTCTCAATATCCTAGCCACAAGTGAAGTGGAGCTACTACTACGTAATCGAAAAAGCTGAAAGTCAAGTCTTGACTCGAAGTTGAACTGAAGAATTAAAATATGTTCAATACGCTGGTGACAGGTCACCTGCCCTATTTGGTTCGTGGATTTTAGCAAGTTAAATGAACTAACAAACAGATTCGAAATCAGCTCAAATATCAGAGGCTTTCACAGAGATTGTATAGAAGATCACCAGCCTGTCAAACATTTGTTTTTAAAGGAGTGTGAACGTTTCCATTTCAGCTCCTTGCTACCGGCTACAACCTTAGATACGTAATATGCCAGGCGTCGATTACGGCAGTGACACTAGAGAACGGTAAAAGGATGTAAACAATGAGTGCCCATTTCTTCCCCGAGACTGCAGCGGGTAGTGATGCTTACCCAACGTCGACATCGCAGCTGTAAAAGAGAAGTATATGCAAATGATGACACGTAACGAGAGATTACCTCTACTGTGTATACACCAAACCTAGACAAAGCTACGCGATTTTAGCCGCCATGAATACATATTTAGGCTCACGAGTCCGAGCTTTATATTTCAGGTTCTTTCCACCGGCTGCAAGCATTGATGGGCGATGGAACATTTCATTGACTACAGCAGCTATCTGCATGAGTGAGATATATCTGTGAAAGAGATATCTAAGATTAAGCGGTATCTGTAATAGTACGAAACTAGTATCCCTACAGAATCAAGCTCTAGTATTTTATTCAGTTAACTTCACGTAGCAAAGTCTCCTTGCTCGAAATCATGGTTTATTGTGCTTAACATCCCAAAGAAACTCAGTCTATGAGGGACGCCGTAGTGAAGGGCTCCGGGAATTTCGACCACCTCGGGCTCCTTAACGTGCACTGACAGCGCAAAGTACAGGGGCCTTTAGAAGTTCGCCTCCATCCAAATTCGACCGCCGCGTCCGAGATCGAACCCGCATCTTTAGGGTCAGCCGAGCGCCAAAACCTCTTAGCCCTCGCGGCGGCTTTACTTGAAATAAGTAACATGCGCCTCAATAGAGTTCGCATTTCTCATCACAGCAGTGCAGATTGTGACGTCAGTCCATGCTTCATGATTTCACGGTGCGCGAATGGCCCGCGAGAGTGCTGAGATTTTCTTTTGGCCTTTTAATTTTCTGGTTTTTTGCAGCAGTGTTCATGCACCCTCTCTGCCTAATCTATCGTTTTTTAGCCTCCACGTGCTGATATTTTTATTGCGAAAGCAATACTACTTGCACTTTCACGCCTTTGCCGTGCCGCGGCGGTGACCACCATCGCGCCGCGGCGGTGACCACCATAGACCTTCATTTGACCTTGATTGGATTAGATTGGATTATATTAGATTGGATTGGACTGGACTGGACTGGATTGGAATAGATTAGATTAGATGAGATTAGATTAGATTAGATTAGATTAGATTACATTACATTAGATTAGATTACATTGTATTGGATTGGATTCGATTGGATAGAAGTGGATTGGATTGAATTGGATTGGAATGGATTGATTTGGATTGGATGGGTTTGGATTGATTTGGATTGGATGGGTTTGGATTGGTTTGGATTGGATTGGATTAGATTGGATTAGCACCACCACCAGCTACACTACCAGCTGTACTATGGCGTTGGTACGGATATTGCTTTCGCAATTACCGGGCTTAACCAAGCTAAGCCACAGCGAATTTTTTAAAAATCTTATTCACAGTTAGTCTATCGATTTCTTCCTGAGTTTTCCTAATTTCTAGTCGAAAGGGCTTAGGTGGTGCTATAAGCTGTAGACACCAACGGAGTTTTTTTTTCCTGCCAAACGTTCCTGCTACTAAATATGTAGTCTTCCCCATCCCTCATAGAAATTCCAGCAATTTATACTTTAAATTGCACTTCTTGATTTTCTCCCGCCGACGCTTGTGATAATTGCAGTGACTTCGTTTATCACTCTCAACGCAACCAGTTGACATTTTTCGATGCCAGCTGGAAAGGCTGCTGGGAACAAACAGGGCCCATTATCTGTCCTGCGAGATGTTTTAATGCACAGAAACCGCTGTATCGCTTTGTAGTTGCACCTATGCAACCTCGACGCAAACGCCGTGTATGAGGAGACATGCCTCAAACCAATATTATCCTGCTGAAGCCATCGATAAAGACACTGGGCCCCATATGGCACTGCCGCTGCCGAATACATGCGATGCAATGTGCGGTATAGTTTATGAGGTTTAACGTCATAAACCACCACATTAACTATGAGGGACGTCTTAGTGGAGGATCCGACCGCTATTTCTCCGGCATGCGGTTTCTTAATATGCCCCGTCGAAGACATGTGTGGAAGTCAGTGGACAATGAGTGTCTTCACCACGGTAGCTGTGGGATCGGAAATGACATCCTGAGATCGAACAACGTTTGTTTTCGCCGTCAAGGGAGCCAGTGGCGCTAGTACTGGACGCCCTTATTTACCGCCTCTGTGCGATGTTGAGGCACATCCGGAGAACCTATGCCACCCTGTTCCTGCGTCCTGCTGTCTGTGGAACGTGATTTGTTACCGCTCGTCTCCGGCCATTGCTGCGAGCATCATGTCTACTTGTTAAAAGGGGAAGCCCTTTCATTTTAAACGGCAACAATCACAAGCATATGCAGCGCTCACCATGCGCGATCTGTTGTGTTAGTGACTTTTGTTAAGGCCGCGTTTTCCGCTCAAACGGCGCCGTTCGCATTGTAACGCATATCCCATGACGCTGATTTGCCAGAATGGCAACCATTGATTCTTTTGGACACAGTGACGTCAGTCATGACTTTGGTATTCCACCTCGTTCTCCTTCCTTACCCTCTCTCGCTGCGTTAGGCACGCTGTACTCTCGTCCCCCTAATACCATTAATTATGGTTCAATGAATATTTGATATCGATCGACATCGATGGAACATCAATGGATATGGTTTTTCTGTAACTACCATTAGAATTGTTTGCATTTTATGCTTGTTCCTTGCTGGATGGGTTTATACTTATACTTCCCTTATTGTATTAGAGTTTGCTTGTTTGATTGTTCTGCAGCTTTTGGTCTTATGTCACCCAGACTTCGCGCACTTTTAGTGGGAAGCTCCCAGACACCCTCAGAGCGTGTGGGGGTAGCGGTCTCGGACCCTAAGGAGATACCCTCGACTCAGCGTGGCAAACTCAGCGGAGACCAGCCACCCAGTGACAAGAGGTTTTTGGGCGTTCGGTGCCCAGCTTTCGCTGGTCGCAAGCCAGAGAATGGGTCGGAGCCAAAGGTTCACAAACAAAACAAAGTTTATACAACTAAGAGACGATACAGAGGATTTCACAATCACTAGTACAAAAATATACAAAGTGATTATCAAAACAATACAACGCGTGCAAAGTTAAACTCGAGAGAGAATACAAATCAACGGAAATATTACACCTAAAGTGCACTAAAACAAGCGAGAGAGATAAACAAACAAAACACAATTTGTTCACCGGGCACTGCGGCAGTCCGACGACCAGAGTTCCATGACGATGCCGTCCCGCAGACTGGCGACCGTTGCCTCGTTGGTCCGATGCTGGCCGAGTGGTGTTTTCCCCGGGAGTCGAACGGGCGCGCTTCGATGAAGCTTAAACGGCGGTCCGGACTGACTGATAGCTGTCATCGTCCTCCTTTTATAGGCTCGCTGTCACGTTTGTTCGTTGTACGCGCCAAAGTAGGCGCGCACATACACGCAGCATTTGCAGTGCTGTCTCCCTTCTCTCTTCTCACTGGCTGCGCGTCCCCATTGGTCAGAGTCAGGAGTCGTTTCGCGAAGGTTCCAGCTTGTTCTAGCGTGGCGCCGTCGTGGCGGCGTCGCCGACGCCCGAGTGCAGAGGAGGGGGACATGTCTTAGCGCACGCAAGGCTTCCCCCTCTTCCCCCCGTCAGCTGTAGAACCGACTCGCATGTTCGAGAATAATCGGCGGGGATGACTCATTTCCTCGGCGCACGCCGCGGCGGTGGAGAGAGAGGCACGCGCTCGGCGGGGGCTTTCCCTCTCCCCCGTCGGGCTCGCGCCGGCAAGACGCCGTGCGCGCGGCGGTTTTTCTTTGTTCCTAAAATGCGCCGAATTTTGTGACACTGCCCCTTCCTTTAAGAATATTGTGTAACAATATTCACAAACCACAAAATTCGCGCGCACATGCATGCGCTCACAAAGTCAGTGGCGAATGTCAAAATACATACATCAATACTTGATGCTTTAAGATACATAACACAGTGCAATAGACAGAGTGCACTCCAAACTTCACAACACTTCAAAGCACGCCGCGTTTCGGCGGTACAATTCGTGCGCACATGCATGCGCTCACAAAGTCTGTGGCGAATGCCAAAATACATACATCAATACCTTGATGCTTTCACATACACACTTCAATGCAGTGTTTACATAAAACACGCCGCGATTGGGCGCAACATTAACAAACACAACATTGCAAACAAGAAGCACACAAGTATGAGGCATGCTTTCGCTTATACTTCCAGATTCGGCCTACACCGTGGGCTCGGAACAGGACTGTTTCTCTGAAGCTTTCAGTCGCGCTTTTAATTCTCTTTCGCAAGCGACTGCGGCTTTTCTTTCTGTCGCGAGCTCGACTCTTCTTCCGCCTCATTCTGAGGCTTCTCTTCCGAACGCGGTTTTGGCTCCGCTTCCTGCTCGTACTCCTCTCTGGTTCTGCGGACAGTCCTCGAGCCCTTCTTTTCCTCTGGCCAGCGCGTCTGTGGCGAGCAAATTTAACGCCAGTTCGCTTACGACGGCTGCGCTTCAGGTGTTTGCTCTCTTTTCCGTGTGCGCTGTTCTGTTTCCGTTTGCGCCTCCACACTGAGTCCTTGCTGTAGGCTGGGCTCGTTCCTCTGAGCTTCTTTCTGACTTTGCTATGATGTTCGGGCAGCTCGCTTGCATTCGGCTCGGCTGTCTTCAGCTTAGTTTTCTTCCGATCCATTTTCTTCCTGAATTTTCTCCAGGGTTCCGGCAGTTCGATTCCACCTGTATCGGCGGTGCTCGAGTCGCTTCTCTTCCTTTTTACTTTCTTCCAAATTCTTCTATGGAGCACACCCAGTTCAATGTCAATTACGTCATCCGAGTTGTTCTCTCGCGATGAATCAATTGGTTCAGCTCCTTTTTGGTCTTTAAGGACTGAGCTATCTCCTTCTAAGTCCTTTTTCTTCTTTTTCTTCATCCTGACCTTGCTTTGTGCACAGTGCACGAAACGCGGCTCAGGCTTCTTTGGAGAATTATCCTCCTCACTGATTCCTTCCATCAGTTGGTCACTTACTGTGAAGCCGTAAACAGGCTTTCCTTCGACTGCACCCACTCTTTCCTCAATTCTTTCCGTCAGTTGGACACTTTTAGTGCAGTGGTGCTCCATTCCTTCCTCATTGGGAAAGCTCTCCTCGCTGCTCGAGGGTTCACTCGGAACGGTTTCCGTGTTTTCTCTGAGTGCGCTCTCCTCAGTGCCCCTTAACCACTCTTTCTCGTGGTCTGCACTGCAAGACTCGCACGTGTTGCACTCGGACTCCTCCATAAAGATCCGAACTGCTTCTTCGTCCTCAGGCGGCTGACCTAGAGTTCCCTCTGACTGAAGCGTCAGGCTGGCCTTCTCCACAGTGCCTACTACCTCGGTAGCAGCTACGCATTCAGTTTCCTGAGGAAGCGACACTCCGGTCTGTTCTTCACTCTCTGTGGTTGCAGCTGCAGGCACAGACTGTTCCACAACGAAACTTTGACTTGTGGAGCTAGCTACAACCTCTTCCGTGGTTGCGGAGGAATTAATTTCCTCTCTCTTCCACCCGGCCTCTACGGGGGTAAGCTCCACAGGCTTCCTGGCGTCGTTCAAACGCCGAATTTCAGCAATCTTCCTCTGAATGATTGCCATTTCTATTTCGAAAGCTCTTTCGGCCGCTTCTTCGCGCCTTTTCCGTTCTCTCTCTTCTTCTTCACGTTTCCTCTGCCTCTCTTTTTCAGCCGCTTCTCTAGCGCGCTGTCTCTCTCTCTCTCTTCTCGAGCCCTCTCTCTTTCTCAGCTCTGTCTCTTTCCTGGTCCACCCATTCTCGCAGTTCGGCTCCGGTCATCCCCATCTGGAGACCGGCCTCTACTAGCTCCTTTAGCTCCTTGAAGCTCATGTTTGGAGACCGAACTCTACATTCAAGGCAATGAATACCTCTCCACGGTGAACCCCACTAACCGCTTCGGCGCGGCACCTCACAATATCGCTCTGCTACTAACACTCGTTTACGATTCGTAAACTCCTTCCGACTCTTTCTCCGTTCTCTGTGCTTGCAACACCAAACGTCCTGTCGCGGATGCCAGAATATATTGTCACCCAGACTTCGCGCACTTTTAGTGGGAAGCTCCCAGACACCCTTAGAGCGTGTGGGGGTAGCGGTCTCGGACCCTAAAGAGATGCCCTCGACTCAGCGTGGCAAACTCAGCGGAGACCAGCCACCAAGTGACAAGAGGTTTTTGGGCGTTCGGTGCCCAGCTTTCGCTGGTCGCAAGCCAGAGAATGGGTCGGAGCCAAAGGTTCACAAACAAAACAAAGTTTATACAACTAAGAGACGATACAGAGGATTTCACAATCACTAGTACAAAAATATACAAAGTGATTATCAAAACAATACAACGCGTGCAAAGTTAAACTCGAGAGAGAATACAAATCAACGGAAATATTACACCTAAAGTGCACTAAAACAAGCGAGAGAGATAAACAAACAAAACACAATTTGTTCACCGGGCACTGCGGCAGTCCGACGACCAGAGTTCCATGACGATGCCGTCCCGCAGACTGGCGACCGTTGCCTCGTTGGTCCGATGCTGGCCGAGTGGTGTTTTCCCCGGGAGTCGAACGGGCGCGCTTCGATGAAGCTTAAACGGCGGTCCGGACTGACTGATAGCTGTCATCGTCCTTCTTTTATAGGCTCGCTTTCACGTCTGTTCGTTGTACGCGCCAAAGTAGGCGCGCACATACACGCAGCATTTGCAGTGCTGTCTCCCTTCTCTCTTCTCACTGGCTGCGCGTCCCCATTGGTCAGAGTCAGGAGTCGTTTCGCGAAGGTTCCAGCTTGTTCTAGCGTGGCGCCGTCGTGGCGGCGTCGCCGACGCCCGAGTGCAGAGGAGGGGGACATGTCTTAGCGCACGCAAGGCTTCCCCCTCTTCCCCCCGTCAGCTGTAGAACCGACTCGCATGTTCGAGAATAATCGGCGGGGATGACTCATTTCCTCGGCGCACGCCGCGGCGGTGGAGAGAGAGGCACGCGCTCGGCGGGGGCTTTCCCTCTCCCCCGTCGGGCTCGCGCCGGCAAGACGCCGTGCGCGCGGCGGTTTTTCTTTGTTTGTTCCTAAAATGCGCCGAATTTTGTGACATCTTATGATTTGTTTTCTCAAACCAGTCCCCGATATATTGATGTAGCGTGTGAAAAATAAAATGGATAAGTTACATGCGTGACCTTGTTTTACGCATGGTAGCACTCACGACGCGTGCGCCCGGGTGACGCGGGCTTTCCAATTCCCCCCCCCCCCCCCGTTTTTCACTTACTGCACTTTCTCTCCCAACCTTCGACTCGACACCCCATGACTGCACAAAACTATCGGTAAGAATGAGCTATGCTCAGAATGGCTGAACATAGGTGAACATTCCAAATGCATTGAAACTCGCAGTCAACTTTACATTGGACGACAGCCTTTCCAACAGCAATGGAATCATTCTAAGCATGTCACTGAAATTAGCGGGCACTTAGTTCGAGAACGCACAAGCTTGGTAGAACCCAGCACCTGCCTGCCTGCAGGAGGAGGAACGTTCAATTGTACTGGCAGGGTACACTGTTCTCGCGCTTGCTTTAACCACAGACAACAATAAACGGCGGCAGAAATAAGCTTGTACTGGACACGCTGCAAGGTTCGCCGCGTGATTGCTGTAGGTATTTACTTTTCAACAGGTGGGTTCTCACTTTGACGGGTTGACAACGCATTTTCGCAAACTTCCATGCCAACTGATGCTTCATGATGAAACGCTGCTTCGGTTTTTTTTTTTTTCAGGCGGACGTAGTGTCGCGGAATAACATGGTGGATGCAATGCTATTCAGAACTACATCTAGGCGGAATTCTTCCAGCACAACGTTTCCCACGCTAACAGGATGGTTTCCGGGCATGCTTCGGCTGTCAGCGCTGGAATTCTGGTGCCAATAAATTCAGATACTTCTTTCCGGAATGCGAAATCAAGGTAACTGCTGGTGCTTAAGGGTAACGTAGAGGATTCCAAGAGAAGGCAAAAGTAGCGGGGCCGGCAGAAAGTGAGATGGATACGGTGGCTTCAGCTGGCGAAGGAAAGGGTTTATTGGAGAGACATGGGAGAGGCCTTTGCCCTGCAGAGGGCGTAGTCCGGTATTCAGGATGATGATGATGATGCAGTGTACATAGTGTCCACTAGAAAATCGTGGCGCCACCTCTCATTTCCGCTTCCAGATACGGGCTTCTCTATACTAGAAATCCGGCAACAAGGGCCCTATTTTGTAGCAAAATACGTCGTTTTCCTTTTATTTGCCGGCGACGAGAGATCTGGTAAAACAAAAAACGAATAACAAGACTGGATGGTGTGGTCGCGGCGCCGTTGTTAGTAGCCATAGTGCCTTCGCACCCGGTGTGAATACTCATGGCCTATGACGCGCCAATTGCTCGCTGAACCACCGCACAATTTCTTTCGCGCGAGATGAAGATTAGGACCAATAAATGTCAGCTGTGGCAGTGTGATTTGCCAGCGTCGGCATCGGTCAGCCAGTGCGTTTTGGGTATCGTGCACGTTTGTTAAGTAAGTGGCATCACGGAACTGCTCGTGCTAAGCTTAGCGCGACCACAACCTCCACGGTCTACGTCACCGGGAACAGGGACCAATGGCGAAGAAGCAAATGAACTGTGAGGGAAATTTTTACAGAATGCGGCCGTATAGAGTGCGCACTGCGGCAGTATAAATGACGCCGAGAACATTATACACTATAATGCTGTTAGCTGAGCAAATAACGCGGCTCTCTTTACATCGATTGCTGTCTAGTCCTCGTCAAGCGTCCGAGTGACTGATTCCGTTGAAATGAGCAGCGCCATACCAGCTGCGCACTCTGATCCGCGATGGTGGGCTTTCTTTAATGTGAATGACACTATAGCCGCAAGCCCTTTGCATATCTTGTTTCCTGGAATTAAGCACCGCTGTTAGGTATGATCTTGAGCACTTACTTCCTTCGATGGTTGATTCTTCACCTGAAAAAGAAGATGTAGATGTGAGAATGGTTGGGGAAGAAAATGGGACGAACGTGCAAGGTTTTGAATACAGGAGCAATAGATGCATAGCTACAACGACTTACCCATGGTTAGGCGACTTCAGATTCCGCTTCAGAAGTATTCCTAAGCAACGAAGGAACTATTCGAGAAGTGGACAGCGCTGCCTGTGGACTGCTTTCGTCGGTCGCCCTTTTGCACTAAACCTGCAAAAAAAGGTCAGCAAGGAGATTTGCACTTGCCTCTGTGCGTTCAGCGAAAAAACCACTGGGTTTTCGCCAGGAAGTTACAAAACCCATTGTTGACGTCTACCCCAGTAGTAGTTGTAGTAGTAGTAGGTAAATATTTTCCGACAGTTACAGGGTTAGCTTTAGACCATTCGCTTAGAAGATGGCCGGGAGTCCTTGGATCCGGGAGCGTTTTCGGCCAGTCGGATGATTCTCAGCTGAGTCTCAGAGTCTGAGCTGTGCATTACAGTCTCCCAAATATCCACTAAACAATAGGCTGCGGTTTATCTCTAGCTAAACCTGGAGGATTGCGAAAGCGACATCTGCGTATAGCTATACATTGTTGCGTGAGCTACATTGCCCACAGTCTCGCCGTTTTGCGTGCTTTTGCACGACCATACTGCGCATGCGTGAGGAGCAAGTTACATCACTACACACAACTGGCATGCCGGCGGTCCCGGCACGCTAGCTGTGCGCCGCTACTGCGCATCGGAGAGGAGAGAGGGGCGATAGAGAGGGCGCGGCAGCGGCGGCGGCCCCGGCACGCTAGCTATGCGCCGCTACTGCGCATATGCAACTGGCCAGCGGGGCGGCGCCACCTCTGAGTCATCCGCGCAGCGATGGCGGCGGCGCGCCAGCTGTGCGCCGTGTGAAGCCACTGCTCCTCGCGCATGCGCAGTATGGCCTTTCCTCGGCTCCGCGAGATTGCTCGGCGACTAGCGTAGTGTTGCTTTCGGAACAAAAAAAGCATTGGCTATACAGAGAGGTGCCTAATGTCTAGTTATGGGTCCAGGGTTATGTAGAGCCTAGCAGTGCAGGGTGCCGGACTGATTTTGACAAGCGCTGTATTCATTTTTAAACTGCAGGAAAAATTGGCCAGGCAAAGGCCTTACAGTGTCAGCTGTACAAGCGCGTTTCTCGGTTGTGCGGCATTGACGTAACACCAGTTAATGCAGGGATGAAGTGACAAGGGGAGAAAGAGCGAAGCGGATCAAACTGGACACGCTGATAGGCCAGCATGTAGCTACATCGAGCATGAAGTCATTGTAACATGGCACGGCATGAAACGCTGCATGGCAATGTGCCAAGCTGAATGGTCCTACCACAGTGCCGTCAGAAGTGTCAGCATAGTCACGTCATGCACACTCTACCAGAGGACATACAGAGAGGTCTACACATAGACCTAGCAAAGGGTACCCTACATAGGCAGACTAGGGGCGCAACAGAGCAACCGCTGTTCTTTCTTGCCTCCATGGGAAGGAACAGTCTGAGAGTTCCGACATAGCTGGATGTGCGATAAACACCTTGACACTTTGTAGGCGTTCGGCATTCGCAAAAAGTGTACCGTTCTACTATGCGTTAAGCACAGGTAGTTCTTCAAGCGCAAGTAAGGCCACCTAACTTGGTTCCGCGACAGCATTTACTTCAATAGATCCAGTTCTGCCATGGTTTTTCACTCAGTTACACGACTCAGGTGTGAAATTAAGCGTAGAGGACCTGTTTTCTTCGAAATCCAAAAGACTTAAACGGGAATGCAGAAGTGAGAAAAATTTCCACGCCTTCCAGGAAAAACGATACGTGAGCATATTGCCACCGTACGAACCAATCAGCGGCGCCGTACCGCGACCGAACTGCTTAAGCGGCAACTTGCCATGCCTTGGGCATTCAAGGTGCTCGAACATTGTCTTGTTCCTCGCTCGAGCGCCCTGCTGTCTGGAACGCCCATCTCGTCTTATTAAACCTGGG
This sequence comes from Amblyomma mixtum, assembly GCF_055824585.1. Taxonomy (NCBI): domain Eukaryota; kingdom Metazoa; phylum Arthropoda; class Arachnida; order Ixodida; family Ixodidae; genus Amblyomma; species Amblyomma mixtum. Next base: position 68,829,446 of record NC_143015.1, on the reverse strand, counting down.
CTGTGCTCTTCAACCATTTATCGGCGACAATACATTGTAGTGGCTCTCACCTCACTGTAATGCCGCGGTTTGGAGGAGAAGGGGTGCAAGATGAAGCCACAGGCTTTGCACTTCTTATGCCGCGCCTTTCGTTCGTTCCCTCTCAGTGGAGGTCGCACATCTGTCACCAAAAGAAGTTTCAAGAAAATCCCACTGCTGCATCACTTAAGAGCGCCATACGTATCATTCATGAGGTCCATAATGTCCTGCGTTCAGTCTCCACCGATATCCGGTCATCGTGGCCATAATCCAATTATCGAAGAAGGAGTGAGCAGTATAGCGCCGTACCGTAGGTGCTTAAGTAGGTTTGACAGATTCGAACTTCGACACATGGGTGAATATCGCTTGAATCGTTCAACAGATACCTTCCCTTCATGAACAACGTCGTGTCAGTAAAATATCGTTCAACAGATACCTTCCCTTCATGAACAACGTCGTGTCAGTAAAATACGCCGCTAAAAGCATTCATGTCCAATGGTCGGCTTAAACTCATGCTTCAAAACGTCCAATTATTGAGGCCGAGCTTAACAGCGCATCGTTCCCGACACGGCACTTGCTGGTAGGCTACTGGTAGCTTCAACTGCAAAGACAACAACTTAACCCTGCCTCTGTGACAGCCACTGATTTTCTGCGGCGTTCTGCATTTCTTAGTGGTCGAGCTCGGTGGCGATGACAGTTTGCGAACACGACGTGAAACAAAGCCTTCCACTCATACTGACACGTGTCTGGCCCACCTGGTCTCTGAGGGGGAGGCTGTCCGGTTCGACGAGAGCCCTTGGTGGCCGCTCGTGTACAGCTGGCAGGACTGGGGCAGAGAGCGGCGGCCAGATGCAGCAGCAAGGGACACCCGTGGTTCCTTGGGGACGCTCCAAATGGGACGGCACCTCGCTCGCAGAAAGGACCTGGGCGAAGACCAGATGGCGGACACGGCGGCTCGAGGACAGGGAGGGTGCGAGAAACGGCCGCTGTGTGCGCGAGCTTCTTCTTCTTCTTCTCCACAGCTCCTCGAGCGGTTCGTTTTTTTTTCTTTCATGGTTCCTCCAGCGATTCGTTGGTTGGTTGGCCTCAAATAAAATGGCACGTACCCAACACGGGGGATTGGCGAAGACACAGGCGGCCGGCAAGTAAGACCGCGATCCGTCTTCCTCCTTTTCCCTCGCAGTGTAGCAAGCAGATCCAAGGAAGTAGAAGAGAGTGTGATCGATGTGTGACCGAATTAATGAATATAAAAAGTAATGTTTTTAACTTAAAACGGTTTTTATTTTCAAAAACAGTCACGCGTCAGGGCTACCTCGGTAGGTGGATGGTACAAATATGCGAAGATTATACAAGTTAAAGAGTTGAATGTAAGTAAAGCGTACTAATAAACTTTTTTTATTTTTTACTGCTCTGGGCAATATTAAATTGCGAAACTATAGTGTACTAGAATTAGGAGTAGTGGGTCGAGGGAAGGCGGCGGGCTGAAGCTGTTTGCGCCGACGCCGACAGATGGCGCTGCCGTTCCCTTCACCTGGCAAGCGCTCGCTCGCTCGCAGCAGCTCGGCGAGTAGCTGGTGATCAGGCAGGTATGCTCCTCAAGTTGTTCGGGCTCTACGAGGTTTAATTTTACATCAGACATTTATGGAAGAAAGGCAGATAGTCCTCTCTTGTAAAGTCATAAACGTTCCGTGTGACTTATGGCTGGCGAGCTTTCACTGTAGCTCACACAGGCATGTGAAAAGTCTGATTGCATTGGAAATATATACAAAATGGCTTTATTTGCAATAATTCGCAAATATTTCCGAGAAAACGCAAAGCTGCACTGGTGGAATTGAGGGAGCCGTGGACGAAAGCAACACCACCGTAGTTCCAAAACTTGTGCAGTGCCCAGACCTCAGATGGTTTAGGGACTTCGCTTAGCTGAAACGCATAATTCTCGCGAGGCTGACATAACTCCGCTGCTTCGTCATTCTGGGACGTAGTAATCGGTGATATATCCCCTTGCGTGCATTGCCTCTTGGCCGACAGGTCGCTGGGCACTTGCGAAGACGTTCTTTTTCTTGCTGGTCTCTCGCGCGAGGGCTTTTTGGACAGATACGCGGGAAGGTTGGGCAGAATTTTTGGTTCTGCATCTGGCGAAAGAGATGGCTTGCCACGTGGTATGCGCACCTCCTTGCCGTTGATGATATGCACATAGTCTCTTAATATGTACTTCTCTTCAAAACGCAGCTCACACACGGTATCCGTAATTTCTAGGGGCTTGTCCGCACGATGCAAGTTGCGCTGCCATGTGCGGCGCCTTGCTTCGTCTTCGGGAACCCCGAATAATGATAACTTCGGAGCATCCTTTACTCCACTGCAGCCGGTCCTACATCCAGGAGCAAAACAATAGTTCCTCCGCCGAGGTTTGCTCATCTCATAATATCATGGGCTGCACAGCGCAGCAGAGGTGAAATCAAAACGCACATGAATTAACCTACGGAGAAAAAACGCTTGCCCACGACGATCTTGTTGAAACCAGCGCGCGTACCCTACGTATATGCGTGCACGTGCTAAGATTGCCGCGCAAAGTGTTCCGATTTTCGTACGGTCAGTGGATGGCCCCTACCTGTTTCCTGGAGAAAGTCACGGGGTACACTGAATTGCCTTCTTACAATGGAATTTGGGGAATTACACCTATGTTGAACAGCATAACAGAGCATGACACACTGAAAATGCACTCCAAGGCAGAGCGCGCTCCCCGTGTAACAAGCCGGCGCCTATCGCAGCGAGCTCCGGAGTATGAGGGGGCTGCCAAGTGAAAGGCGCAGCAGCGCCGCCGCGCGGCGGCCCGAGATTTCGTCGCCGCCTGCTTCACGCGCTCCGCTGGCGCGGAGCTTCACTCGACCCACTACTCCTAATTCTGGTACACTATAGCGAAACTTAGGGCTCAGCTTTGAAGGTGAGCGCAGTTTCGCATTTTACTTTTGGCAATGAGGTTCGAAATTGCGCACTTCAAAATTACTCGAGAAGCACTCGTAGCTTGATGTGTTGGCGCATGCTCAGGAAAGACAGAATAGCGCAAAATGCGGACACGGACATCACATCACATCACATCACTTTATTTTCCTTAAAGACCCCTTGCGGGGTGTTACATAAGGGGTGGGTTTTTAAGAAGTACAGGTGTTCAATGCAGTCATGAATGTTCCATTTTAAGCTAATGTGTCTTTCCTAAAAGTTACGCGGGCTATATGAGTTGCCTTTCCTGCGTTGCATAATCAAAAAATGGGCTCGCTGCGCGCAGTATCACTGCCAAAATCCATCTTTTTTTCACGACCCAAATGCAGGTATTGTGTCTATATTTACACATTATAACATCGCTCAATACGGAGGCACGCAGGAAAGCCTACTCAACGAGCTTTGAATTGCGCATTATTGATGTTCGATACTTAGAATCGCACTGCAGATAGAGAATATTTAAAAACTGGCCTCACCGTTGTTGTTGACAGCTTTCAATTCCGATATATTCTTGCGCCCTAAAATCAAAGGCAAACATTTTATTCGGTACGTTAGTTAATTAGCGTCTTCTAATTCAGGTCTCACATACGTTTTGTCCGGCTTTCTGTGCAAACCACCTGCACATACCGCGCAGACTTATCTCTCGCAATTTTTTATAGCGGCCGCTGCGGTGGCTGAGTGGTTATGGGGCTCGGCTCCTGACCCGAAAGACGCGGGTTCGAGCCCAGCCTCGGTGGCTGAATTTCTATGGAGGCGAAAATCTAGAGGCCCGTGTACTGTGCGATGTCAGTGCACGTTACCCCAGGTGGTCTAAATTTCCAGAGTCCTCCACTACGGCGTCTCTCATAGCCTGAGTCGCTTTGGGACGTTAAACCCCATAAACCAAACCACAATTTTTAAAGCAAGAATCTGTAAACGGTAAAAAAAAATTGGTGGGGGCTTAGCTTTGGTTAAGCCTGGTAGGTTGCGAAAGCAGGTGTTTTATACTGCATATGCAGGGCCTCTAGTGAGAAGAGCGCGGCGCGCCGTGCCAAGCGGCCGCCGTTACCCGACGAGCCGAGTTGGTAGCCCGTCTCTCGTTCCTGGTAGGACGTAACGCTGTGACATCACTAGGCATGGTGATGTCATGGTCGTTCTAAAGGTCAAACGTGCGAAGTAGCCGCCGCTACGCGAAAAGCCGCTCTTGGAAATACTATTGCTTTCGAAATAAAAAAAATTGAGATGACACTGGAGCTCCGCTTTAAGGGTATGATGCCATATCGTACAAGGTTTGGCTTTCCATTCTGAGCGTAATCAATCATCGGCTTTTCATTCTGAGCATTTCGGCACCTTTGAAAAAAAAAACAGAAAACTAATTTTTGAGGAGAGGAAATGGCGCAGTATCTGTCTCACATCTTGGTGGACACCTGAACTGCGCCGTAAGGGAGGGAAGGAACGTGGGAGTGATCTCCACTCCAGAGAACTCTAGTACGGAACCTCTTTCTTCGTTTCTTATTTCAAACCTTCCTTTATACATTTAAGGCTCTGTTCGTGTGTCCGCCGTTACTGCGTGATTTCTTTGCCTCAAAAACCATTTTATATTCGTCCCTTATATGCCTTGACGCCCAATTTTCTTCTCCTGGACGAGGAAGGGGTAGAAGAGTAGGGAGGGGAGGCGGTGAACAGGAGGGGAAGGGATAGACGCCGAACTCAGAGAATCCAGCGCCCGTGCGGACTGGGTTCGCGCGCTGAGACATTCCCGAGAAGCGGCTGTTGCTCATGAGCTCTTTCAGAGAACACCTTTTTGCTCCGAAGTCTTCAGCTGCCTGCTCGGACCATCCATATCACGCTGCACTGCGTACGGGTTCAAAAAGTCGCGTGCGGCTGTGCAGATACACTTGGGAACAATCACAACTATAGGCTGGATCCTGGTACAATAGGCGCTCGCTTATAAGCGGTTGAAAATAGATCTTGGGCACTCTTGAATTCGTCAGTCCACTCACTTGCTCCTTTTGGACGTCATTCTCTTCGCGTCGGCGACGAGCTGTGGATCCGACTGTCTGGGCTCTATCTTCACCTCTGAATGTGATCTTTAGAATCGCAGGTGAGCAATGTGGAAGCCACCATTGCTCAATGGTCAGACATAACGAAGCTCTGGTGATTAGTCGCATAATGTACAAACTGCCTTTAATTTCCCCCTCGGTATCACAGCCTGACCGTCTTGAAATACTGCACAGAAGAGCCTAAGAAGAGCCCTTGGAGTTCCATAGGTGGAAGAGAATGCCGCTCTTCATGAGTCGCTATCGAAACCTCTTACCCTTATCGTGTCGCAAAGTTTACTAAGGAAACTTGGCTGCCTGAGAGAGGTGGCAGCTGGGTGACCCTTTGAAGCGGCCCCGAAAGATATCTTAGTCCAGAACCTACTTGTCACCTAATATTCTTAGTTCCTTAGGCCTTAATTTCCGAAACCAAAACAAGTGGTCGAAACCACCCTAGCCATTTGCGAGCCTCGACTGTACGCGGTCTCGATTCCTAACACGCGCGCTAAGCGCAGTTATCCTTTGGCGGTAACGCATTCTCTCGTATTCGAACATGTAGGAACAGAGTATGCCCGCCATCTTCAAATTTTCACTGATGGTTCTGCGGTTAAGGCAAATCAGCTAGAGCAGCCGCTTTTCGCATTGCTTTTTTGAATACTGCCAGGTCTGTACGGTTTAGTGAAATCGTTCCTTCCACAACGGCCGAAAGCGTTGAAATTGAGGCGGCTTTACGCAAGCTGGGGTCTTGTCCGGCTCAACCTGTTACGATTATGCTGGATTAAAATCTGCCCTTCAAAGGTTAAAGCGCGGATTCCCCACTGATGCCTTGTCTCTTAGCTCCCTACGCATGGTGCATAATCTGCGCAGCAGAGGATTCTCCATACGATTCCAATGGGTGCACTCACATTTGGGTGCCATAGGCAACGAGGTGGCGGACAGTTTTGCCCATACAGCACTTTCAGGTAATCCGTCAATAAAGGGCCCTCAAGATGCGAAGAGTCCGTTTAGAGAAATGGTGCTCGGCCATTTCAGAACCGTGTGGAGTGCACCCACCAAGCCACGTGTGACCAAGGGACTGAAAATATCCAAGCTACATTACTACATCGCATTCACGCGGTCTCTGCTCGTACCCCTTCGCGGTTGTATAAGACGGGTTTCACATCGTCTCCGCAGTGTTCCACATGTGGTGTGTGTGCAGTGACATACAACATAGAAAAGGTGTGTGTTGTTCACTTCAATCAATAATACAGGAGCCCCTCAAAGTTCCCTTCAGGACATTGTCTACCCTCACGAAAAACAGTCGTGTAGAAAGAATGCTTCACGCCTTCTTTAATGCTTCCTCCCGGAGTCGGATTAGGACTGCAGATTGTGACACCAGGAGTTGAGTGTTGACGGTTATAGGTGATTGTGTTTAAAGCCATCTAGATTAGACAGGTGTCAGATATGTGCCTGATTTCCGGGCCATATTCAGCATTTAATTGCCGCTACGTTGAAGCAATTGCCGGAAGAATCCGCAAGGCTAACCCCGCCAGTAGCTGCAACAACCTAGAAATTAAAAGCTGCGTGGCATCGGGCTTCATCACACAGCAGCGCGTGACGACTGCTTTCACAAAGTGATTCGGCGGGCTTACGCCTTCACTGTCGATTTTTAACTCGACGCTGTTCGAATTCATCACAAGCGATCAACCAAGTTTGGGTTCTTAATGCAGACGTTGTAACTGATTGTGTCATAATGACAGAAGTTTTTAACTTGTACTTTCTAAGCGTGTTCATCATGACCGGATCAGTTGCGAGCTGACGGTTGATGTTGCAATTGTTTCGGAATGCATGGCCAAAATTCTGGCGAAAATTTTTAAACGGGAAAGAGTTTATCAACGCAATCTATTCGTATGTTCTAAGAGTTCACTATAGCAACCAGTATAACCGTACATCTCCCGTCCACAGGCTTGCATTTTTTTTTTCTATAACGTTTTTCGATCCTCAGAAGTGTTTCCCATTGGTTTTCTGTGGACGTCTTAACTACCCTATGCGAGTGATAAAAAAAAAATTTAAAAGAATTATGTCGCTACGCATCTGAAGAATGGACCATTACCTACAATATTTCCATAACAGTACATTACAATTTTCTAAGATTCAAAATTTTTGTACAAAAATTTTAGGCATTTCTCTGTCTTTGCTGCATAAAGTCGGCGATGAAAAAAGCCCTATTTAAGATGGCTTTACAAATACCTTACTGCAATATTGCAAAAGTTTTGCAGTACATTCATTATAATTGTTGAAAAAGATTTTTCATGTTTCTTTATTTTTGGATAATATGCCGGAGGAATGGCAGTCTAAAATATGTCGTAGAAATGGAGAAAAAAGAGAATCTAATTTTTTTCTAATTACCAACCAATATCAATAGACAGTTTCAGGTGACCGGTTTTACGGTCCACTCCACTTTCGCTCACCCGCTCAGCACATGAGGAGCGGAGGTGCAGCGAGCATGTTTTAGCGAACCATTCCGCTGGTACGGCGTAGCAGAGTGGTTGGACCTACGGCGCTATCTCGCGGTGACGAACAGAACTGCTTTGAGAAAATACAAATTTTGGCTTTCTAGTAAAGGTCTCTCTATTGTTGCTCCCTCGTTACCTTATTGATATTAAATGAACATGCTTAGTTCATTTAACGTCAGCAGCTATAGTGGTCTCTCATCGTAAAAAAATCAATTTTTAATTGCGTGAACATTTTAAATTTGAGAACTGCTTAAATTGGGCACATATGCTCCAAGACGTTTCGGTATGTTTACAATATTCGGTATGTGGAACTACTACGCATAGCAATTCCTGTGAAGCAGAGCATAAATTACATACTGTGCAGCATTACGTGTCCCCAGGAGAGTTTATATTTTACTTTTAACGGAAGAAAACGATAATTTGAATTTCTCAGAAATTCTTCTTGAGGAATGCAAATGTACTGGGAAGCATGGAAATAACTGTAATGAAATCTTCCTTGCCAGGAAAAGAAGGAAATTTTGTACTCCCCAAATAATAAACATTTCCTCAAATTCTGTGTTACAATACAAACTAAAAAATAAAGGAATTATCTGATTGCCGATCTGATTTATTAAACATAAGAATAATTAGAATAATTGAGAATAAGAATGGGGTGGAACGCATATGGCAGGTTATCTCAGATCATGAATGGCAGTTTACCAATATCCCTCAAGAGAAAAGTATAAAACAGGTGTACCTTACCGGTACTCACCTATGGGGCAGAAATGGGGAGGCTAACAAAGAGGCTTCAGCTTAAGTTAAGGACAACGCAGCGAGCTATGGAAAGAAAAATGATAGGTGTAACGTTAAGAGATCGGAAGCGGGCGGAGTGGGTGAGAGAACAAACGCGGGTTAATGATATCCTAGTTGAAATGAAGAGGAAGAAGTGGGCTTGGGCAGGGCATGTAATGCGAAAGCAAGATAACCGCTGGACCTTAAGGGTAACAGAGTGGATTCCAAGAGAAGGCAAACGTAGCAGGGGGCGGCAGAAAATTGGGTGGGTGGATGAGATTAAGAAATTTGCGGGAATATGGTGGCCGCGGCTGGCGCAGGACAGGGTTAGTTGGAGAGACATGGCAGAGGCCTTTTCCCTGCAGTGGACGTAGTCAGGAGGGTAGCGGATCGGGCTAGTTGGTGCAGATTTGACATTTTTCAAGCGCTAAGACAACAAGGACGAAGAAGGAACAGACAAGGACGAGCGCTACTTCCAGTCAGGCTGATGATATATATATATATATATATTTAGTGCACACTAATGACAACGGGGTCCAATTGAGTCATGGGAAATAAGTTTAACGCAATATTTAGAGAAGATTTCGCGCGGCAAGGAATTTTCTTGCCGCGGTAAAGGCGGCTACTATACAGGCGGGCAAAGATCAGATGTTAGATGGGTGTGGCATCAATTCCATAGTGGCGTATACTGAATCGGAATTATGCACGGACACCAACTTCATCCCATCAAAATTAATGTTTTTATTTTTTGCATTGAAGACTTGCTAATCGCATACATTCGGAAATTAATTAATCAAAAGAATGTCATGCGCCTCTTCTAATTATTCCGAAACAATGAGTGCAGAATTTTATTTTATTTGCGTGAGTATTGCGTTCATAGATACTTCCTGTTAATAAAAAGCTCAAATTTCCTCTACAGTTGTTGTTTTCCTGCGACGTATTTTATATTTTACTGGTGGAACATTCAGAATCGTACGTGTTAATCCTGCTGCGGTCAGAAAGCGCAACCAGTTCGGCCTCAGGAAGCAGACGCCATGCACGACGTCTCGTTGAAAATCTGACTGGCCAGACTTCTATAGTAGTCCAAGGTTTTTCGGAGCGCCTTGAGTCGGCTGTGCCCGCCAAACTTGTTCAGCGACCCACACACATTGGCGTGGTCGTCGTAGTCGATGTCGTAGACGGCGATGCCGAATGTCACGTCTTGAGCTTCCTTCTTCACCTTGCATAGCTGGATGTAAACCACAACGAAATAAAACATTGAGACGATTTGCCTGAGCTTGGATTCTAAAGCCCTGAGGAGTTGATGGGGAGATTTATTTTAAAATTATATGAACGAACTGTGTGTAAGGCATAATTCAGAATATAATAACGGCGGTTACATCATGCAGTGTATGGGTACAGTGAAACAGGCTAGTACAATATGGCACTGTCATTTATGAAACAAGAACCCATGAGTAAAATATGCTTGTCTAAAACTTTGAAAGAGGCTAAGGCCTGATTGCATCATGCATACAACGATAAGGACAAATTACAAAAAACATATATCCTGATTGAGGGCTCGTCTATAGATTTTGAAATGCACGAAGATTAATATTCTAGTCTAGGTGAAAAAATCTTGAGACAAAAGTATAAAGAAATCATAGTGCTAAGTCGCAGAAAATCTCAGTATGTGCCAATAGCATAAATACTATGACCCATCTACTTGAAAAGAGCCGACGCGGTGGCTCAGCGCTTGTGGCGCTCGGCTGCTGACCCGAAAGACGCGGGTCTAATCCCGGCCGCGACGGGTGAACTCTAGAGGCCCATGCACTGTGCGATGTCAGTGCACGTTAAAGCACCTCAGGTGGTCAAAATTTCCGGAGCCCTCCACTGCGGCGTCCCTCATGGCCCGAGTTGCTTTGGGACCTTAAACACTCACAAGCCATAAAACCATCTTCCTGAAAACTCTTACATCCGTCTGCGATGAGTAACTTTGCATCACTGCTCTATCTGCTTTGGACTGCACCATGAAAACTGTTGACACGCTCTAATTGCTAACAGCACCACGGGGAGATTCCTGCGAAAGCCGGGCTCCGGCAGAAGGCTCAAGGCCGCGCTCTGAGCCCGTTTTCCTGTGAGTTTGATTTTTCGTAGCCTTTACAAGAGTATCACTATTTGGGCAAATAAGAAAACGTCCGCAATAAAAACACCAAAGTGAGAAGGGGGGCAGGAGCAGGTCTTGAAGGATTTAAAGTCGTCACTAATAGAGAGCGAAAGCGGGTGACTCGCAACCTCCGTCCTGTCGGGTATCATATCGCTTCGGGCACAGCGCGTGTGCTTATATGGTCTCTCCCAACGTTTTTAGATCCCTTTCAGTTTGAAAACTGCGGTGCGCGGATTGTCGCCTTTCCGTTTCCTTCCGTGCGGTGGCGCTCGCCACGCTGTTTGCCCGACTAGCGTGGCCCTTCGCGTCTACGCCATGGTCACCGCCGCCTGATTTGGAGCAGCCAGCAGATATCAGCATGGAAGATATCAGCTGTCCTGTGCCAGTTGTTGGCAGTGACGCTTATCTTACAGTATAGAAAAGCTTCAAGCAAGGGTGCTTAAAGCATCCCACCAAAAAGATGCTAGAGTTTGCCAACATTGTAAACAAAGCAATCTTGATTTCTTTGAAGGAAGGTCCCGTTTTTGAAAGGGACGTTTTTTGGGAGCTGCTAGACGAGCTTGAATTGCAAAACCTTGTTCGGCTTGGATGTGCAGAGCATATGGCCACTTTTACATGCCATAGTGTGTCTGCATTTAATGCTTGTCTGTGTTCAATGAAATTAACAATCTAAAAATGAAAGTGCAGTACGCTGCTCCTGTCTGTGCTATCATTGCAAATAAAAAGCTCTTCTATAGTTATTCCCTCCCTGCATCCAGCTAAGTGTGTCTGCATTTATACTTGGGTTCTCGGAAATTGGAATTCTAAAGAACGTGCAAAATGCTGCTCGCATGTGCGGTGCTTCGTTGATAATATAGCGCGGAATTTCGTGACTGATCTAGAAGCGGAACATCGCTAGTTTTATCCTTTCATTAATGTTTCGTGCATTCTCCCGAAGAAATATTGATAGCTCTACTCCAACATACGCATATCATCAGCGCTAAACGTCGCAAACGTGATGCGATAAAGAGCAATGCAAACGATTGGTCTTTTGCGAACTGGCATCAGCCTGCTCTTTATCTCACCCTTACTAGCCAGGTGAAACAGTTCTTTAACCATGAGACCGAAGTTTCAACGTGCCAGCTCCAAAAGTACAGCAAATTTGAGTTCGACGTGTTCGCTCCCAATGTTATCGCGGATGAGAACAGGCTGTCACAGCAACTGCCAAGCGCGAGCGCTCCGGCGCCTCCGGGCCGACAGCGACAGCAGCGCCGCGTGGTGAGTGGAAGCGGACGGGGGCCGCTTTCTCGGGCGCGGCGCGGGGGAGCTTGCAAACTGAAAGGGATCTAAAAACGTTGGTCTCTCCTGTCCTTGTCTTCCATCTGTTTTTCTCTGAAGGGTACCCTTCCATATTCAGCTCCGTCATCCGGCCGAAGAGCTTATATTACTGATGCAACACTGTCAGTAGTGCTATCGATACTATCGATAGTTGAGTCATTATCGAACTGTCGATGGTAAAAAGCTATCGATGGTATTACCGATAGCGTGCTTTCGATAATACTGTCGATCAGTACTGTCGATCAGTACTGCCGCTAATACTATCGGTCAATTCAACCGCGCCTACCAGCAGCAACTTAAGCTTGGTTTCTCGAGAGTGTGGTATTTAGGTGATAATATGAGTGACTGACAGGACTCGGCCGTTTTCGCCGCCTACGCGTCACCGAGCTCCGCAGACGTTCTCTGCATAAAGTTGCTGGATAAAGTTTTTGTGTCGTGAATGTCCTAGTTGTGAAGCGTGTGTGCGAAGTGCATTTCTGCAGCGGTTACGTCAGCAAGACGACGTCTGCAGTGTTAGCCAGCACAAGTTGTGCTGTCTGTTCTTTCATCGGATGCAGTTCCAACCATTTTTCCGACCTGTCCCAGCTATCTTTTAAGCTGAACTGTCCCACTTTTGCGCCTCAGTTTAAAGCGGTGGTCATTTTATTTTAACTCTAGTGTGTTTTCCCAACTCGCCAGTTATCATTAAAATTGGTTAACTCGTACACAGCTCGGCGTATAGAAGAAAAAGGCAACTGACATGCGCAGTGCATATGTGAAACTGTCACGAGCCTTCAAATAATGAGATGCACAGCAATTAACGTTCGTTCTTCTTGTTCCGGCCACCATGCTATGGAATGCCTCCGTTACGATGCGATACATAAATAGATATATTTATGTAGAACTGCTTCCTGTATTCTGTGATTGTGTGCTGATATTTAGCTTTTATCTAGCTCGTGCGTCAAGATGACCTTCTCATCTAGTATTCTATTGGAAATACCTCCGAGGTTTGAGCGATAAACCACTCCCATGCTTACAGCCTCAGCATCGACAATATTGTTGATATGAATCGCATTACATTTCCATACAATAAACGCAAGGGAGATACTACCCCGCAAGTTCTAGACTACCATGTTGCAATGAGGATGCGGCAGTTCAGTAAACAAAAAGATCAGACAGCTCAATATCGCGCAACTTGAGAAAGCTCGTGAAACTCGTATAATTCGCACGTGCTGAGGCGATCTCGGTAAATATTTCATTCGTACACAAGATATTTCATAAATGCATCAACTGAATACTGCTGATAGTCAGTTATCACAAGTGTTGCCGTGGTGGCACGGGAGCTGTGGTACTCGGCTGCAGACTACAAAGATGCGGGTTCGTACCCGGGCCACGGCGGCTCTATTTCGATGGAGGCGAACGACAAAAGGCCCGTGCAGTGTGCGATTACAGTGCACTTTAAAGAACCACAGCTGGTCGAAATTTTTCCGGTGACCTCCACTACGGCATGACTCATAGCGTGAGTCTGTTTGGGATGTTAAGCCTCATAACACCGAAAAACCGATAAGGTATCGACTCTGTTTTGGCTATATCACTGGCCAGCAAATTGCAACATATCAGTCGTGTTGCTATCGATAGTGTTACTACCGATAGGCTTGCTATCGACAGTCTCACTATGGATAGTACTGCTATCGACGGCGGTACTATCGGTAGTAATACTGTCGATAGCAATATATTTAATAGTAATACTATCGATTCGACAATCGATAGTACTATCGATAGTAGTACTATCGACAATTTTTCTTGTTGATAGTTTCAAAAAATTATCGATAGTCAATTTCTCGATGGTTTTGCATCACTAGTTTATATACAGTAAACGGTGCTTGTTAATATTTCTAGATATTTAATTCAGCCATAGTTCCTGAATGAGAAACAACGGATGTAGGAATCCCTGAAATGTCTCCTTCATACGAACTGTGTACACATTGGCAAACTCTACAATTCCTCGCTAGTGAATAGTGTATGATTGGGACTGCTGAAGGTATCTAAGGACCAGTCTGCGGTGGAGATTCTAGATCAAAGAGTAATAGTTACTTTACGAGTTACAAAACTTCGATCCTTGTTTCTACTATTGCAGGAGTATAAAGGTACTCGAGGCAAAACATTATGATGAAGCTTTTATAAATATAATTCTGCTTCTAGCCACACTATTAACTTGAGCAGGCTTTGTGCAGCTTCATAACGCCTCAGAGACGGTCTGCACTGCACTACATACCCAGCACAAATTTTGAAACGCCGTACAATACTAATCGACCTTCGCTAAGAAGGAAGCAGTCTGGCGAAGCACTATTTACTTCATACTAAGCGCTAATATACTGTTGTAAACACCATTACCGCACCCCTCTCCTGACTTTTTAAATAATGCTACACCAACGTGCTTCCGAGAAGAATGGTGAGAACAAAAAAGGGTGCATTCTTATGAGAAGCAATGTTAAATAATTTGTTAGTATTGGCTGACTTGGTGAGGCAACTCAAGTGATCAAGTACATTAGTGGGCGAGTGAGCAACCCAGTCTCGACCAGAGATAACGTTTCAAGAACTGCTTTCTCAAGCAGCACGTCAGGTCAGAACGAAGCGCGAACACCAATAAGCCGTACTTTTCTACGCCGAAGCCAGATACTGGTTTACAGCAAGTTTACGAATACGTACTTGGTAGATTTTTACCAAGAAACATAAAACATTCTCTCTGCATACTTCAGCTGAAAGTGTACGGTTAATTGTTTGTTAAAGCGCAGCTCTTTAGCGCCAGTTTCCGCGTTTCGCGGCGTCACCGTTGCCGTCGCCGTTGACCAGCATTAGACACCTTAGTCGCGCTTTAAGCTACGAAACCAATGGAGCTTGGAAAGCAAAGCAAAGACGCATAACTACCATCCTGGAACAGTGGACACCTCAATCGCGTTTTAAGCTACGTGGCGGTAATGATAGATGTGGGCTGCATGACAATGTTGACAACGTTGTGCCATTTTAAGGAAAGGAAGTGCGCATAACTGGCTCTCTAGATCAATGGATGCCTGAATCGCGCTCATAGATACGAAGTGTGATCAGAGAGGTGTGGGCTGCAAGCATTGACAACCTTGTGCCAGAAACGCGGTGCTGAAGCCATAGGCCTTCGGCGTTCATTCAGTTCATAGGCCTTGGCGTTGACAACGTTTTACACTCCGATCATTTTAAGGAAAGGAAGGTCACATAACTGGCTCTCTGGGTCAGTGGACGCCTGAATTGCGGTTATATAAGGTATGTTGGGTGATGAGAGAGAGATGTGGGCTGCAGACATTGAAAACGTTGCCAGAAACGCGGCTCTGAAGCCAAAGGCCGTAGGAGGTCATTGTGTTCATTGGCGTTGGCGTTGACAACGCTTTCCACTCCGATAATTTTAAGGAAAGGAATTGCGCGTAACTGGTTCTCTGGGTAAGCGGACGCCTAAATCGCGCCTATAGGTACGTGGGGGGATGAGAGCGAGAGATGTGGGCTGCATGTGTTAGCGCTGACAACGGTGAGCGAACTCTCGCGATCAACCATTAACTGCCACCTAGCAAGGTGGCAGGGTAGGTGAGGACTTTAATGTATACCCCCCGTCAAGAGCAAAAGTATACAGGGAGGTGGTGACGATTCGCGGCTACTGCCGCTTATCTGTTGTTTTCAGCAAGCGTCCGCTTCAGCGCACGCGGTTGTTGCTGCGGCGAGCGTCTTTTCTTTTCCTCTTTCATCTTACCTTTTAACTCTCTTCTATCTGCACGTGGCAGCGGTGGAGGTGCGGCTGTGGCCAGTTGGCAAGCCCGTGCAATTTCCTTTTCATACTTCTCTCAGTCGCAACAACAACCAAAGTATACAGCCCGGGTGACGAAGCGCGGCTACGGCTGCTTGTCTGTTTTTTCAGCCAGCGTCCGCTTCGGCGGACGCGGTTCTTGCTGCGACCCGCGTCTTTTCCTTTCTTTCCTTTTTCTCTTTCCTCTTATCTTTTAACTCTCTTCTATCTGCACGTGGCAGTGGTGGTGGCTCGGCTGGAGCCAGTCGGCAGGCCCGTGCACTTTCCTTTTCATCCTTCTCTCAGCAACAACAACAACAACACAACATATAAAGCCCAGGGGTTTGCTTGTGAGGCCTGCTACATGCCTCGTTATGCATCTTCAGCAACCGTAACCTCTCGAAAGAGGAATGGCATCGCGTCCTCAACCCTCCCATGTTTTGGACTGCTAGACATGTTAAGGAGCCCCGCTAAGGAGCTTAGAAGCAAACCGCTTGGGCTGTATACTTTTGACGGGGGCTGTACATATGAAGACAAACAGGAATTTCTTACCACTCATGCGGGAGAACATCCCGTTCCTCTCACTTGTGACGCTTTCCGCGGCTGCCTCGCGAAACACTTTCATAAGCCTCGTCTTTGAGAACCAGGCATTGGTGCAGAAAGTCGAGCATATTATCCATCTACTTATGCGACCACAAAGCTTCCTGTTTGACAATCAAGAACTGTTAGCGGAGTGTTTCTTGAAGGAGGAAAACGTGTGAAAAATAACAAGTTGTCTGTAATTGTACATACACGTCTTGCTCGAATTCTTTGCCTCAGTCTATCGAAAAGCTGGAACAGCTGATGAGCTGCGCTCAAATTTCGCCTTAGGAAGTAAAGTAATCTTCGGCAATTTTTTTTTGTTCACACGCGCCCTTCGCGTTTCTTTCCGGCGTGACTGTACACATAGCTCTGGGCGGTTTACAGAGTCATTCCAATTTGTAGGCACAAACATGGCCTAAACGATATGCACAAATGCATGTTGTGTTCGCGCAAAAGGGAAAAACATCGTGAGCAAAATACATACTTTGGCGGCCAGGCCATCTTCGTTGTCGTATGCAAACATGGCCCGGTTGTTATCGTAGGTAAGCATGGCGTAGTGTTGGGGCTGGTACCTCAGATTCGACGCGTAATTTCTCGCCATGCACACCTGGACAAATGTGCAGGAAGTCCCCCTCAAAAACTGCTGGCGGCAATTGCGTCGTAGCGGAAAGTGAGCAGAAATTAACGCCATGTGCCTACGTAAATATTTGTTATAAAATTTCTTGAATGAAACTTTACCGTGTGCGATGTGCTGAAAAACACGGCTGTTCTTTTGCACATAACCACGAAGGGTGCTTATTCTTTAAACATTAATTATATCTCCTTCGTTACCGAAGGATACAACCGCTGCCTCATTTTCTGGTCTTTGCCCAGAGAATGGAGCAATTAGAGAACCCTACCGATATTCGAATATCGGTAGGGCTCTCTAATTGCTCCATTGTCGCCAAATAACTGCTGCTAAAGAAATTCCTCAGTCTACGTAAACTGCCTCGTTTCACGAGCTTTGAGTGAACGTGCATATTACTTTCTACAGCCGCGTGCATTATATGTTCTAGCCATCGGCTGAGGAAGCGCTGCTCCGTGGGTCATGACATCTTTCTTTCACTCTTTCTTGTTTTAACCACGGAACTGTTCCTCTCAGTCAATTTCAGTACGTGCTCAAATTGTTAGTTACACACTTCACATTGGCAATTCAGTGGAGGTGCCAGAGCGCAAGCGAATTTCCGACAAAACTTAAGAAGGGTGTGAAATGAGGCATAAATTCAGCGATATTTTTTTTCTGTTGCATATCAAGAACATCGTAACTGGACTCTTGAAACAATATACTCCTCTGCGCTGTCCTAAAAAACACAGCACAATCTTTAGCGAATGGCTTCGTCTGGAGTAACGAAATTGCCCCATATTGCCCCATAATGCCCCATAATGTAATAAATTGCCCCATAATGTAATGACGGCCATGTCTACAGCCCACACAAACCACTGTGTCGTGTTTGAATGCGCTGCCCCTGGCATAGTGGCAACTAATCAAGTTTACGTCGTCGACAGCACCCGCTTCCTCTGACACATTCCTCCTTGGGTATTGGCCAACGTAGCCAAGAATTTGTTTCTGCAGCAAGTTTACGCAGTAGTATTTCTTCCTGACGTGACACAAGCGTCAACACTGTAGCTGTTTGCCTCAGAGGACGACGTTCGTACTTCTCCCGCTGTAATGCAAAAGGATCTTAAAAGGCGCCTTAGGAAAGTGCACGCCTCAGTATACACACTCGTCCCCACATGAAGGCCCTTTCGAAGAGCCTCAACACCTCAAGAAAACCTCAACGCCGTGTGCCGTGTACAACATTTTTGGACAAAATATTTCTTTTAAAGTGTTTCCATCAACCGCATTGAACTGTGAAGACTGCCATAAAAAGCAATGAAGAATGCTTTAGCAAAAAGGTTAATAGAAAAAAAATTCAAGACTGCCGTCGGGAGGGCTGCGGACATATTGAATGTTAAAGCGAAATCATACATTCTATGAAAAAAAAAAACTGCGTTAGAAAACTGTTTGCTGCTCAACAATGCCTTTGTCCACAGTAGGTGGGTATATTTGCCGTAGGCTACCCAATGAGGGGCTCGGGTGACCTATGGTGAAGCTGCACACGCTTACCTGTGTGTAGCTGCCGAAAGACGTCGCTCCGGGGTTCGGTTCACACCTCGAGAAGAACTCCAGCGGCTCTCCCTTAGCAGCCGTTGTCCTGCGACCTTTCATTGTGACCGAGAGCAGCGCGTGGGTAGGCACCTGCCGCCTCTGCAGCTCTAGAACGGCTTGGGGGCCGACCGTCTGTGTGAGGGAAAAGGCAGTTGTGACTTCTGAGGAACACCTTTGCGGTTTCCCCTTGCCATTCCCAAGCTGGGCGTTTCAGCGTAGCCGGATAGCACTTTCAGAGCGAAAGCTCTACTCCTCCTGTGAAGCGCTCAAGGTCGTGTATCTCGGAAGAATGACCTTCAATGGGCCGATCGGAAGTGTGGCTGTGACGTCATATCATGTGACCGCCTCGCCTCGGCGCGGCTGCGCCTCGCTGGAGCCGGCAGCGTTCGTTCGCTTTTGCGACTGGGCTGAACAACGTGATTCAGCGCTCCCCTCGCAGTCGCGCTGAACCACGTGACTCGCCGTTCATCTGATAAGATAATAAAATGCGCCAAGCATTGCTTAACGTTCCCAGTATTCAAGTAGCCCATTTAATCGGCCCAATGATGGAAATAGATGGTTTCACTCTGGTCCTTTTTTGTACCGGCCTTTGCCAACACGTGTCCAACACTGGGCCGAATACCTGTGTTGCTTGGGTAGCCATGCAGGAGTTCAATTAAATTCAATTCAATTCTTTATTATTATCATTTCTTCAGCACAGTACATAACATCACTGTCTGGATCTTTAGCCAAAGGGTAGTTATGGATCCATGGAATAAAAGCAAATAGATTATTGAGGACAAATGCTTTCTACTGCATGCCAAAATAATACACATATGAATGGTGGAAAAATGCAAAGCGTACAAGCAAGATGGTTCAAATGACAGAAATACAAAAGGGCTAATGCAAAAAAAATTGAAGAGTGTTCAAAAAAACAAACATATGAGAGCAGCAACCGCATTCTTTATACAAAAGAAACGCAGTTGCCTTAAAAGTGATTATTCAATGACAAATATGAATAGCAAACTCAACATCGACGCTACAAAGAATAATAAGAGAAAATAATAATGCAGAGAGTCGCGCGTTGGAACCATCCGGTTGTGTATTGTAGAAGGCTGATTGAATCTGATGATTGGTATGATCAAGTCTTCTTTTTAATCAAGCAACAACTAAGTCATTGATATGCTATGCAGTTTTGGTTTTAGTTTTTTTGGTTTTATGCGGATTTAACGTTCCAAAGCGACTCAGGCTATGAAGGACGCCGTAGTTAAGGGCTCCGGAAGTTTTGAGCACCTGGGGTTCTTTAACGTGCAATTAAGTTGAACCACAACATACCGTGTCTGACCATGCTTAATCGAGCTTCCGCTCTGTAAACTAGGTTGAGATGGGTTCAATCCCTGCAATTTTTTTCATAATCGGATTGTGTAGACATGAATTTGGGTTCTTCAGCATAATAACACCAGCGTTAACGGAAGTTAGAAGACAGCTAGCTATTCACTGGTAAGCTTGTTAACTTTATCTTCGTAGAAAACTTTTCAACCAAACAGTCCGGCAGTTGGTTGTATTTAGAGATATGCAGCTGGCTATCAATGAGAGCAGTATTAGCCTCTAAAAAGCGAATGCATCGGTGCCATTACCCGAAGGTGTTCGGCCGTACCACGTGCCATTCGAAAATTGCACGGCTGGGAAGCATGGGCAGTGAGATCCATCGGGAAACGCAACTGGTTGGTGGACGTGTTACATTTCCTTCTTGGTCCAGCGCGCGAACTGCTGCCCCCCCCCCCCCTGCTCGCTCTTACAGCTTCACGGGATGGGGTGCTGTGTACGTGGCTTCATATATCTCGGGTGCTAATATCGGAATACAATCCGGCGCCGAAATAAATGTTTAAATTTGAGGCCACTTCAAAAATTGAATATTATAAAATGTTTTTAAAATTTTCCCATGAATACGGATTTCTTTTTGAAAACGCTGAAAAAGAAATTACTTTTATAATAAACATCGTTCCAAAGATACCACCTAACTTGTAACCACGCGCATCTCCCGAAAACGAAAATAAAATATTTCGAGCAGAACAGTTCCCTAATTTTTGTGGCATTAGTCGTTTTTTCTCGTAGTTTTTTTAGGTTAGAATCATGATCAGTGTTTGTTAAAATCCGTGTATAGTTCAGCTTGAATTTCATAACTAAAACGCTCAGAAGAGGGACGCACAACGTCTGAGACACATTGCTTGGTTGTCAGCCTACCAACATTGAAGTTTGGTTTGTGTGACCCTGTATTTCACTTCAACATCGGCAACAGAGGGATGCCAGACATTCTGAAGCACATTGAGGTCAACCTTTGGTCTGCAGACTTTCAAAGCTTGCTTCAAAGGTGAAAACTGCCTGAAACCTCGGATGTTAAGTGCCAGAATTTGACAGCTAACTAGTGAACAGGATTTCACTATCCATTTATTGCGACTTCTTCAGTGTGCCAGACAACACATCTCAATCTTTCAAAAAACTTCGTACTAGAAATTACTGACGTGGTTCTCTGAGATGCCCATTATCATCCCTTTGCAGTTTTGTCTTAGCACTAGAAGGGTCTGTGCAAGCGGCAAAGGTAACCGCCATCTTTCAGTAAGTGCAAGTATTAAAAACAAACTTAGTGCACTACCTCGCATATAACGAAGCTGAATATGCAACCTCGGATATAACGATCTTTCGAGTATTAACCCCCCTGATATAACATTCATTGATTACTTCTAAAGTGCGGTACATTCAATACAAGAGTTTATTCGTGTTGTAGAGGAAGAACGTCCCGAGTTAAAAACTGCCAAGGGTGAGCTCCTGTTCCAAAGCTAAAAATTACAACGTTTAAGTTGAAAGACAATTAAAGTATATAAAATTAAAGAAAGAAAACCAAGGTAACGTAATAACCCAAAGATAAATAACAAACAAAAATATGCACAAAAAGAGAAAGCACAGGAACATTGGAAGGAATAAAACAAAGATATTTGAGGTAAGATTCTAAACAATATTTCTCCATTATGTTAACTCCAGCAGAGAACATAACAAGCTGCGAAAAAATGCACTAGTGAGCAGATGACCCCAGGGCAGAAAAAAAAGTTATTCAGTCGGTGGCAAAGTGAATGTAAATTATAGTGCTATTTTATTTGAGATCGCAATGAATTCCGCACAGAACTGGCCTAAAAATACACTACTTCTTTTCCAGTACTAGTGCGATTCTTATTGAAGAGTTTGGACGGCTGAGAACTACTAAGAAAAAAACGATTATTACGTGCATGAAAGACGGGCATGAAATGGTTAAGGAAATGTTTTGGTTACGGTGAAAATTTCAATTCTGCCGTTTTACTTCTGTCATGTCCGATATGATGGCCTATTTCTCTTTTTACTGAGCGAAAGGGTCTGTGCCCTTTTGAAATGAATACCCACCGCATTGCGGCTTTACATTTTTTATTCCTGGAAATTTCCCAGGAAAATTTGTTACAGCTTTTACCACATCACCTTGACGTGCCGTTAGCGATAGGCTACTAGAACCTAAGAACATATTGATGTGCGTGGCATCCTGCATTATTTCGCGCCGAGACTCGAATATCACTCATTGCTCGAGGATTGCACGCTCTGACAAACACATTTATTCTCGCCCTTCAAGGCTACGCAGAATGAGCAGTGCGTCATGTAAGCACCACAGCCAAAGCACGGAGGCCGTTCCGGACAGTCGCATAGTGGCCTCTAAAACAGCAGCAAGTAGGTACTGCGCACCATTGTAAGAAACACCGGAAGGAAGCCAGTTTCTTTCTCAACATTGCAATGGTTGTTTCCAAATAGAGGTCAACAAAGCTTGTCAATAATCAAGTCCTCTTACTCACCAAGTCATAGAGGTAGCTGCCTCGGAACTGAGCTGGCAAGGGGGGCGTCGGCAACCGGGTGGGAGGCACGACGGCGCAGTTGCCGACCGTGCTGTCGCCGAACGGGTAGTGGCCGTACACAATGAGCAAGTCCGGGACGAACTGCAGCCTCCTGATCGGGAGAAACAGTGAAGTGAACTCCGGGAAAAATGTTTGTTGCGAAAGCAACACTACGCGAGTCACCGAGCCATTTCGCGGACCTGATCAAAGGCCATAACTGCGTATGCGCGAGGAGCGGTGACGTCACACGGCGCGCCGTCGCTGCGCAGGTGACTCAGATGTGCCGCCGCCACTGCCGCGCGCTCTCCATCGCCTCTCTCTCTCTGCTCGTTGCTTTCGCAATCCTCCAGGTTTAACCAGAGCTAAACCACCGCCAATTGTTTTACATACCGCACAATTCTGGACGAAATATTTCTGAACGGCAAATAATTATTTCCGCAATTTTTTCATATGAGATTTCAACTTAACAATCAATATCTTCGCAGATCTCCCGTCGGCAGGCTTGCATTATCTTGTAATGAACGTTTTTACTATGGCCAAACGTCGCTGCGGCGGCCAAATTTCGATGAAGGCGAAATTCTAGAGGCTCGTGTGTGGTGCGATCTCAGTGCACGTTAAAGAACCCCAGGTGGACGAAATTTCCGGAGCCCTTCACTACGGCGTCCCGCATAGCCTGAGTCGCTTTGGGACGTTAATCCCTATTAAACCAAACCAATAAACCAAACCTTTTTACTTGAGGCAAGCTGTGTATTCATAAAAGAATGTGGCATTTACAGACAGTTTTAACGGGTAATTACGTCAATTTATTAACCAGTCTAGTTAACACACCTGGCTAGCTCTGTGGGGAGCGCTCCTACTGAGACTAGAGCTGAAAATCCTATGCACAGCTCCGAAACTAATTTTTCCTTTTTATTGAAAGTCATCGCAAAACCACCCGATACATGATCGTTTCTAGGAGGCCCGCCAGCTCCAGCACATAACTAACAACTCGATGTTCGGGGCATCCCATCACTTTCTTTTTTTTTTTTGCTAATCTTATTATATTTTTATGCGGCCTGTTTATTTACTTGGTTGAAATATGAAATTTATTCCCAAGTAGGTGCAAAACTATACTGAAAGTGGTCCAAGAGTTAGTGTTAAAAGACGGTTTAAGCAACCATGTCAACTCGCGGTCAGAGCAGTGCTGGCAACCTGAGCGAGATAAACGCATATTGTGGTTATACCCACTACAGTGATGACTGTAATGGACTCTCTGTTCATAAAAACTTCAGCTTAAGGTTTTAGTCTTATTTAGTTCTACACCCATCTTTGTATTTACTTGTTCGGAATCAACGCAATTCGCGGCCAATCGCACCTTGAAATACAATATTAATTTGTACCTTTTTAATGCATTCCTTCCTAACTCTTCCGCCTTAATATTTGCAGTCTAGAGGTCTCAATACTTTTTCACAAAGGGGGAATGAAAGACAAAAAGAGTTTTCTTGTCGTTGTGTTGACATCCGTTGTGATCGGTATTTCTCCCAAAGAAACAATAATTGGTGTGTATACCCATGTTGGTATTTTCTACTTGATTGCCTTTTTTCCACCGTAATACTTCGCGATGTCAGCATAATTGCTGGTAATCGCCCTAAATTAAATGCCTTTCATAAATGAATGCCTTAGACCGGTGCTTAATACATTGCGAATTTCCTCGTAACATGAATCACGAAACGGCAGGTTTTGCAAAGAAGAGAAGAATAGCGAGAGGACTGAAAAATATTAACAACATTATTGACATCTATTGCCCAGCATGGCTACAAAAATAGGCCAGTTGTTTAGTGTTCCACAGGTTGTCTTGGCGATTGGCATAGTTATCGAAGGAAGGGCAAAAAGAATAAAGCGGTGAAACAAGTTTTGAGAAAATGCTGTCACCCTGCTTGTGAGCAGTGTACAACGCCGGCACTCATTCATACCTCTAGTACCAGTGAGATCATAAGGCTGTGTTTGTCGGGTCAGAACTATTTTGTAGAAAATACACGCTATGTTTCGCCATGTCTCCCGCTGCCTAATATTCCGCTAGTGTTACCATTTTTGAATCTTTGCAAACATTTCATTAGCTCTAGCTGAATGGCAACATGTATTTTTGTTTCTTAATACCTGAATATAAATATAAATGTTTTGCTTAAACATATATCGAAGCAGCTGATGAAAACGTAAGAGTTTATTCTGAATGCGCAAAACGTTTTAAACCGATCCCTTGTTTCCTTCTAACAGCTGAGCATATTGTTCCCTGCTAATCTTTCAATCTTCATGAGCCTTTAAGAAATCTAAATCCTGTTGCTCTTTGCACTCGTCGCGGTGGCTTGGTGGCTTTGGCATCTGGCTGCTGGTCTAAATGTCGGGGGGTCGAATCCCGGGCACGAAGGCCGTAATTTGATGAACTCTAATTGAAAAAAAAAAACAATGTGCTGCGCGATGTGAGCGGTATAAACTGACCCGCAAGTCCTTCACTACGGCGTTCATCAACATCCACCTGTTGATTCGGGTCGTTAAACTCCATATACGAATAACAAACATTTCTTTTTAACTTCGCAGATTAAATAATTTTAAATGTTTTGCAAGATTCACATTTATCTTTTAGAGTTTCAGGTTTCATGGCCTCGCCCTCTCTGATGAACCATGTTTTTTTACAGAATTTCCTACCAGTATCTTACACAGGTTCAGAACCTCATGCTTCAATCCATCCCTGTGGGATTCTTAAGGAAGTACTGAAATAATAGTAATTCTCAGCAGCTTTTCAGTAGGTAAGCTCTGTCCCTGCAAAACCGTTTAGTTGGGCTAGTTGGAGTAAAAAGGTACAGCACAGAAGGCACGCTTGATCCGGTCCTCTGGAGTTCCACGACCGCTTGATGCAAAGCGCTTTGCATCAAGCGGCCGTGGCAGTACTCAGCCCTGCAATACTCAGTTGAAAGTTTCTTGGTGCTTTCTTTTAAAAACTTCAAACTTTTAAGGATTGCACTCGCCACCGAATTAAATCATAAATTTTCTTCCAATGAAACGTAACAGGAATTTGGAAACTACTTATATGGTTGGAAGGAAGGAGGAACCGATTTCTGAACTATGCTTACAAGGAGTTATTGACCTCTTCATGGTGTCTGTCTTCGGCAAACACGATAGCGAAGCACATGATAGCATCCGCAGCGGTTAAAGACCGGTTTAACGCGCTCTATTTTTCAGGACCGTTTGCCGAGGATAGCTGTACAAGCCGCTTTGCCGCCACCATTCAGGGGAGAGTAGCTGAGAGGCCAAGGAACGACCAAATGAATGACTCAGGTACTGCAATACTGATGTGATAGGTTACACAGTGCGTTAAGTAAGGAACTGACCACAACTGTTTGCTCGGTTACCTCGGGCCATCTGCGTCAGGTCGGTAGTTCGCCTTAAAGCAGCGCTCACTATTACTGGATCACAATATGACGCACTACGCTCACTTGAACTCTTCGTCGAGGAAGTAAATCCACTGTCTGCCTGGAGATGGCGAGGCGAGAGCTGTGAACGCTCGGTGGCGCATAGCCGTCTGGGTCTGGGAAAGGCCATCTAGAGCCTGTCAAGGAAAGGAGGAAAGAAAAGAGCTCCTGCTTGTCAATTTCCAGCTGATTTCATTTCACCTTGCAGCGAGTACAATCTCTCAGCTTGTTTTAGTAAGAGATAAACACTAACCCCAGCAAAGTTGCGTCACATTTGCCGAAGTAAGCCCTCTATTAGACCTTCGTAGGCCGAAAGTAGCCCCAGAACACTCTATCCCGACAAGCTACCAGCGACAACTTTTCCGTCAGTGCAGGTATTGAGGACTCGTGCTATTCCATTGGTTACAGACCTTCATTCCACCGTTCTGCGGCGCCCAGAATTTATGGTCTCAGCAATACGCCTCCAGACATTCTGCATTCTGTCCCAGTAAAGAATAGACAAAGATAAGTCTTCAAGAGCCGTACCTCCATCGCCAGTTTTGACCTGCGCTCTGAACCACATAGTCCTTGTGAGTAGGAGTGTCCAATTTGTTAAGAAAGCCTGATCGCTGTCTCTTAGGTATACTATGGCACAGACCCATCCCGCGAATATTTTGTAGACAGGAAGGTAGTATTATTTTATAAAATGCCAGGGAATGATGGTAACACCGATACAAGGACGGCGCATGCAATACGGAGCAGAGGTGACAGATGCACAGTTATGAACACAAAGTGCGTTCCTTGGGAAGCTAGTAATGTTCAAGTGAGGTGGGCTGGGCGGTAAATTAGAAAGATCACTAGATGCGGTAGGCGAGGATGGGGTTGATTCGAGACCTCTGGCTTAGAGCCGACGTGATCTGCTATAGTTATTATTACTATTTACTGTTGTTTTTTTCATGAAGGTATTCACAACTTTTGTGCCCTGCCAGATTACAGGGTTTCTTGAGGTATCGCTCTTTATATTTACTTAAATACCGGGCAACGGTTAACCCTATTTAAACATTTTTTAGTCAGTGTATCCTTTTTTCTATGTGATGTCTAAGTTTATCTTCAGTGTTGAAATATTATACATAGCATAAGTACCCTGTTATTAGGTAGCTCTACAGATGTTGCCTTCGCAGTAGAATGCTGTCCTATAAGCCCTTGCGAGATTTCGGCGCACAAGAACATCTTATTCTTGGTTTCTACTATAAATCACTGTTTTATTACTTGCTATAAATTTGGAGGGGCCCGTTGAGCTCCGCATTAAGGGTAAGACGGGATGGCGTTAACGGTTAATGACATATATGTGGAACTGACCATTGCCGCCGCGGTGCCTCAGTGGTTATGGCGCTCGGCTGCTGACCCGAAAGACGCAGGTTCGATCCCGGCCGCGGCGGCCGAATTTTTTTGGAGACAAAATTCTAGAGGCCTGTGTACTGTGCGTAGCAGTGCAGGTTAAAGAACCCCAGGTGGTCGAAATTTCCGAACCTCTTCACTACAGCATCTCTCATAGCTTAAGTCGCTTTGGAACGTTAAACCCCCCAAAACCATAAATCATTGTCGACATTACGTTCATGGATCCCTGGAAGTCCGGTGGAAGGCGCAGCCACCTATGGCACTTGTGCGACCCAGATTGCTCTTCTCGAGCAACATTTCGCTGCTAATCAATAATTTCACTGCCGCCTGCCACAGGTGGTCAGTTTGTATACAATCCAGTGGGCGGGTTGTGATCCCACCCCTAAGGCTCTTGACCTAACGACCCACCTATGTTCCTTCTCCGGGAACTTTTGCTCACTACGCCGGCGACGATGACAGCGCCGCTTTTTCTGCATAACGGGAACCTTAACGCTATCGCGTTCTTAAACCTCTTATACTGGAAGAGTTTTCTTTCCTGAACCTAACTTCTACAACTATAGGAGAAACAGCCGTACTTTGAGGCGTAACACAGCTGTCATCATTTGATTTCTCGTCGCGTCTTCGGGCGTGTCGAGAATTCCGGTGTGGAAGATACCACTCTGCCAGAAGACATCGAGCACATTTGGTTTGGTCCGCCTCAGGTCGTTTCCCAGCCGGTCCGTGTGCCTGCACAAACACGACATGGCGAAGCCGTGACTACAAGTGCGGAAAATAAAAAAAAAATTACCGACGATTACGTTACTTCCTAATGCGAAATTTGAGCGCAGCAAAAAGCTGTTTCACCTTTTCGATAGATTGAGGCAAAGAAATCGAGCAACACATGTATGCGCTATCACAGAGTTTTTTTTATTTTTCACACGTATTCCTTTAACAAAGATTCCACTAACAGTTCTTGACAGTCATGAAGGAAGCTTTGTGGTCGGAGAAATAGACTGATATATGTTCGACTTGGTACACCAATGCGTGATTCTCAAAGACGAGATCTATACAAGTGCCTCGCGAGGTTGTCACAGCCGTGGGACGCGTTACGAGCGAGAGGAACGGGATGTTCTCCCGCATAAGTGTTAGGAAATTGCTGTTTGTCTTTATGTCAACATTAAAGTCCCCCACTACTAACATCGGTGTGGATCGATGGACGGTTAATGCGAGTTGCAGGAAGTGCACGACGTCTTTCGTGAGTGCGGTAGGGGCGAAGTAGGCAGCTACTACCAGCAAGCCGTTGGGCAACTTTGCGGCGCACAGTTCGCCAAGTTCATGTGACGTGCCAAACATTTCGACTGGTATTGCAGAGAGACCTGTGCGCAAGTAGATAGCGACTCCCGCCGCTGTGTTGTGGTCTCTGCGAGCACCACAGCAGTATAGGAAATCTATGATTTCGAGAGGCTCTTCGGGATCCATCCAGGTTTCAGCAAAGCAAAGTACAGAGGAATGGCGCAGAATGTGATCGTGGTGTACGTCCTTGGCATGTGCGGCAAGGGAGCGTACGTTAAGAATGTGGTTGTGAATGATGAATCAAGTGCTGCCAGCGAATGACGCGTCCATTGGCTGTCTGCATGTGTTACTGATGTGTGGTTAACATGTTAAGCTTCGCCTGTAAGAGTGGAACGCGACAGCGTCTTGCAACGCTGCCATGGAGTCCACAGAACGCCATCGCCAATTCGGCTGTACGCCTTGCTGGACAGTAAATTTATTTTTTGAGGAAAGGAAATGTATCTCTCTCGCATATCTGGGTGGACACCTGCACCTCGCCGTAAGGGGAAGGGGGAAGATGGGAGTGAACGAAGACGCCGTATTAGCTAGACGCGCCTTTGTTCATTCCAAACCATTCAGCTGGCATTACGGAGTGGCTAGCGTGCTCGTATCGCACTCCGGAGGCCCTGGTTCGATTCCCCAACTCGACCAATTTCGTTCTCGGTTTTATAGATTTATGCGGTCTAACTAGAAAGGTTAATTAGGCTATTTCATATTTACATTATTGCATTTCTATCCATCGTGTTCTGTCATTAACCTGTCAATTGTTGGAACTGTCTAGGATGTTCGACACAACGTATATGAAACGAGCAACGTCTTACTGAGTGGGGAAGTGCGTGGTGGTGGAGGGAACGCGGCTTCGTACTTATCTGTTTTTTTTTTCAGCAGCGTCTCCTTCCGCGGACGCTGTTGTCGCTGCGGCGCGCGTCTTTCTTTTCTTTTCTTCTGACCTCTTCAATCTCCTCTATATTAATTAGGCTAATTGATTAATTAAGCAATTAACTAAACTCAGTCCAACTTAGTTGCAGCATCACTATACGATCCCTTTGATTGGTTGCATGGTTACTAGCCAAAGTACAATTGGCCCCATTTGAAATTCGCGCACTGTGACGTCACGAGCATTTCCACCAATTGAAAAGCATGACATTGGGGGCGGAGCTGGTTACGAGGCCGACGCCGACGCCGACGCCGACGACGACGCGAAACCCAGGAACGGACGCCAAAGAGCTGCGCTCTAAAAAGGCCAGCACAGCTTAACTTCCTCGGCACATTAGCTCTGCGCCTAGAGTGTACCAAGTATTTACATTGCCACTGCAAGTTGTCGATACATGCGACAAGTAGTAGTGGTGTAATTTAAGATACTAATAAAAGGAAGGAAAAGATTTTTGCTAAGCCTGGCATCTGCCATCACTACGGGAAGCACCTGAGCTGGGCCAGCGGGAATAAAGGGATAGCAGGCAGACCGGAGAAAAGAAATGAAAAAGGAGAGGGGAGAGAGCGGCAAACCGCACTATCAAATTTTTTTCGTCCTTTTTTTCAGTGAACACAAGGAATACCAAAAGGGAATGCTGCCGTCATAGGTGGTGTGTTTTTCTTAGCTTGTTTTAAGAACACCGCCATTAAAGATGTCTCTAGGGCTATCAATAAAGCACTTGCCTGGACATTTAAGCCCCTTCCTGTGGAGCCCGAAACTCTTTGAAAAACATCGCTTTGGAGGAGAAAGAACAGAAAAACTGCCCGTCTTTGGTGGCTGAGATGCAAGAAATGTAATAGAACTGCTGAAAAAGCACTGCTCAGATAGTAGGGTATTGAAGGTCTCGCAGCAAATGTTACGAAGAGTCGCAAACTTTCAAAAAATGTAACCAGCTATATATCGAACAAGGTCACTCACTGAAACGCAAATGCTACTCCCAGGGTGGTCTTGCTGTAGTTTGCGGCCGCACGGATGAAAGTCAGCAGGTCCAGCTCAAATGGCCCGCCACCAAAGATGTTGTTCCTGTTGTCGGCGTAGATGGAGTCGTAGAAGGCGATATCGCACAGGCCGTCACTCGCCATAACCGCGTCTGACGTTGTTCTACTGCCATAGGTGCAAATCAGCATCTCCGGCCCGACGTCTGCAAAAGTATGCCCGAACTCCTTTAGGCACAGCGCTTGCACCGTACTCAGAGCGCAAGAAAACGCAGTAGAGGTGAGAATGGCGAGAATTTGGTTTTGAGAGGCGTACCCGCAGCTTGAACAAAGAGCGTCGATGTCAAATGATTTGGCACTGCTCACGGTGGGTTCATAGAGCAATCTTCTCTAGCAATCCGGCCTAGAAAAGCCGCGCACTGGTACAAGGGAAAACAAGTATTTTTGAAAACCAATCGGTGGATAGAGCTACGCAGCTCCTCGATACGTGTTGGATACTGAAATCGCTGGACCATGAATTTGGTAAAAAGAATGTTCCTCAAAAGGATTTTAATAATGTCGAGTAATTGATGCTCTTTTCCTCGTCTAGCATTATCGTGAACGCCGCGTTCCTTCAGGCGGTCCAATATTATGAAAATATGTAAGATGCTTCACACAACCCGCAATCTCCTATGGTTTGCAAGTGATCGTGGCGTGAGCCAACGCATCAGCTCTTACATACCACTGTCCAGCTTACTGTCGTGTCTTGGAGAGTCCTGCCCAAGTTTATACGCTGAAAGCTCAACGCGGAGCTCTCAGTGAAATTGGCGGCGCTCTGCATTACATGTTACATGGATTATGTACTACGGACAGAGCTTGTACGCGGAAAGGTCACTGACTAGAACGGCTCAATTTATGAGTTTCTTATTTTGACACAACCCGCAGAGAAACTCTTCTTTGTTCTAGTGGTTTGTCTAAAAGGTGAAATTTCGCCGTGTGATGCAACAGAATATAAACCCGACTCTGAAATAAAATGGTTATGTTATGAGAAGATATCAGCGCCAAGTGAAAAGCTCTTACGCAACAGACAAAGAAATTTTGGGGGTAATAAAGCAGACACACATCCAGTCCTATCTTGGACTTTCGAGCTATTACCGAGTGGTGCTATCACCTTCCACCTTAAGATTTTGTTATTCTTTCATTGCCGCCGCGGTTGCTCAGTGGTTATGGTGCTTAGCTGCTGAACCGAAAGACGCAGGTTGGATTCCGGCCGAGACGGTCGCATTTCTGGGAAACCATAGTACTAGAGGCCAGTGTACTGTGCGATGTCAGTGCACATCGAAGAAGCAGATATGGTCAAAATTATCCGGAGTTCTCCACTACGACGTCCTTCGTAGCCTGAGTCATTTTGGGACGTTAAACCCCACAAAAAAAAGCGTACTTCTTTCATGATCGAATTTCCTATTTTTTCCAATTACACATTGAAAATTCTGTCTTTTCAGTGAATAAACGTCTTATTACTTCATTCGGAAGTCCGTCTGTCCCTTCTTACCTTCTGGCCTGAGATATATCGCATGCTAGCCATTGCATGCAAACAAACAATCGGCTAATTACTGGTAAAGGTCTTTGTTGCTAGATCATATACCTAACAGAAATGCTACCATGCGTTGTCCTGGAGATTCATGCTGCAAACGGGGCGTGGATCTTTCACACACAAAGTGTGTGTAATCTTTTCCAGCTGGCATCCAAGCCACGTTGCATTGCGCTGAAAGAATGTGATACAACCGTTTGGAGATCGTTGACATTAAGAGCTACAGCCTACCTCTTCCACGTGACTACCTGAAGGTGCAGCTCACTCACTGTCACCGCGTCTTGCCTGTTGTCAAAGAGTGAACGCTGTTAAGTTTGATAACTTGTCATCGAATGAGCCAAGGAAAAGTTTGAAACAAGTGGTGAATTTCTTCAGAATTGCCTTATCCCACAAGAGCATGAACTACACCGGGACACGGTATCCCTGCAATCGAAAGGGGTACACGGGGAATTCAGTAACAGGGTTTAAGCACATGTATACAAAAAAATGTCTAATTGCGCCTTTGTTGGGTTGATACTGAGCTTCCAGGTAGCCACTGGCAGATGACTCCACAGATCCCAGCTCGGGAAGGCTGCTATCTTGAGTGACCGCGTCGCCCGTATTGTTACTGGCTAGGTTTAGTACATCCTTGTACCAAACACTCAGGTACATGTTCGAGCATTGACAGACCGTGGCATATCGATTCTCAACCAGGCAACCGTTTCAAGCGCTCCTAATATCGAGTATATTTAGTTCGTGTTTTGGAGCAATCACTTTTATTTGGCAAAAACTAACCCCTTCGCTTGCCATATAGTGTGGGAAGCTTTCCAATTCTTCGAGTACTTGCTTTACAATTGTATATGTATCTGCAGTACGAAAAGGAGCAGTCAGCTTTGACGGAGCAATGAATTTTGTTGTTACTGCTGATTAGGGAGTTTCAGTCATGATGTACGGTAAGCCGCGTTGAAAGGTTGAGTGCCAGTCAATGTCTAATTAAGGGAGATAAACAAGCAGGTTGCGGTACTCGCTGACAGGGACACTATCGTGACTGTGTACCCTTGTCTCAAAACACTGCAAACATTTCCATGGTTACGCCGAATTTAACTGCCATTTTGATAGTTCATTTTTGCGTCCGAAGTGGTCAAATCTCAGAGGCTGTAAGCAATAACATATACACAGGAAATTGTTGGTACGAAAAACTTTTTATTATAAACGTGCGTTATACTGCCGCGGGGCTTGTGTAGCAAGACACGGCAATACAAAATGCCCAGAAAAGAAAATACATGCTTCCACGTTCCCCTGACGCCAAAAATCAAGTTGTCCGGCTCCCGAAGAAATGCTCAGTGCTCCGACTTCCGTAATGAACGAAGTTTTTTGTTTTTACCGGAAACTTTTACAAGATTTATTGGATAACGGACATCTATCAGGAACATCGAATGGGCTGGTCGCATAATGCCAAACATTTAAAATACTTTCTGCAGTCGCATCAGGACGTAATGTTTATAAATAGGTTCATATCCTTTGAGCAGCCTCTTCACAAATTGGAATTGATAGGTGATCGTAAAATGTGATGCGAGCCGCCGCGGTGGCTCAGTGGTTATAATGCTCGGCTGCTGACCCGAAAGACGGGGGTTCGATGCCGGCCGCGGCGGCTGAATTTATTTGGAGGAGAAATTCTAGAGGCCCGTGTACTGTGCGATATCAGTACACGTTAAAGAACCCCAGGTGGTCGAAATTCCCAGAGCCCTCCTCTACGGCGTCTCTCATAGCCTTAGTCGCTTTGGGACGTTAAACCCCATAAAAACCAAAAATATGATGCGGGAAACCTTTGTTATGCAGCATGGGCGTACATATTATTTTACATTGCTTGCCTTACCACTGCATCTTTAAATTTCATTTCACCGCCACTTTTTGTTTCGCTGCTGCATGGGCTCTTGAGTGTGGAGACGGGTGGGGAGTGGAGTTACGTGAGTGGGTGACAGGTGAGACTTCTCCAGGGTGAAAATGAATGGAACTTCTGAGTGGTTGCGGTGGGTGAGATTGAATGTTATTTCGCCGTCACTGGTTCGTTGCGCTGTTGCCAGGGCTTCTGGTGGGGCAACTTCTGGAGGGTGAAGTTTTTTGGGTGAAGGCCTTCTGGACGGTACGTGAGGGATGACGCTTTTGGAAGGTTGGTAGCTTCGTACACCAAGGCTTCACATGCCGCTAGCCGCTAGCGCTCTTGCTAACAGTCGCTCATGCTAAGGTAACAGACTCCGACAAGGATATATGCTCCTACGAGTGGAGATCCTTATTCCAAACTCGGCTGGTAAGTGATAGTAATTCCGTGGTCCGGCGTAATTCAATAGGTGCTTGTAAAGAAAAGAAACCTTCCGTAACTGTCGCATTCGCAGTCTAAACCTCAGAAGTAGCGTAGGAGTAGGTGAGGAAAAGAGAGAGAGAGGAAGCCGGGTGAATTCAAGACATCCTTGAGGAGGACCCTTGATTATTTTCGGGTACCTGCAGTTCTTTGACGTGCACTCACATAACACACCACATAGGCACTAGATTCGAACCCACTACCTCGTGCTCAGCAGCCGAACCCCTTAACGACCAACCCATCGTGGCAGGTTAAGGCACATTGAAAGTTATACGCGAAGAGCTTTGCGAAAAGTGATCGTCACACTCACTCATCGGTGGTGGAACGGTAGACACATCCGTCGGCGCCGTCGAAACGGGATTAGCGGGAGGGGCCGGTATTCGCACTTCGACAGGTCCGCGGAACACGACCTTCGTAGTGCTCCGGTCTTCAATGCTATCAGCCTCCGTAATAGTGGGAATAGTCAGGGGAGCTGCGTGGCAGTGCATGAGATTTTTCAGCCTCTGCGGTCGCAATTCTTGGCGACGAAACACGTAACCGCGCTGGGAAAAACTGCGATTTTTTAAATCAACTAATGTTTCAGAACAATACATGAACTACACTAGCATTGGACAGAGGAAACTGCTACGACGAGTATGATCCATCCTGACAAAATTCTCACTTCCGAATCTACCTTTATTTTCCTTTCTGCGGAAAGGCCGGAAATTCAGCGCCGTATTGCTACCGCGTGATTCCAAAATTACATGATATTTTTGTAGTTTTGGCACTGATAAATTTCATTAACCGTTCTTTTTTTATCAACTTACAACGAAAATGTTGTTTTATAACTGAACCATAAAATTCAACTTCAAAGCCAATTGCTCTGTCTGTGAGAAAGCGCAGTAATATAGCAAACCCGTTTGCCATGGCTGTTTCTCGTTGCGCAGCACTGCTTTTACGGCGCAACAATCTCGTCAGCTCGTTTCATGCGAGCTGCTTTAAATCAGGCCGTTTTGAAAGTGTATGTGCGGAATATTTTAGAGAATAAACGGCACTGAAGTTCACTGTTCGCGCTTATTGAAGAAACTGATTGGTGCTTACCTCCCCTGAGCACGAAAACCGTGATGGCGACAGATGCGCCTACTAACACAATCATCGCGCTCATCATCAGCAAGATAGGCTTTCCGCTCCTTTCCCTGCAAAAACAGGAATTAAAGATATATGAGCGAAATGAAAAAATAACCAACTTCACCTGGGACGCTATTTTAGATGTTGGCATTCATGTCTACGGCAAATTCTCTCTCTTGGTTTGGGGCCGAAGCTGAAGAAAATTTGCAGAATGTTTGTTCAGCTTGTATATATGCCGTGTTCCTCGTTAATAGTTTTGATGATTGCGCTGCCAACTAAGTGAATAAAGTTTAAATTCTTTCAAGGAAGTTGAGTCAACGTTGCCTATTGCAGTTCCTTGTACTTTTTTGCGTGCTGTGTTGACTGCGAGATTGAGAAAAATACTGCTTAAGAAAAAGTTACAAAAGGTTTGGTTTAAGTTGGTTTATGGGTGTTTAACGTCCCAAAGCGACTCAGGCTATGAGAGATGCCCTAGTGGGTAAGGTGTTTGACCTGCCAGAGGTCATGCAAAGACCTGTTATTCCAAGCGTTTTGCCCTAAAGAAGAGGAACGGCAGGTCAAAGGATTGCCTTTAATCATACGAAGGTCATTTCATTCATTTTCACACGTACGGGCTGCGAATTCGGTTGTGCAAACTTAAGACTACAGCGCTGTGGTGACAGGGACAAGTGTGTTTGGCGCAGCAAATTAGGCGAAACACAAGCGCTGACTGACAACTGACTTTTATTGAACGAAATGTGCACTATATATAGGGAAGCAGTGACAGTTGTAATCACAACCAGTCAATGTCACATGGTGTAAAGGGCCATAAAAGTGAGAAAAGACATAGGCGGTGGTAAGTCCGAAAGGCGATGAAGTTTTGAAAGGGATGTTTCAGTATATATATATATATATATATATATATATATATATATATATATATATATATATATATATATATATATATATATATATATAGGTTACGAAAGCGTGAAGTACTAGACTGCTTATAAGAATATATAGCGAAGTACACGCTTCGTTAAAGGAAACATATTTATTAAACTCGACGTTTCGATCGGAAGACCGATCTTCTTCAGGAGTGATTTTACATTGTGAATGCATCCCCTTTTATAGAGGCGGGCACAGAACAGGTAAGTGGGAAACACAAAGCACATAGCAGAAAAATACGCATAAAATTATTAGAGGCAGTGCGACCCACACACACATACACCAAAAAACCCACCAAAAAAACCAAAAAACCCACATACACCAAAAGAATCATATTTTATTTTTAAATTTAACACAGTGCAAAATGGCATTAATGAAACTTACGGCACCCTCACCTCTCATCCGAGGTCAGGGGCCTACGAAATTAAAGCAACACTGACTAAGTCGTCTGAGGTCATACCCCTTTCTGCATGCCACACCTGTGCCACACCTGTGCCGTTTCCCCCCCCGGGTGTGCTCACCTTGTGGTCACGCGAATGCCGCACAATTTCTTTTTTTATTTTTTTTTATTTTTTCCTTTTTAATTTTACTATGTAAGCTCACATTTTTTTTCTTATATTTTTTTCTTTTTTTACATTCCTTCCAATACTTCCCCTCAACCAGGGGTGGGTGCACTATAGCTGGGTGCGAAGAAAAAGCACTACTTTAAAGGTTTTCTTTTACCTATTTCACTTTTTTTTCGAGGTTTTTCCTTGCTCTGTTCATTTTCTTTTTTTTCTTCTTCTTCTTCTTTTTTTTTCTGTTGTCTGCTCCCTCTGTTGGAGGGTCATATTTTATTTTTTTGCTCTCGCGGCCAGGAGAAGGAACAAGTTTTCGCATTTTTCTACGAAAGTTGTTGCACGGCCACGCACCTGTCAAGCACCTCCCAGCTGGACACGACTGTCAATAAGCAAGCCTGTGGTGCTTGACAAAGCAGAGGCCGCATCTGGACGTTGTATTTTCTGACTGAGTACCTGTTCCTCGCACTCTCTATTTTTTTTTTGGTGTATGTGTGTGTGGGTCGCACTGCCTCTAATAATTTTATGCGTATTTTTCTGCTATGTGCTTTGTGTTTCCCACTTACCGGTTCTGTGCCCGCCCCTATAAAAGGGGATGCATTCACAATGTAAAATCACTCCTGAAGAAGATCGGTCTTCCGATCGAAACGTCGAGTTTAATAAATATGTTTCCTTTAACGAAGCGTACACTTCGCTATATATATATATATATATATATATATATATATATATATATATATATATATATATATATATATATATATACATACATATATATATATATATATTGTAGAGCGGTTTATTGGCACCTTCAAGCGCCGGCGACGAAGACCCTGGCGCAAGAAGTCTAGGAACGAGCGAGGCGAGGGACCGGCACACAAGCGGCAGTTCTCCAGCACGAGCCTGCTACGGGCGGCGCTAGCGCTTCGTCGTCGTTGGTGGCGGTGCGGGATCACCTTCTTCATTGCAATATATATATATATATATATATTGCGGAGTGGGAAGAAAAAGCACTGCTCGAAAGCTTTTTTTGAGGTTCTCTCCCTTCTGTTCTTTCTCTTTTTTTCTTTCTTTTCCTGCTCCCTTTGTTGTGGGGTCAAGATATTTTTCCCTGCCCTCGCGGCCAGGAGGAGGCACCAATTCCCGCATTTTTTCACGAAAGTTGCTGCACGGCCACGCACCCTGTCGGCCATTTCAGAGCGAGACACGCCTGTGAATAAGCAAGCCTGCGGTGCTTAACAAAGCATAGGCCGCATCTGTACAATGTATTTTCCTACTGCTTACGTGTTCTGCGCATTCTCCATTTTTTCGTGTGGGTCACACTCACCCTTTTCTGCATACATGCTTATCTCTTTGTTTTTCGCTTGTTTTTTACTTGTATTTTTTCTGCTATCTAATTTTTTGTGTTTCTGGCTCACCTGTTCTCTGGCCAACGGTTATAAAACGGGAAAAGGGGAAACATCACAAGAGACAAACCACCCCTGAAAAAGGTGGGTCTTCCGATCGAAATGTCGGGTCAGATATGTTTCCTTTAACGAAGCGTATACTTCTCTATATACTCCTTTAATCAGTCACATACCTCATGCTCTCGGAACCTATATATATATATATATATATATATATATACAGGGTGTCCCAGCTAACTTGGACCAAGGTTTATAAAATAAACTAAGCGTTCTTCAGAACTTAAATTGTGTGGATGTTGTTGAGGTTTATCTAAAGTTACAGTACCATTTTTTCGCACCTCCTGTTTGAATAATTAGTCGAGATAAATAAATTAACTTTTTAAATATAGCTTGAAACGTCCAGGCGTCAACAGGAAAGTTGTGGAGCTCCACAAATATCGTCCAACCCAGGCACTTCCAACGAGATAGACCTAGCGTGGCCATTTTTATTCGGGAAAAACGAAAGCCCGTGGAGTTTAAAAAATACCACGTGACAGCGCGCTCCGTGCGCCCGGATGCGCCGCGATTACAGCGCTCTCATCCGTGCTTCGTAAGAAACATCACCCGCTTCGGGCCTTTCGTGATGCCCAAGACAGGGCTTCGCGATGTGCTTGGTTCCAAGAGAAGCGCCAGTGGGTACGGGCGGCAATGGAAAGAAAGCGCGGCTCCTGTTTTTCAGCGCAATTCACGCGACGTTATCAGGCTTGTTATATGCGTCTTTGCTTGTTGTGATCTTGCTCCAAAATTCAAACTCATGAGATTGTCATCGTTCCTCCGCATGCATTCTGCTAACGTGAGTGTGCAGTTATTGCCGAAGAAACTGGAGCCCCGCTTTCTTTCAACTCACGCCCGAACCCACTAGCGCTTATCTTGGAACCAAGCACATCGCGAAGCCCTGTCTTGGGCAGCACGAAAGGCCTGAAGCGGGTGATGTTTCTTACAAAGCCCGGATGAGAGCGCTGTAATCGCGGCGCATCCGGGCGCACTGAGCGCGCTGTCACGTGCTATTTTTTAAACTCCGCGGGCTTTCGTTTTTCCCGAATAAAAACGGCAACGCTAAGTCACCCTCGTTGGATGCGCCTGGGTAGGATGATATTTGCGGAGCTCCACAACTTTCCTATTGACGCCTGAACGTTTCAAGCTATATTTAAAAAGTTAATTTATTTATCTCGACTAATTATTCAAATAGGAGGAGCGAAAAAATGGTACTGTAACTTTAGATAAACCTCAACAATATCCACGCGATTTCAGTTCTGAAGAACGCTTAGTTTTTTTATAAACCTTGGTCCAAGTTAGCTGGGACGCCCTGTATATATATATATATATATATATATATATATATATATATATATATATATATATATATATATATATATATAGAATAGTAGACATTAATACAGCGATAAGAATCACAAGGTGTGGTTTTCACGAATGATCGAATTTCATAAACTCATTTCATTTATTTGGCCCAATTATTTATTTCGGCTCGAACTCCTGCCATCTTCAAGAGTCTTGAATTCATCTCAGACATGAGGATTGTGACGAAATTTGGAGAGAGGCAGGCAACGTGAAATGGTTAATAAAAGCAGTTTATTTGCTGCTCTTCAAATGTTGGGGCGCGTAGAGACTTTCTCACTCGGCGCGTCGGACGGCCTCCTTCGTTGCTGTCCCCGAAACACCTATGTCGATAGGAGCCATGCAGGCTACTTTGGTGCCGGACACGTTTGTTTGCCGGGACACTTGGTCGGTGTGCTCAGCCCGTGTTCATCCCAGGTTTATTCCTCGCGCGGGTGCCAAAAATTCAGCGGGAACTTGCTCGAGAAGGGACGGTAAGCCTCACCTCAGTAGCGACTATAGATTGACTGACCCACCCGTGACCTTCAACCGGGGATTTCTTCTCTCCTCTCGCCAGCCTGTTCATTACTCCCCGTTACAACATCGCCTAAGACCCTAATACCCGTGCCACACGGACAAATTTAATGCCATTAAGTGCATACTGCCTTAAGTTTTAATGGCATTCGTGCGGTGCCACACGCATAAATTTATTGGCATTAGCCTTAGTGCAATTCGCGACCTACTGAATTCACTACAACTCAATCACCCGTGCAATGCGTACTCTCGTTCCCATTCCACACGCAGAAAGGCATGCAGCTTTGCTAGTAACAACTTCCTAACCAGTAGGAAATGGCTAGTTCTTAACTTTCAGTCAGATGAGGCATCTATACCGCATTTTCGATGCGAAGAGGGCCATTTTAACCAGCCTTATTAACAGGTACTCTCGACTTATGTGCTGACATGCCAGTTTATGGATTCTGTTTCAACTTATAAAGCAGAACGGCCCTATTTTCTGGAGAGAGAGAGAGAAATAACATTTATTGACACCCGTCAAAAGGTTGACCCGGATCCGAGTCGCAGCTCGGTCCCAGCCATGTCCTCCCCCTTAACCGTCGACCGGAATCTCCTGGATCTCGGCAGCGGCCAGGGCGAGACGGATGACAGTGCGTTGTTCTTTTTCGTCCTCTTTCAGAAGCAGTGTCTCCCAGGACTCAGCAGTTCTGTAAGGCTCTCCAAAGCTAGGACATGTCCATATCATATGGACCATGTCCGCTATGCCCTCGCAACGCTTGCACATGGGGCTGAAAATCTCCGGGTGCCACTTACTATAGAGCTGCGGGTTCGGGAAAACTCCAGTTTGTAGCTTGCGCCGCATGACCTCTTCGCTTTTAGTGAGTTGTCTATTCGGTTTTGGAAATTTCGCTCTGCCTAATTTGTAATGATTTAGAATTTCTTGGTATGTATTAAGAATCTCATCGAACCGTAGGGGCTCTTCATCTCGCGAGGGGGATGGGGTTGCGTATGAGACGCCCCTGGGATCCCGGAAGGTAGCTAACCCTCGGGCCAGTGTGTGTGCTTTCTCGTTCCCCCTCAAAATCGTTTTTACATTACATTTGAACAACAATCTCGATATATTGTGCAGATTAGCAATGTTTATATTCAGATGAAACTTTTGACTACCTTGCAGGCGTTATCGTCATCGTCACTTTCGATAATGGCATTAAATGTAAACGTGTAGCACCAACTGCGAAAATAATGGTATTAACAAACTTAAGGCCTTAAGCATTTACTGCCATTTCTTGTACGCGTGTGGCACGGGTATAAGACTCCCCTTCTTTGCCTTCGAAGGGGATCGGGTGCAGCAGACCATGTGGCCCAGATGTCTGGTCGCAACACATGGCGCCTGCTCCAACAAGCGGGGTGGATTACGAGGCAAGGATGCACTGCGGCTTGCCCATGCTTCTGGAACGAGTAGAATCCTCTACTAAACCCCCTACTTTCACCAGCGCAAACAAGATAGTGACAAACTGGAGGTCATCCACCAGAAAGCCATGAAGTGGGCTGTCGACGTCCCGGTCGCCATGTCCAACCAGAGACTTCTAGCTTTGGGTGTGGTGAGCACATTCCGGGAGCTTCGAGAAGCCCACTAAGTCAACCAATACACGCGTCTTGCACAGACCACGTCCGGTCACCGGCTCTTGGGCCGGCTACCCATCAAACACGACTACCACGTTGAGGAAGGGAGAGAGTTCCAGAACACTGGAGACGCGCCCTCCTGGTCGGATCCCTTCTCCGCAACATGTCCAGAGAAGACAGGCGGTCGTCGCCAGGCGCGCGCGGAAGCGTTGGCGCGATACTATGGTAACCAAAAACACGTGTATTACGTGGACGTTGCCGGCCCACACCACGGGGGGTGGTGCACGGCCGCAGTCGTACGCAACACAAACACACTTACCGGGCTCACTTTCAAAGCCTACAGTGCAACATTCGCGAAATGCTGTTAGACAAAACATTCCGTCACAGTGTTGACACGAATGTTGTCGGAAAAACTGGCGCCACATGAAGGTGGGTCAGGTGCGGGTATATATAGACCAATGACATGTATAGATTCCGAAGTGGTGGTTCTCAATTTACAGTGTGCGTCATACGGCCACTTGAAGACGTCAGCCAATTTTTCTCGCCCTCGCAGGGATTTCTGCGCCATCGGCGAACAATATACAAATACGTCGCCGGGCATTCGCATAAAAAATCCTATGCTCGAAGTTGCTGCCAGAAGCTGTTAATAGAAGCACGATTTATTACCAAAACGTTTGCGAGTGCTTCGCTTGATATTACTTACCGTTCGCCCTTCGGATCTGGAAAGAGGTTGAAAAGAGGGACAATACAGCACTTAGT
Organism: Amblyomma mixtum; assembly: GCF_055824585.1. Classification (NCBI taxonomy): domain Eukaryota; kingdom Metazoa; phylum Arthropoda; class Arachnida; order Ixodida; family Ixodidae; genus Amblyomma; species Amblyomma mixtum. The sequence continues at coordinate 68,787,030 of NC_143015.1, read as the reverse complement.
CGTCTAACCATGCGGCCCACTAACTCATCAAAACTTTAATAAAACCATAGTCATGTTAACGAGCAAGGTCCATACCTACTACTTTCTAAAGAAATGGAAGAAACATATGCATTGCGGAAGCCCTTTGTCCAAGGGAAATTTGGGTTTGTCGAAGCGTTGGTCCCGTGTACTGCGCGGTGTTAGTGCACGTTGAAGAACCCCAGGTGGTCGAAATTTCCGGAGCCCTTCACTACGGCGTCCCTCATAGCCTGAGTTGCTTTGGAACGTTAACCCCAATAAACCAACCAACCAAACCGATAAATAAAAAGCTGCTAAATATATGATGAAAAAATAGAGATATGGGACAATGACGAAACGCAGATATTTCTCTTGCTATTGCAGAGACACGGAACTTCACTTCTTCGTTATGTGGTTTTCATGCCCTTCATGCCCAGCTTTCCTGAACGGTACAATGAGTGCAAAAAGTTTCTGAGTACCGCATTCGTCTTATTGGTGCTGGCGGGCTTGGAACATAAATCTCTACCAGAGCCAAGTATTCACAGAATAGAGGGGACGAGGCATAGCATGTGAATTGTTTAGAGTGGCACCCTTTCAACGGCTCTGGGCTGTTCTCTAGGGCCTGCATAAGTGCACAAGGTGCTGTTAAACAAGGTTAAAGAACTTTCGTGCCCTTATTTTTGGGATAGTTAAATATATCGTTGATTTGAGCTGAGCCGACTGTGCCGGGTTTTTGAGTTATCGCGTAAAATAACGATCTTGCGAGGGCACATAGAAATCGCATCACAAAGTTGACTGAACACTGGGCAGCGGCTGACATATGCCATGAAAATCCGCAGGGGCGGAGAGGAAAAATTCGCTATTCTGTTAAAGCTTCCAGTGACTCTCCTAAATGTCGCAAACTAGAGCCACCTCTCGGTTGCCAGTAGCAAACACCGTGTAACGGCAGTGAGGTTATTTGCATTTGTAACCGAGAAAAGTCTAAAGAATGCGGAGAGATGATGCGCGTTTACGTCGACACTGTTGACCTACTCTTCCTACGCACTGCAGAATCTTGACTTATAGAATGCTTCCAGCGCTCGCACCGGCTGCCTCTAACGCCCATGGAAAAATCTTTATGGTGCACCAGTAACTCCAAATTTGTACGGTGATTGCGGACCATGTGCGAACTAGAAGCTCTCGTCCAGACTTTCTCTGCCTGTGGTGCTTGACTGTCCCCCGGTATTTACTCAAATACCTCGAGCAGGAAGCAAACGTCATAAGGCCAGATAGCCTATAGAAAACTAGGAAACTTGAAAACAAATACGAGCAATGTCAAGTGACATGCGCACTTGAGCTTATGAACGAAACTTCTCTCCTGCATCATTTGTTTCAGAAGGCGTCGCTGCAGGAAAGTAGCGAGCACAATGCAAGCCTGAAATTGGCATTACCTGTGCAGCTATGTTCGCTTTTTTTTGGTCCTCAAGAAAAAAAAAAGTGTGTTTCCAGAGGGAAACTTTCCGAATAGCGGAATGCTTCAGTTTACCGTGAGCACGGTCGAGTCCTTATAATACTGACGACGGCATTTTCCTCGCCTTTGTCATTCCGGTAGTGCTGATGTCTAGAAACTGTTCACCGTGAGAAATGACACTTTCTGCAAAAGGATTTGTTTTGCAAGACCTTCGTGCAGGGCTAAAAAATGACGAAAAATTTAGCCTCGCTAGGCAAAATAACAATGAGGTGCACTCGAACTTCTGTTTTTACTTCGATTTCGCTTTCGGTTCGAGGCTCGATTCAAGAGGGCACTGCGATAGCGGTATGCTTTAGTTGCATTGCGCGCGGAAGGGATGTGTGAAGAGAAAGACGATATGCAAAGTACAGAGCGAGAGGCTAGCACTTAAACAGCATGATCATTGTCTAACAAAAGGTAAAAACAGCGCTAAATTTAACAGCAATCACACAGAAAGGCGAACAGGACGGGCGCTTACTTCAACTGTCCGTCGTTCTCAGTGGTTTGTGTGAAATTTAGCGCTGTTTTGTAGCGAAAGCTACATTGGCCACGAACTTGCGATTTCGCTGTGGCAGTGCTCCAAGGAGGCACAGAGACCGACATTGAGCCGTTGCCTAGCAACCGCCGCAGCTGGTGGACGCCGTTTGCTCGCCGCGCCATCTGGCATGACGTCACCGCGCGCCTCGCCGCGGAGCCGCCGCCACCATTTTGTATGACGTCACACCGCTTGCCTCGTCGTTGCGCTCGCTTTCGCAACGTATATTCTGGCATAGCCGAGCTAAGCCACTGCCAAGTTTTCTTTTAAACTTTTGTTAGAGAATGCTCCACCAACTAGCCCCGCAAGATGTGCTGTTAAACATTCGATTGGTTGGGGAAACCAAAAGGAAATAAAAATAATAAGCCCCTGCCTGCACCGTGCTGTTAAACAGCGGGATGTTCGACTGCGACGCTGAGGTAGTGTCCTAACGCAATGGCCACCGAAACTGACCTGTTCGCGCCACCTCAGGTTCGAAGCCAACTCGCGCCCATAGAGTGCTTTGTATTGAACTGTTTCGCATAGTTGGCCATAAACACTCCTGGAAGATTGCCTACAACCCGTTGGGTCCCCCTTGGAAAGTGGGCCACCTAGCAGATGCCTGGGGCGAACAAACATCGGCGAAATCTGGGATTAGGGGTTTTCGTGCAAGTGCACTAAAAAACGCAGTGAAGAACGAAGGCCACCCTACCCTGTGCCGCCAATTATTGCTCTTTTCTTACGAAAAAAATCTGGTCGTCCGCATAAAACCAGCCTATTTAGAGAGTAAGATGGTGGTTTGATTGCTGATTTTCATGCATTAGTAAGCAAAATCGTATGGTCCGAGATATGCACATTGACGGATCCTGTTAAGGCGTACAGCCTTTTTGTTAGTAAAATCAAGGAACTTTATTACAAGGTATTTTCTCTTAGACAAGTAAAAAGAAACAAGAAATGTAGGAATCCTTGGGTTGATACCGCGCTTTTAAAACGAATTAAAGAACGAGATAAGCCTTTTACCACTTTCATAAAGACAAGGCAACCAGAATACCTATCGGAATTCAAAAAGATCAGGAATAAGCTAAGCCGCGACATCAAGCTGTGAGTGCTATTATGAGAATAAGTTTACTCATATTCTTAATGATCCAAAAAAAGTCTGGAAATCATTGAATAATCTGCTCCCGCACAGTGAACACAGCTCAGTTTCTGAGCTCATTGACAAAGGTGTTGTATTCACAGGGACTGCGCTGGCAGATAAGTTTAATCAGCACTTCTTAAATTGTGGTGCGTCAAATGCTTTCGTTTCTGACAGCCCGACTTATCAGTCATATATTCCATGCAGTATGAGAAAACCCCTCTTTCTTGCACCAACAGTTGAAGCTGAAATAAGTAGCTTATTCTCCAAGTTAAAAAATTCCACAGCATGTGGTGTAGATTGCATAAAGGCAGAACCAATAAAAGCTGTGGTGGTGCTTATTAGTAAGCCTATGGTACATATATGTAATTTAATAATGCGTACTGGTTCATTTCCCAATGAGTTAAAAGTTGCACGAGTATCGGTAATTTTCAAAGGGAGAGACAGAAACGACATGAACAACTACAGGCCGATTTCAGTTCTACCAGTTTTTTCAAAAGTCATAGAGAAAGCTATTAATGACAGGATTTTAAATTTTTGCACCCGAAACAGCATTTTAACAGACCAACAGTACGGTTTCCGGAAACACCAATATACCGAAACGGCGCTGCTAAACATTAAAGAAAAAATAATAAGTAATTTTGAAGACAACTTGTATACAATAGGAATATTTCTAGACTTTAAAAAAGCGTTTGATTCTATTAAGCATGATATCTTGTTTCAAAAGTTAAATGAGTATGGGATCAGAGGTACCGCTCTTAACTTAGTTAAAAACTACTTAACGAACCGACTGCAGTATACCTACATTCGTCACCACAAATCATCACTTCGTGAAATTAAATTCGGTGTTCCGCAGGGGTCCATTCTGGGGCCGCTTCTTTTTCTCTTATACATTAATGACATTACAAACGTGCCTCTAACACCTGACATAATCATATACGCTGATGACACTAATGATTTTTTTTTCGGGCGAAAACTTGTATGCTCTCCAACAAGAAACAAATATTTGGCTCGGTAATCTTTCAGAATGGCTTAGAGTAAATAAGTTAGAACTAAACATTAAAAAGGCAAAATACGTTGCCTTTCGCCCTCGTAACAAGTGCATTGATGACAACATAGTAATAAAATTCCGTGATGAAGTCGTCCAGCGCTCCACTTGCCATAGGTTCCTTGGTGTTACGTTTGAAGAAAACTTAAACTGGACCGCCCACGTCGACAGCGTGAAAACCAACATTGCACGATCCATCGGCATTATTAATAAACTAAAGCATTTCTTTCCTTCTCGATTAAAAAAACAGTTGTACTATAGCCTAGTGCATTCACGCCTCCAATACTGTTTATCTGTCTGGGGTACCACGACGAAAACTAACATCGACAGCTTGCTAACCTTTCAGAAACGTATGATACGTGTCGTTGAAAATGCGCCCTATAGAAGTCATTCTGCGCCTCTTTTCAAGAAGAATAGTATATTAAGAATACAAAATCTTATTAACAAAAAAAACAGCTATTGTAATATTTCGAGAGATCAGCCATAATGAAAGCGCATTTTGAAAACATACCTTCCAAAAGAGCACACATATAATACAAGATACACTACGTACAACACAGGCAAGATAAGGACAAACTACGGTATGCAAAAACTATTTTTTATAATTCCAGATTTCCTAAATCATCCATCCTCAGAATTGTAAACGAATCGTCATCTCTAGGAAACTTAAAAAAAAAAGTGAACTTGTACCTGTTATCTATTCAGATATGATTGTTTTCCTTGAAAGTGTAACATGCTTTCACTGTTTCTATTATTTATTGCATGTTACTTACCTTCCATTTTAAGTGTATGTATATACTTTATGCAGTTTCCTTACCCCGTGTTGCTCGAGTGTTTTGTGTTTTCAGAAAGGGGACTGACACTTAGTCAGGCATTCGTTGCCTTTTTGACAGCCTCCTCGACAGACTTTTTTGTATTTTTGTCGAAATAAACATTCATTCATTCATTCATTCATTCATTCATTCATTCATTCATTCATTCATTCATTCATTCATTCATTTGCAATTTGATTTCTGTGAAATATATACACAGGAGTAACAATATTATTACCAACAATGCAATCTCTGATCCACTCGAGTAGTCGAAGTTGTACAGCACAGGGGACTCGAATTTTGAACGTACCACACTTCACGCTAATACTTGCAAGAGAGCGCCTCAGTCAATGCAGTTTCCTACCTGCCGACGTGGCTGCTGTGAGGACCGAGCTCGTTTGTCCGGGCTGCACCTGACCATATGGCATCTGTGCATAGACGCCTTGATTGTACGCTGCAGGGTCGTAGCCGTACTGGCCGTACGGCTGAGCGTACGCAGCAGGGTCGTAGCCGTACTGGCCGTACTGCGATGCATAAGCGCCAGTGTCGTAGTTGTACCGTCCGTACGTCTGGGGATAGGCAGCAGTGTCATAGTAGGCGGCGTTCTGCATGACGATGACTGCAAACCTGATGACCTGAAAATCAATAACAACTTCTGCATGGAGAGCAGAAAACGATTAATCTGTTCTCTCCGTATTGAAATGCCTAAACGACGCCAGTGATGGGTACTTACATAAGGGTGGACATTTACGTTGAATACATCTGTGGTTCGATGATCCACTTGAAGTCGGCATAGCTGGCCATGGATAGCAGGCTCAGCGCAAGTGCCGTTCGAATAATTGTTCGCGTGAATTACGATGAATTGTGCAATAATACAGCAAATGGATACGGTTAGATCGGAAGGAGTTTCAGACCTTTTCGTCTGATATGCGGTATTGATTTAAGCCGTCTGCACAAGTGCTAACGCTATTTCAATTGCAGACTGAGTTGGGAGCAAGGAACAGTTATAGAAATTTTGTAAACCACAGTCGTATACATTGCATTTTGCTCTGCATCATTATGCAGGACGCCATATGTAGAATTATACCGCTAGAGAGCCGAAAAGTAATAAACACATCATGGAGTTGCAGCCATGATGGGAGAGTGAGCTCCCTTACCTTGCAGCATGTCCGCTCAGATAAGGTTTTTTTTAACTAAGGTGAGCCGAGTGAACTACGAAACTTATGACAAATAGCCTGACGGTGCAATGTTTTGTTCCGAGCAAGACTTCGTGTATACTCCTTGAGAAAGTGTGACATAGCTTTCCAGACTGCTTGGTCACTTTTTCTGCATCTCTTGCTTGACTGCAACGTGTGAGCTCACAGTTATCCCTAGAAATGTTGATTACCTGAACCCATACTGTCACCTATAGCGCTATAGCGCTGTCACCTATGGCAACATTCATTGAGCCTGCTGGTATAATGTACCGGCTGCCGTACTACCTCTAAACTTTTGACGGGGGTTGTAGAGCACTAGTCTGCGAAGGGCTAAACCTCAAAGTGCGCAATGTTATGCGCGGCGTGATGTTCTGACCATATAAGTGGCGAGAGCTACCTGAGAGGTCTTCTCTGATCCTGAATCAATGGAGTTAAGACCACCCATTGCATCGATGAACCCAGCGATGAAAGCCGCCGCGGTGGCTCACTGGTTACGGTGCTTGGTTGCTTAGCAAAAAGACACAAGTTCGATCCTGGCCACACCGGTCGCTTTTCGATGTAGGCGAAATGCATGGACTCGTGTACTGTTAGATGTGAGTGCACTTTAAAGAATCCGAAGTGGTCGAAACTATATGAAGCCCTCCACATCGGCGTCCTTCACTGCCTGATTCGCTTGGGAAAGATAAACGTCCCAAATCATTAAAAACATAAATAAGAAAGTGATTAATAGCCTGATGTAATAACACGTCCCGACGAGAAACACTGCCGTTTGATGAAGACATGCGAGGAGCCTTGCAACAAGGATGCTATGGTGTGCTCTGCGTGGCCTTACTCCTGTACGGCGTTTTTGACTGTCCTCATCAATTTCCACCACCTGGAGTTGCGCCACCACCGCACAGCACACTTGCGTTGTTCTACTCCGCCTCCATCGAAAAGCGGCAGCTCCGGCTGGTGATCAATGGTGCGACATTGCTCCCTGCACCCAACAGCAAGAAACGATGAATTGACTCACCGAGCGAACTAGCCGAAGAATATACGCTCACGCAGACAACCAAGAGGGTGTCTACTAAAGCAGCAAAGCAGAGGCTTTCCGTGAATGACGTAGACCCCGCTGAGGAAGACCCCGGGATAAGCTGGCGTTCGAGGCACTGACCTCGTCTTCTTCTTTGGACAAGTAGTGCCTACTTGAGTTTGCGCCCGGCACGCGCTGGGGTGCTAACAGCTGACGACGGTGTGTAAGAGATGTGAATTTGTGAATTTTTTGGGAGTGAATGAGATCAAAAGTAACCCGATCACTTCCAGTAGAAACTAGAACTACACCGAGAAGGATGAGTGAAGTCTACCGCGTTGCGTTGGCGGCGAAATACAAATGATGCCGGTGTGCCGCAGAGCAAGCGTCGGTATTTCAGTTTCTTAAACGTAAACCCAATATGCCCGCACCGCTCATAGAGGAGCGCAACTTGCCTGCGCCAGAACAGGGCGCAGAAACATTATAAAAAGTGCGAAGTATGAATGCCGGTTAGTTTAGCGCGGCATGGTTACTGAGAAATACTGGACTCATTAGAGAAACAAAAAAAAAAATACCTTGGCTTACCAAAGGAGAGTTTATAATGTTCTACTGGAAAATGAGAGAGGTCGCAATCTTTTCGAACGGGACACGAAATGCTAAACCTTATAATATTAGCCCTTCTTTCCTTACTGTCTTGAATAAACAGCGCGAACGAAGACGAGCACAAAAGAAAAGAAAACGGACGACACAGCGCTCACTTTTCTTGTCTTTTGTGCTCGTCTTCGTTCGCGCTGTTTATTCAAGATGCTTAACCAACTAACCCCCAAAAACGTGTTAACTCTCCTTACTGACTTAAATCCACCTTCCGGGTGTTGATAGACTCACTCGATGATGTTTTATCGCGCGTCTTAACGCCTACCAGTTTCCATACTTTTTGGAAATTACATCCTGCCAATTACGGTTTCAGCGCCGCTTCTGTCTTACCCGACCCTCTGAAGTGGGTACACTGTAAACATGAATACGCCTACATGAGAGGAAAAAGGGAGTGGGAGTGCGCTAGAGGACCGCTTACTCCATTTTACTACTTTATTTTTACAGTGTACGTGCTCCTAGACGCTTCGACAACAACAATGTCATACGATGACCAGATGAGTGCAGTGTGGGAATGTGAACGTCCAGAAGGTGCAGATGTGATATCAGATCATATTTCGTAAGGCCTTTGAATAATTTTGACTACCTGATTATTTTTTCAGTGTACAATGGAACCGCTTCTCGCATGGTCGTTTCAACGTCCCGCCTCCAACAAAACGCAGGCGCCGCAGTCAGTATTTCATCCGACCTGCAAGGGATTTTTAGGTGAGGATGATAGCTCAGCATGATTTCGATCGTTGTGGAGATATGCACTGCCCTGTCACAGTAATTTCTTAGGTAGGCAGGGTGGCTGGTAGCAGGTAGGCATACCTGGTCGTCAGATTGTTGGACAACGCCGAAAGCCGTTGGGGTAACAGGTGTCATCGTGTGGGCGTCGGTCAACGGTTCGTCAGGGACGGAAGGTCGGAGGCAGGGCAATAACTTTCTGCGTGCAAGCTGAAAGCCTTCATCGACCCCACGCTGCGGTACCGGCGAGTGCGGATAGAGATTAAGACAGCTAGAAGAAAGCACTTCAGGGCACTGAGAACTGATTATAGCTGCCTGCAAAGCCCACGAGTCCAAGCATAAAAGCAGACGTTCCCAAAAACAGTTAGCAGTGCAGCCTTATTACGCGTAGCACACGGCACTCGTTCCGAGCTCGCCCAAGCCGAACGTATGTTTTCTCGCATGAACAATGGGGATAGGTAAAGCTGGCGAGCGTGGCAGCCGTAACTCAAATGCTATTTTCGCGGAGCGGGCAAGCCTCAGACCAAAGTTCAGCCCTCGTGCAATGGCGGCGTGTAACTAAATCCGCTCGCCTGCGGTTGCGACGAGAACAGTGCCGTGTTTTTGAAGCGCTGTTGCATCGCTGGGAGGCGCTCGTAGAATGCTTATTTTGGTAACAGGAAAGGCTAGAAAAAAGCAGGGACATGTCTTCTATAGCAGGAGACACTTTCCGTACGTACAGGCACCCAAGAAAGTTTTCCGAACACGAAAATTGCATCAAAGCCTAAATACTGGGAAGCCTAAGCATGCAGCCACGAAGTGAAATGTGTGCTTTGTAGTTCCCAGCGCGACCTGAAGAATGCATCCCTCAGTGCTTGGTTGCGGGTCAAGTCATCGAGGAAATTAACGTGTTTCGTGATTTCGGCGTTCCGAACACTTTTGTGGGCACCTGTACATATGTACAGTCAGCGTAACATACAACGGCAACTGGAAAATCAAAGTGGAAACAACACCAAATAAGATGTTAGCGGAAGGAGCCCGAATGCTAGTGCACTTAAAGTTTTACTTGAATGGTACCCACACTGTTTCGTGGAAGGTTTAATGAAACTAGTCTGTATTTCTTCTACAGAACCTAGTATTTTTGCTTTCTTTCTGTGAGGTTTCAGTTATCCCGATCGTGCTTTATTTGACGGTAATAGTACGCGCAAATGACAACCAAAATGACATATACAAAATAAACGCTTAGATGACCTTTGGTGGATAGTTTGAATGCGTTAGCAACGAAACTTTTGTTATACCCGAGTTTGACGTAATGAAGTTCTTTTACCGGAGGCGGTGCACTTGGTTTGTTATATTCGAGGCCAACACACTAAGTTCGTTACATCTGAGGTGGCATACTTCGCTCATTATATCTGAGATTAACATACTAGAGTTTCCTATAAACGAGGTGGCATTCTAAGGTTTGTTATATCCTAGAAAGTTGCTAAGTCCGATATATAATGATATCGAGGTTAACACACGGAAGGTAGTTGTATCCGAGGTATCATACTAACTACGTATAGGGTAAAAATAGTAAGACACGTACAAACGCAAAAAAAAAACACGGACAGAGAAGAGACTTGGACAACACGAGCGCTTTCTTAAGTGCGTTCTTAGCTCGATGGGCTGATTGCCACCTACCACTGGCTACTGCCAGAGGACACTCGCCATATCGGCCGGTGTGACCTTTTAATGCTAACGCGGTATTAAGACTAGTGCTGACGCAAATATATTTAGCAATGAACCGTTTATTTGTTCATTCAGTTTTCTCGGCCAAATGACCTACAACACGACACAGCGCGACAATGACTCTACAACTGACTCTCCAAGTGGGCCCGTATCACTGCGGCGTGCACACAGAGGAATTTGAAAGAAATGGCTGCGAAAGAAAAGAGTGAAAGAAAAGGCACGTCGCAGCAGCCCCGTCAGTCAAAGGGGTTGCTGCAGCCAAAGATACGGCTAATGAACCTTTCAACTGGCATGCAGGTCGCGGAAGCTTGCGCAGAGAGAACTTGCTCATATAATAGCTTGCACTTAAATTGAAATCAATAGCAACAGTGCTGCTAAAAAGTGGTCGCAATTACGCAGGCAGCAAAACACAAGAAGAAACACAAGGATTTATATAAGAGAGACCAAACGGGAGAGAAATTTTATCCCCTTATGGATACCCAATACTCCGACAAGAGGACCAAAGTTGTACTCCTTGAAAACTTCGCAGGTTTTTATGCATTTGGTACGCGAAGAGTATCTTTGTTTGTGACGCGTTCTTTTTTTTTTTTTGCGTTCGCCGCGCACGTTCGTTGTCTCCTCCTCTCGCGGATTTCGTGGAGCGTGTTGTGGATGCCGAGACATGAAGCGCGATGTTGATGCTGTTTTAGAGAATCAATCAATCAATTAATCACGCGTATTTTGTCCGCGGTCACGCGTGCCTGCAGTGTTCGCATGTCTTTCTTCTAGTGTGATAGTCTTTGTTCTAGTTGGTTGTTCACGCATACATGAACTAAATGAAGCAAAAAGAAGTGCTACCGCTGAGACACCTGTCACAAGCCATGATTCTAAACAGATATGTCGTGCACACTACTTCATTACTTGGTGCTTACGAGTGACATAATGAAAGAAGTGCACAAGGGTTTTTTTTTAGTTCCATTTCTTGTGTTTTTCTTTGTGTACGCATGCCATCAGAGTAACGAACACAACGAGTATGCATTGCTGCAGTGGGAAAATGTAGGCGTAAACAAACACACACACATAGCGCGGGCGTAAACTGATATTCTAAACATTATACTGAGTGTTTTATATTGGGTCACTTTAAAGAAAGTTTTTTTGACTTAATGATTGCTTCGTACGCGCTTTCGGAGTATTGTGGCATAGCTGCAAAATTGAATTTCGCTGCAAAAATATGCACCTTGTCATGTCAGACGTTGTTGAATATTTATTTATACAGACAATTTTGAAATGGCAGCTGCCCTTGAAAAACCGCGGCAAATGCCTACGATGTGTCCGTCTTATTCCTTTCCTTCAGAGCTGGCGTCGCCGTCCGAGCAAAATCGGGAGGTTTTCCTTCGAGAAGGAAGATGCACCTCCGAAGATGACCCGGAAGCTGAGTGGAAGCACGCAGCTGCGGTGTGCTTTCATGTAAAGGATCAGAAACAGGGCAAGCCAAGGGGAAAGAGAAGAGGCTCCTCTACCTGTACCGGGATGTTTTTACATGCCGGTGCAGTTTAACGCGTGTATCGCGTCCCTTAGTACGTATGCAGTGCTGTGGTTGGCGACAGCTCTCTCATGTCATTGTGAAAATTCCGCTTCACTCAACACGTCGTCGAGTGAGCGCACCAAACTAGAGGAGTGGTACACTCCTATGGCCCGGCCAGACTAGTCTGCAGATTGCGTGCGCGCTCGAGGCGCGCTCCTGCCGCCGTCGAATTGGTAGCCCTAGCACTGCGTATTCCCAGTCGGCTAGAGCTCGCCGCCAGGTGAGAGATGCGGCGCTGCCATCGCACCACCAAACTTGAGCTTGGGCTCCATATGAGCATTTTCGCATGCCCTGCACCTTCACCTTTGTATGGCAAAAGTACAAGCATTACCTTCAAAATTTCTCTCAACTCGCAGAAGTTGGTTAGGTATATTTTAAGATTAATAATTTTGATGTTTCCTTAATGCAACATACCTGTACTCCCGTACTCATTACAGCAGTACAAAGGCCATGCGCAATGCTAAACGCATCATTTTTCTGGAAACGATAGCAGTGCACAAATCTAAAAATGAACATTACAAAGATGAACCAAATACCTGCAAAGAACGCTAGAAACTTCAGCTTGCTTTACGATCCTTTTCCACCTACTTAAACTGCGCGCGGGTGCCGCGCAGCTGCTCATGGGCTCACGGCTGCCATTGAGATGTGTCACGGGATCACTTTGGCCATGAATTGATAAGGGCGACGAAAGAAGCTCGCAGGGGGGATTCCGAGGGAAGCGCTGCTGGGGCGCTGTCGCGACAGTCACGTTGTCGACGGCCAGCACGAGCCGTAGCGACGTGCTACATGGACGACGTGGCGGCGCCTTAGCAGGATTCAGGCAGAACATGGAAACGGTATTCCCAAAGATGGGATAGCTGTCTGAAGTGAGTGGGTTCTTCACGGGCAGCCTGGCTTTTGTGCCGCTTCGAGATTTTTTCTACGCCCTTCGTCCCGTTCGCGTCTCACGGTGGTTTTTTTTTTTTGCTACGGTCAGGTATTATCCCCCGTTTGTTGTAGCCATAGCATTGCTCTCACAAGAGTCTAGATCGTATGCTCTACTCCACTGCTGCGTTCCATATGCCTCTTAGAAAGCCTTCGTTTGGTCCGAAAGGAACGGTTCTCTTTTATGCTGACTGTGGGCGTGTGACTCGTCAGGCGAGACCATAGCTCACGGACTCCATTTGCTGGAAGCTTAAGCCTTCAAGCTATCAAATGCATCACTTGCGTCGGAGACACACTGCTGTGCAAGATCATCGAGCCACTACCACACCTAAAAGAGATATTTAAAGTTACAAGGCAACCTTTTCACAGCTGCTTTTTTAGGTGTTATTGGGATGTACAAAATCAGACCACATTGCTGTAAATCACCTAATGTCATCTCAGCCCACAAAAATTTGTTGGGGCATTGTTAACAACTGCCATGAGGTTAATATTGTTCAAAATATTCTTTATTAAATTTTCGACGAAGTTAGCCTGTAATTATTTTATTTGGAACATATGCACATATAAAATGTTGAAGTGCAAGAAGAGTGCACGTCTATTAAAGCTGAGGTTTTGCTGGAACTTAAATGTGTCGTTTTAAGGACAGAGATTATGTCCTTTTAAGGTTGCATATTGTTTCGCTGTCTACGAAGCTAGACGCGGCAACGAAGGCTCCTAGAGTAAGGAGATAATAACTTTTAACATTACGTTAAGATTACAAATCATGGCGCGCCTTGGCTTTCCTTTTAATACGAAAACATTAATAGGTGATGTTGTGTTCGCGAATCGTGTCCGCAAAACGTGGCCGCAAAACGTAACCGCAAAACGTTGGTTGGTTGGTTGGTTTATGGGGTTTAACGTCCCAAAGCGACTAAGGCTATGAGAGACGCCGTAGTGAAGGGCTCCGGAAATTTCGACCACCTGGGGTTCTTTAACGTGCACTGACATCGCACATTACACGGTCCTCTAGAATTTCTCCTCCAAAGAAATTGCAGCCGCCGCGGCCGGGATCGACCCCGCGTCTTTTGGGTCAGCAGCCGAGTACCATAACCACTGAGCCACCGCGGCGGCCTCAAAACGTGTTTGCAAAACTTGTCCGCAAAATGTGCCGCCGGATGTTTGCGTCGGTGTCGTCATGAGTCATGCTCTGGAGAGTGCACGGTGTGAATGATTAAACAATACCGAGTAGGAGTCGTTAGTGATCAGTCATTAACGTTAGCCTTTCATTAACGAACCTAATTAACGACCACGTTTACGGACTCTGATTAATGTCATGAAGTATTGGGGCTTATAAATGACATAATTATAAGGTTACTTTGGTTCGTTAATTAATGGCGCTAATTAGTGAGTCTATGTGGCGTCATAAGAATGTGATGCCATCCATACGCCATTCGGTATCACGCCTACAACCAGTCAGTGTAGCAACAAAAAGTGCACATCGTCGAATGGCAGCATCGCAGATCGAAGAGTGGCGGTCGCATGTTAACGGCGTGGGTAAGTGGAGTGGCGTCGACTAGGAGCCACCAACGTCGCGGCAAACGCTAATGCTTTCTCACTTCTCCAATGCAGTCTCTGCAGTGATTTCAAAGATTTTCCTTGAACCTCGTTTCCTTTCCTTTAAATTCGTTAGTTGCAGTCGTAGAACCCGACATTACGAAGGAACTGATATATTCGCTCATCAGACAGCCAGTTCAGTTCGTCCCATCAGAACGTATTAGCAGTCACTTGGCGTGCTCTTTACTCTATAGTAAATTATATCAAGCAAGAACCTTTGAAAGCAGCCCTGTAACGTTTGTTTCACTTTTTTATTACGAATTTTTGCGGCTCTGTGGTCTCGCAGATTCTAGGCGTCGCGTTGAGCAGCCGTAGAGAGTGTTAATGCCAAGAACGTCGTAGGAACTCACCCCTGTCCTTATGGAGGAGCCTTCTATCCACCTGCCGTCAATCCCCATAATGGTCGGCTGGTATCCACTCCGCGAGCCACCTAGCGAGCCGTACATCATAACCGACTCCATGTCGAAGGGGCTGAACAAGATGGCCCGGTTCGGAGCCACCTTCCTGAAGTTTTTCAAGCTTTCTGCGCAAAAAGATGGTTTGGTTTATGGGGTTTAACGTCCCAAAGCGACTAAGGCTATGAGAGACGCCGTAGTGGAGGGCTCCGGAAATTTCGACCACCTGGGGTTCTTTAACATGCACTGACATCGCACAGTACACGGGCCTCTAGAATTTCTCCTCCAAAGAAATTCAACCGCCGCGGCCGGGATCGAACCCGCGTCTTTCGGGTCAGCAGCCGAGCACCATAACCACTGAGCCACCGCGGCGGCTGCTCAAAAAGAAAGACGCTTCAAATGAGTACACATGGATGCTATCGTGGGTAAGTAAGCCTTCTGGAGCGCACCCCAGAAGTCACTGTTATGTCCGCTAGATGTTTACTCGGAAGAACTCGGGCAACGGTTTGCTTGAGTATCTGTTAGGCTTTTTCAATGTCACTTGGTTAAGAACGTGCCTCCAAGATAGGCGCGTCTATCTTGACCATAATTTGGTCCTGCTCTAACACTCTCCAGCCGGTCGGGATCTGAGTACTTGACTGCGCCGAACTTGAGCAGACAGAGTGAAAGGAAAAGCTCCAACTTTTCTTACGGTTCTCGTGTAGTTCAAATGGGGCGGGGAGGTGGGGCAGTGACTGCATCTGCTGAGAGTTGCGTAAAACAAGGGCAGCCGACAATGCTACAGAGTTGTAGACGAAGTGCCTACATACATGCGATTATGTTTGTTAGCTATTACGCCCTGTTTCGTATTCATATAAGCCCTGCAAGGAGCGGGGAACAAAATGCATACCGCTGTTTGTGCTGGCGCTCCCTGTATTCTTTCTTTTTTTTAATGCATCTTCGTTTCGTTACTACGCTTTGCACCAACTGACACCTACTTTGTCTATACTTCATTTATTCAGTAGAAGAGCTACAAAATTACTCCTGCATTGAGTGCGTACGCATGACGAAATGGTCGTATCGCTACTGCATGTCTTAAAGGACAGTACATACGGTTAACGTGTTGTGCTGCGGCTGGTGCTGAAGCTTGGAACGCGCCTGCCTCGGTAAGGATAGGATAGGATAACTTTAATTGGCTCTAGCACAAGTTTTTTTTTATGTGGGGTCACATGAGTCCATCCGCAACGGTCGGTTGCCCCTATTCCAGGGCTCCGCTGGATGCTGCCGTCAGCTGAGCTCGCCGTATCAAACCGATCTGGTCATCGCGGCAGTCGCTGGAGAGCAGACCCTCCCATTGCTCCACACTTGGGTTTTGTATAACTGGGACGATGTCGACTTTTTGACATGCCCATGTGATGTGATACAGTGTAGGTTTTTCATGGCACCACGGACAATTGTGTGCGTAAAGTGTGGGGTGAATTTTACTTAGTGTGTTTAGATTTGGATATGACCCCGTTTGAAGTTGTCTCCATGTTACAGCCTCGTCTTTGTTTAAAGATTTGTGCGGTGGTGGGTACCGCATCCTGCTGCCTTTGTAGTTGTTGAGTATGGCCGAGTATTCCTGAGGTACTGGCAGGGATTCCTCAAGGTCGTTGACGTTGGATGCTCGGTAGTTAGTATATCCTCGAGCTATCCTGTCTGCCTCTTGGTTTTTTGCCACCCCGCTGTGCCCCGGTACCCAGATGATCTTATGTTTGATCGGCTTGTGTGGTTTTGCATGTGTTTGTTGCGTCTTGCAGTCTACAGAGCGGAGTATGCGGAGCGCTCTGTGACCGACTCTGCCGCAAAGATAGTTGCGGCAGGCTGCTTGTGAATCAGTAAGAATTGTCAGTGACCGCCCAGTCCGATAGCCCTCCGCTGCCGCTAGAGCGACGGCCGCTTCTTCAGCCTCAGCTATCGTGCAGTCTTGCAGGGAGGCGCTGGTAATCTCGTGTAATTCCGAGTTGACTACAGCTGCCACTGCGTTGTTGGTGCCTTGTCCCCTAGTCATGGCATATGTGGCAGCGTCGACATACACAGTTGTATCCTGGGATGCGTGTGTTTTCTGTAAGCGGTCGGCCCTTGCCTCTCTTCGGTCTTTGTGGAGGTTCGGGTCCATGTTTCTTGGTATTGGTGCCACCCTGAGCGTGCTGCGGTACTCATCGGCGATCGTTTTAGTTCTCAATATTTCTCGAATTTGTTCGGTGTAGCACAGTTTCTTCAAAAGAACTCTGCCTGTGGGGGTCTGCTGTAGTCTGCGCATTTGGGCAACATGCTGCGCTTCCCGTAATTCCTCGAACGTGTTGTGCAGTCCCAAGGCTAAGAGCATTTCAGTTGAGGTATTATGGGGTAGTCGAAGCGCGGTTTTATACGCTTTGCGTAAAATCGCGTCCGCCTGTTGTATTTCACTTTTGATATGATTGTAGTACGGGAGACTGTATGTCGCCCGGCTGACCACTAGGCTCCTGACCAGCTTGAGTGTGTCTTCTTCTCGCATGCCATGACGTCTGTGTGAGATGCGCGTAATCATGCGGGCCACTTGGAGTGTAGATGCCTTTAATAGCGCAAGGGTGTGAGTACAGCGTTGATTTGACTGTATCCACATCCCTAGTACCCGTATGAGTGTCTTCTCTGGTATTGGTTCTCCTTCGAGGTAAACTTGTAGTCGAAGCTCTTTACTGGTAGGGACTGTTCGGTTCCGTTTTCCTCTCCAAACCCGTAAGAGCTCAGATTTTTCGGTCGAGCATGCTAGCCCTCTTGCTTTGACATAGTTTTCAACGCAGGTGGCCGCTTCTTGTAGCGTATCCTCTTTCTCGCCGAGTGAGCCAGTGTTAGTCCATATTGTGATGTCATCGGCATAAATGGCATGGTCGATGTCGTCAATTTCTTTTAGTTGCTTCGCCAGTCCGATCATGGCCACGTTGAATAGCGTGGGTGAAATGACCGACCCTTGAGGTGTTCCCTTGTTAGGCGTTCGAAACTTCTCGGACCGAAGTTCTCCTATACCGATGGTTGCAGTTCTGTTGGATAGAAATGCTTTGACGAAGCTGAGAATCCTGCGCCCGCAGTTCAGGTTGTCCAGGCCCATAAGGATTGCTTCGTGGCTCACATTGTCAAAAGCCCCTTTGATGTCTAGGGCCATTATCACGTTTTCTCCGTCCCGAGGAACGTTCCGAAGTACACCTTCATATAATTGGACGAGTACGTCTTGAGCTGATAATTTTGCTCTAAAGCCGAACATGCTGTGAGGGATCAGTTCGTTGTCTTCCATGTAGTTTTGAAGAGTCTGCGTTACCACTCGCTCGTATAGTTTTCCCAGGCATGACGTAAGCGAGATCGGCCTGAGGTTTTCTATCTGCAGTTTCTTGCCTGGCTTGGGTATCATCACCCCTTCAGCATGTTTCCACTCCCCGGGGACAGTTTCAGCGTCCCCATGTTTGTTGAGGAAGTCTGTCAGTTCAGCGACCAGCGCATCGCTGAGGTTGCGGATGAGTGCGTTGTTTATTTTATCCGCTCCCGCGGCCGTGTTTCTGGTGGTGTTTCGCATGGCCGCGTAGACCTCTTCTCGTGTGATGGGTCTGTCCAGATTAGCGTTATCGTCTCCCCGGTACTCCCCTGTATAGGTCGGCGGGTTCGTGCTGCCAAAGCATTTGGCGCGCAATCTGTCGAGGAGTTCCGAGTCAGTGCCCTCGAACTGGTGAATGAACCGGTATATGGATTTATTGTTTTCAGCTTTTGTCTTAGTCGGATCGAGGACCGCTCTAAGGATACGCCAAGTCCGTGTCGTGCTTAGCGTCCCACTAAGAGAATCGCTGAATTGTTGCCAATTTTGTTTTGCCAGCTGTGTGGCGTATTCCTCTGCTTTCGCTGTAATTTCGGCGATTTTAAGCTTGAGTTTCCTGATGTTTTTGTTTTTTCCATCTCCTGGTGAGACTGCGCCTAGCATCCCAAAGCTTGAGCAGCCGACCGTCCACCTCGGGTGTTTCCGCTGTTCGGTTTATGATTTTGGTGTACTTGTCTTGCGCATCCCTTAGCATGCTTCCCCATTCCTCTAACGACTGTATGCCATTCTCGGTAAGGTTGCTGTCGCATGCTTCGCGGAACGCATTCCAGTCCGTTATTTTTGCCGCGCCCAACTGGCGTCTCAGCCTGCCTGAGGTTACTTGCGTCTTGAGTATGTAATGGTCGCTGCCTAAATTTTCCAATAGGTTCTCCCATTCCGTTTGTCCGAGTCCTCTTACGAATGTGAGGTCGGGGCAGGTGTCGATGCTGACGCTATTTCCAATTCTGGTAGGGGTTGCTGGGTCCGTGAGTAGGTTGCAGTTGAAGTTATCTGCAACCTCGGCTAGCGTTTTGCCTTTAATGGTGGCCTTTTGGTACCCCCAGCTCTTGTCCATGGCGTTGAAATCCCCCAAGATGATTAGAGTGTTGTTTTTCGCTAGTCTGTGGACACCGTGAAAAAGTTCGAAAAATTTTGCTTTTCTTTGCTTCGGGGGGCTGTACACGTTGACGATGAATACACTTCCCCCTTTCCATTTCTTTTTCGGTACGATCTCTACAATCACATGCTCAATGTCAGTATCGGGTATGCTGTCGTGATTGATGGCTATGACTGCCTTGCTCACTAAGATGGCTGTCTTTCCCGTCATGTGGCTGTCGTAGCATGTGTATCCCGTGAGAGTGGGTGTCGCGCCCGTTTCTTGAAGTGCGATAACGTCAGGTGGTGTTAGCTGCGTCTGAATGAATTGTTTGATGAGGCCTTGTTTCTTGCGATAGCCTCTGCAGTTCCATTGCCGTATGTCTAAGATGTCTTGTTTGCTGTGGTTCGTGTTAGCCATGATTTAGGTTCTTGAGCT
Source organism: Amblyomma mixtum (assembly GCF_055824585.1). Taxonomy (NCBI): domain Eukaryota; kingdom Metazoa; phylum Arthropoda; class Arachnida; order Ixodida; family Ixodidae; genus Amblyomma; species Amblyomma mixtum. The sequence continues at coordinate 68,767,396 of NC_143015.1, read as the reverse complement.
TGTGCAATTGCCCGTTCCCTGGGATGTAGATGGATTGGCGAGAGCTGCTAACGCAGGACGGTTGTAGGCCTTTTCCTTAATGTTCTCTGTGTGTTTTTGTTTGCGGAAGGCACTCCGTAGCTCTGCTAGTTGTCCTTGTACCTGATGCATCGTCTGTTGCATCATTTGTTGCATTATTTGTTGCATCATCTGTTGTATTTCCGCTTTGAAGTTTGAGCGTTCCTCATCGCTCATCTGCAGCGAGGAGTTCGTTTGTGTAGCGTTCGACAGCGGGTGGCAGTTGGATTTTAGGTCTTGAACTATCTTTGTGAGTTCCGCAATTTGGCGTTCCAACTCATTCTGTTTAACGCGAGCAAGTTCTAGTTCGCGCTTAAGTGCTGCTTTCTCTGCGTCTCCATGTTCAAGGTCACGGTTGTTTGCGTTGTTTGTATTGGTGTTGAGTTTGTTACCAGTCCCACCCGAATGTGGAGCAAACCCGGGAGCATCGGCTCTCCAGCTCACCTTGTTGCTGCTTTTCTGGGCGGACCCGGTGTCTTCGTTCTTCCGGTGCTGGTTCCCGGCAGTCGTCCCCGCAGGGGGTGGCAGGGGGGGAAACGAATGGCACCGCGAGCGATGCAGTGATCAGCGGGTTCCCGAGCGGCTCCGTGATGTCTCTCCCTCCGAGCTGAACCACCGCGGCCGTCTGCTGCGGTCACCGCGGCTGCGGCGTCTGCTGCCGCGTCCGCCGCTGTTGCTGGCGTTTTCACCTGTAGTGTTGCTGAGGGCGGTCTTGGTTTGCTGCCTTCTGACTTTCTTGAGTCGTTCGCGGCAGTCCTTCGACCCGGTAGGATGGGCCTCACCACAAATCACGCACTTTGGAGTGCAGGAATGTCCAGTCGGCGGGTTTTGCGTTCCGCACTGGCTACACGCGCGCACATTAGGTGTGGGGCACACGTCGGAGCGGTGGCCTTGCTGGAAACACACATAACACACTTGTCTCGTGGGGCGGTACGGGTAGCATGCCGTCTCGCCCCCGTAGTAGATAACATATTTTGGGACAATGGGACCGTCAAAGGTGATGACGGCCGTCTTGGTTTTTCCTAACATCCGGGTGCTGAGTATGGTGACTCCTTGGGTGCGCACTCGTAAATGGGCCTTGAGTTCTTCCGATGTCGTCCCGGGATTAATTCCATGTATCACGCCACGTTGGACATCGTCCGGCGCGGCCACGTAGGTGTTCATCTCAAATGCGCGTCCCACAAAGGTGAGGCTGGTAATGCGTCTCACGAGTTGGGCAGCTGATTCATGTGGGGTGCTTACGATAATGATGTTAGATCCTGGCCGGAGCCGTATGATGAAATCTTCGTCTTTGCATTGTTGGTTGCACGCTGCGACTACAGCGCGGGCTACCTGGTGGGTGTGAAGCTGTCTGACAGCAAGTCCTTTCTTCGGTCAAATGATAATTTTGAAATCGTTCTTAGGGAGCGGAGGCAGCCTGCGCCTTGGCTGGTGTCCTGTTCCTTGTCCGTTGGCGTTTCTGCCGGCGGCGGCTGGCCCTCCGTCGGTCGCGGTGAGTTGAGTTGAGTTGTCTTCGCTGGGGTTGTTTTGGGTGGTCGAATTGTTCCCCGCAGCGATCCGTCTGCTTTTCCTCTGGAGTTTCTTCTGGCGTTTGGACAATGCCAATTCCCAGCTGGCGTCGTTGTTGTAAGGGTTGGGCGGCTCCTGCGTGGCGGACGCCGCGTCAGCGTTGCTCACCGGGCTCTCGGAGTCAGTGGTGTTGAGGTCGTCCTCATCCATCTCCTGGGCGTCCGGCAAGTTTTGGGGCAATCCTTCCATGGTCTGATCGAATGTGTAGTTCGCAGAGCGGGGTCGATTTCAGGCCGCACCACCGCTGCCTTGTCAGGCCTAGCGGCCCATGTATTCCCGTAGTCGAAGATGTCCTGCCGGTAGGCTCGGCGAGACGCCGTCCGAATCGCAGAGTCCAAGTCCGATGAGGAGCCAAAATTTGGTCCTACCGTTCGGAACCTGGTGTCCAGGTGGGGCAGCTTGTGAGTTCTTTCAGCTCCAAATAAAATCTGGTGGCGCTGTGGATTGGTACGGTTCGGAATGGTCAAAAACTGCGGAGGCGATGCGACACACGTCCGCACCTCTCGGCAGCCATGACGGATCTCCTGATATTGATGTAACACTTTCTGTGCGCAGGACGCCTGAGGCCCCTTGAGGGGTACCTGTCGTGCGGAATACCTGCATCGCGTGTGAGCACGTGCTGCAAGACAGTTGGTCATGGAATCTCATTCGTTACAAGGTAAGCGGCCCTTCATGAGTTAAAGGAAGTCCGCACTGGATAGTGGTCGATGATGTGCTTCAGCCGTTACGCCGGACCTTACGGCCTAGCTTTATACATGCGGTCAACTTTATTCAACTGCAAAGGTCTAAAAGTGCAACCTGTCAGCCGCCACGATCATAACCATGTCCTTATCTTTTCACGACGAAAAGCTGCTTTTCATTGCCGCAAAACTTGAGGGAAGAATTCATTATTCGATTGAGGGTTGTGGACTTCGTTGTTTATAATGTTAATGTTCCGATACTGCAGGATCTGTTACCTGTCCTTAGTGGCACAATATCTCATGCAAGCAAGCAACCGCGCTACTGCGATGCTAGTAGTGCCTTAGGTGGGCCTTTAGCGCATTTGTCACGTGGCTGCCGGTCAGCCGCCCACACAACTCAGCCTTTGCCTCACGATGGGTGGTGGTTAACTCCAAGCCCGCAGCGTATTGCTCCTGCGCTCTTAATGGGACATTTCGGGTAAAGCTTCCACTATAAGCCACTGGCTACCCCGAAGCTCTTGCGCACAGCAGTATAGAATAGAATAGAATAGAAAGTATTTATTTAGCATAAAACATGAAATATAAACACAGAACTTCAGGGACCCAACAAAATTTGTTTAAGGGTCCCGACCACTATAAGCTGTTACATATGATGTAGACGACAGCAACAAATACAAATAAGGCAACTATATAACAATAAGCATGTTACAGAAGTAGGCACTGGATACTAGGAAAAACATCAAATAAACATATTATAATTAGAAAAAACACACAAAAAAGCACTAAAGAATGTACACTAGGTTGAACTTAGTAGAAAATGTTTTAATTGTTTTTGAAAGGCATGAAGTGTAGGTGAAATTTGAATGTTATAATCAAGACTATTCCACAAATGAGGACCCGTAAATTGCAACGTTTGCCGACCATAATTTGTGTGTATGGTAGGAAGCAAGAGCCGATGTCTTGTAGTAGACGTGTTGGTGCATAGTGAGCGATGAAGACGTACTGTAGTTAAATTGAGTGTGTTGTGAAATATCTGATAAATTAAGGAAGCGGTATTATAAGTTACTAGGTCGTACACACTTAGGATACCAAGAACGGCAAATAATTCATCTAGATGAGTATGCTGAATGTTTTGCGCGACAATTCGAAGAGCTCTTTTTTGAAAACATGTAAGGGGGCGATATGAGATGAATATGTGCACCCCCAAACAGATATACAGTAATTAATATGTGAATTTCAATTTCAATTTATTTCCCAGAAGGTTCTGGTCGGCTGACTGGGCTAAAAGCTGTGCGTAAACAGCTTGACGAGGCCCCATGGACAAAGGTTTAATAAAGGTTAACAAGTACATCAACGGGGAAAAAATTTCGGCATTTGGAAAGTGCATGCAGGCCGTATGAGGCTTTTTTAATCACTGAACGGACGTGTATATCAAACTTGAGATAATTATCTATCACAATACCCAAACATTTTGTGTTGTTAGCATGCTGAATAGGCCGGTTATTGTAAATTACATCTGTATGCTGAGAAACAATTCTTCTGCCAGAGTGAAAAAGGATAGAAACGGTTTTATTAGGATTAAGGTTGATTGCGTTCGCCATGCACCAGTTATGTACATTTTGTAATTCTTTATTTACTTTTCTAATCAGGGCACTTTCATCGCGATCTGCTAATACTAAAGTCGTGTCATCAGCATGTAATACAGTTTGGGCATAAGTTAATTGGGAAGGCAAGTCATTGATATAAAGTAAAAAAAAACAAAGGTCCCAACACGCAGCCTTGGGGAACCCCGACATTAATCACATTTGCATTCGACTTTGAATTTCCGAAGAAAACAACTTGATGACGGTCCTTTAGGTAACTTTCAATGAGTGTTAGGGGTGTGCCGTTGACGCCGTAACCAATTAACTTTTCTTTAAGAATACTGTGATTTAGAGAATCAAAGGCTTTGGCGAAATCGATAAATATGCCTGCTGCTAGGGAACCTGAATCAATAAACTTCCTAACTGTGTCAAGAAAGATCGAAACGGCAGTTGTTGTGGAATATCCTTTTCTGAACCCAAATTGGTAGGGTGACAGAATACTATGTTTTTCTAGGTAGCTGTTAAGTCTTGCTGCTAACAGTTTTTCAGCGACCTTGCTGAAAAACGGTTATATTGATATTGGCCTGTAATTCTGGATGTTATCTTTTTCTTTTGACTTGTATAATGGAAGAACTTTCGCTACTTTCATTTTTGCTGGAAAAACTCCTGTCGAGAAAATTAAATTGACAATATGGGCTAGCACTGGAGATATTATTTCTATCACTAGTTTAGCACTTTGGGCTGAAATGTTATCAATGCCACAAGAAGCATTACGCATGCCGGTTATTGCTGACTTTACCTCATCACGATCTGTAGGAAAAAGATAAAATGAGCGAGTTGGTCGAACGAGGCATGTGGCACAGGGTTCCGTGGTATTTACATTTTCTATTGATGAAAAGTAATCGCTAAAAGCTGCACAGATATCATCTGGTGACGTATGCGTTGTGCCATTATATGCTACTTTATCAGGCAGTTGTTGCTTTCTTTCTCTGCCAAGGTATTTGTTCACGATGGTCCAGTTTTTCTTTGAATCCTTTCCATTAAAACGGACCTGATCACTGAAGTAAGCTTTTTTTTCAGCAAAGAGCACATTGTTTAAAATTCTTGAGTAATCAGAATACCGACGTCTTAATGATGCATTAAAGGGTTGTTTTTTTAGTTTCCTATACATATTGTATTTCTTTTTAATGCAAAGTAAGACCGATTCGATACCCAAGGATTTCGTGGGGTTTTGTGCTTATCAGTAACAGAGTAAGAGGTGGTCGCAGACTTCATTGCTTCTGTGTAAAGTTCAACAAACTGGTTATAGCTGTCATTGGCGCAGCTAGATGAATATACAGACGACCAGTCAATAGCACGTACATTATTTACAAACCGCGAGTGATTAAAAAATCTCCGATTACAATGCTTACTAGAAATTTTCAAATAGTTTGACATTGTAAACAGCACGGGATAATGATCAGTAATGTCTGCCTCTATAACGAAAGAACTACAAACAGTGCCGCGTTTGTTCTGCAATCCGGCCCTGAAAATTTGAATCCGGCTGTGTGGTAACAGTTCCTGTTTCATACAGGGGTGTAGACAAGGTGACAAAAGTTCGAAATGGTTTCGATGACAGTTATCTCAAAGCCGTTTGTAGCAAGCCTAACACGTGTAGCGCAGATTTCTCCTTCGAAGATACACTTTAAAGTGGCAAGTATTCACCTTATTTCAGCTCGTTTTATGAGAGTTCTCTGAAAGCCATTTGTAACAAACCTAACAGGTGTAGCGAATTATTCTCCTCCGAACATACATTTTAAAGTGACAAGTATTCACTTTATTTCGTTTCGTAGTTGATCTGTTAGGTTTCATTACTGTCTACAATTTCTCTCCAGGGAGGGCCCTCATCGGCAGAGATAAACATTCGACGCATGCACTTAACTGAAAAAAATTCAAGGGGGGGGGGGGTGCACTTTGGTGACCTAAAGTGCGGTGAGGCGAAAGCCTTAAGCAAGGTGTTGCTGCTTGTGTCACTGATGTGTGGTTAAGATGTTAAGATTCGCCTCTAAGAGTGGAACGCGACAGAGTCTTGCAACGCTGCCTGGGAGTAAACAGAACACCATCGCCCGTTCGGCTTTACGCCTTGCTCGTAGGTAAACTGGTTTTTGAGAAAAGGAAATGTATCTGTCTCGCATATCTCGGTGGACACCTCAACCTTGCTGTAACGGGAAGGCAGGTGAACGAAGACACCTTATTCATTAGACGCGCCTTTGTTCATTCCAAGCCATCGAGCTGGCATGGCAGAGTGGTTAGCGTGCTCGTCTCGTCTCGCACTCCGAGACGGTGGTTCGATTCCCCAACTCGACCAATTTCTTACTCGGTTTTATTTATTTATCCGGTCTGACGAGAATGGTTAATTGGGCTAATTGGTTAATTAAGCAATTAATGAACCTCAGACCCATTTACTTGGAGCATCACTATACGATCCCTTTAATTGGTTGCATGGTTACTAGCCAGAGGACAATTGTCCTCGTTTGAAATTCGCGCACTGTGACGTCAAGACCATTTCAACCATTTGAAAACACACCATCTGTTAGGCGCGGCGGCGGCTCCTCGAGGAGCAGTGGGGTCCACGGACCACGCGACGAGCGGTTAGACCTAGCGTAGTATTGCTTTCGCAATAATAAAAAAAAGCGCAAAGCCATGCGAGCGAGCCTGCCACATGGGTCACGGAAGTTCACGAACCAACAGAGCGAGTGATTGTCGCTAACGATGGTAAAAACATTGCCAATATAGGTAATAACGAAAGCGTTGCTCTGCAAAGACAACTTCGAGGCGCTTCTTGCTCTGTAACTATGTAGTTGCATTCCGAATTGCTCAACAACCGGCTGGCATTGGCTATCGGATGTGCACCTCTGCCGTGGTGCTGGAAGAGCACTGCGCCAACTCTGAAACAGCTGTCGTCGGTGTGGACTTCGATGGGAGCAGGATGTGGGACCGACGTCAGGAGAAATTTCAGATGGCCGAAGGCAGAGTCACAGTCAGAGGTCCACTTGAATGGCACATCCTAATACAGGGTGCTTCAGCTGCGTCTTAACGCAATTTTTAAAGCTGGGATTTTTTAGTTAGAAGAGCGATTTTTTGTGCATGTGCATGAGAATACAGCTAATACTTTCTAAGTAGCATAACGGTTAGCTAATATTGAATAGTTAACTTTTTAACTATTACTGTTATTTGTTATGCGCATTAACTACTGAGAGGTGTGTAGCCCCCCGCAAGTCATAACCATATTATTTTTTAAAATACCGAAAACTTGGCTACCCTCGGCGCTCTGGAACAACAAATTTTGGTTATTTCGACGAGTTACGTGCACTGGACAACTTGCTCCGCGTGCAAGCTTCTCGAAAGCGCATGTATTTTGGCGCAATGAAAACAGGACGAGCTCAACTCGTCCTGTTCGCTTCTCTCCTGTGTCTTGTCCTCTGCTCAGCTTTGTTTTGTAATAATGACATCGAAACAGAAAGCATCAAAACAGAAAGCGACTAAGAATTTTCCTGTACGACGTCAGATATTCGCCGCCGGCTTTTTGCTCCAGTGAGGAGGCTTCTGTGTTATCGCATCAGAAAAAAAAAAGAAATGTGAGGTTGACAGCTGTCGGCATCGGTCGGGGCGACGACAGCGGCGCGGATGGTCGTTTTCGTGGCGCTCGCTCGTTGGCGGCGGGCGCAGGGCGATGAGTCGCTCATCCCGACGCGGAATTACGACCCTTATCTTAGGCAATCACCAAAACTTCTTCCATCGCCTGGATCCCACCGACTCCGCTTCCTATGTTCCGCGCGGCGCCCAGCGCAGTTCGGTTCCTTTATGCCCCGACGCAGTGTAAACCGGGAAGTAAAGGAATGAGACCACTCCATCACCATGTGTCCTTATCGGCCCGGCAGAGACCGTTATTGTGTGTGGGTCAGTCACCACTGCGAACGCTTAGAGCCCGGGTCTCGTTACATTTGCGACTGCCGACAGAGGTGTACGTCGAACGAATATGCCCCAAAAACCTTGTGTGTGTACGTTGATATTCTTCCCCGTGAAAGTGGCCTTCTATCTTGGCAATCTATCTTGCTCTTTCAACAAAAAGAACCTAAGAACAAAACAAATCCGGTGCTACAATAAAGGCGACTATGTGACTATTAATAACAAACTGCATCTTTTTTCTCTGGAGTTTCTGGATGATTTCTTATCTCGCTCTGTTGAAGAAAATTGGACACTTTTCAAAGATATCCTCACTGACCTTATCCATAACTTCATCCCTGTAGTTACAAAGAGAATAAATGTGCACCTTGGTTCAACCAAAAGCTTCGTCGACTAAATAATATAAAGAAGCGCCTTTACAGGCAAGCAGATAAGAACCATCTTTCGAGGGCGTGGAAAAAATATAAGGAATGCGATAAGCTTTATCAAAAGTCTCTCAAGTCAACCAGGCGCCACTTTTTCTTAAGGACTTATCATCCATGTTAGCAAATAACCCTCGCAGATTCTGGAAAGTGATAAACCCAATTAACCCCGATATAATCCTTACTGATAATGATGGGATTCCAGCTCCTGAAGCCCACTGTGTTCAGCTATTTAACGACGCATTCTCTTCCGTATTCACTAATGAAGACGCCTCGTCAGCACCCTGTTTAATTAATTTTCCTAACATATCAACGTCCGAATTATTAGTTAGTCAAACTGGTATATTATGCCTACTAAATAATCTCAAGATTCTGACCAATTCTGACCAGTTCGATGGAAGACCAGTTCTGACCAACATGGCTTCAATCATAAAATACTTAAAAGCACATCACACTCCATTTGTTCAATAATAACTGCCCTGTTCTCTCAATCATTGTCTTCTGGCCTCATACCTCATGACTGGCGTGTTGCCAAAGTTATACCGATCTTCAAAACCGGTGATCGTTCTTCTCCACTTAATTATCGCCCTATCTCACTAACGAATACTTTCTGCAAACTTCTCGAACACGTCATTCATAGTCAAATATTTAAGTACCTGGAAAACAACAACATAATTTTCAAATACCAGCACGGTTTTCGCAAGTGCTTCTCTTGTGACACACAACTCGCTGGATTCGTTCATGATTTGCATTCATCCATTGATGCTGGCGGACAAATTGATGCCGTTTTTCTCGATTTTTCAAAAGCTTTCGACCGTGTTCCTAATCATTGGCTTATACTCAAACTAACTCAGTGGAATATTCACCATACTGTTGTTACTTGGAATGCGGACTTCCTCAGCGCTAGACTTCAGTTCACCTCCATTAATAACTACAACTCCACTCACTGTAAAGTCACTTCTGGGGTACCACAGGGGAGCGTCCTTGGCCCACTCCTTTTTTAAATATATGTTAATGATCTACCCAACTCTGTGTCTTCTCGAATCAGGCTCTTTGCCGATGACTGCGTAATATACCGATATATTTCATCTATCACTGACCAACAATGTTTGCAAACTAACCTTGATGCAGTAACCGCATGGTGCACGGCATAGTGCGCTCGCATTCCCACAACTTATTTTCTAAATAGCAACTCTGTCGAACTTGCTACTACCTACAAGTACCTTGGAGTTCATCTGCAATCTGACTTAACATGGCATAATCACATTAATATAACTTTAGCATCCGCCAACCGCGCACTCGGCCTACTAAAGCACAACCTCAGACAGCCCCCCCCCCCCTCCCCACCTGAATAAACTTGCGTTCCTCACTCATTCGTCCGAAGATTGAATATGCATCAGCCATCTGGGATCCTGAACAAGCCTATCTCATAGCAAACATTGAGCCCTTGCAGAACCGTGCTGCGCGTTTTATTTTTTCAGACTACTCACATACTACCAGTGCCACTGCTCTAAAAAATCGTGCCGAATTAGAAGACTTGTCTTTCCGCCGCAAATTATCACGACTAGCTCTTTTCCATAAGCTGTATCACCATCCATCGCTCCACCACGATTTTTTCCTATCACCATCAGCCTTCTTTCCACGGCTCGATCATCCGCACAAAGTTAAGCGCATCGCGTGTAGTTCATCTGCATTTGCGATGTCATTCATCCCACGCACTATCATAGAGTGGAACGATCTACCAGCACACACAGCCACTGAATCTAACGCCTCCACATTTCTCGGTCTCATCCGCAGCGACGTTGGCATATGAAATATACTGTTGATTTAAATTTATGTGATTGCGTTCTGTTGCGCCTTATTGTTTTCCTAAACCTATTATTATATTGCTTTCTATTAGCCTGTTTCTTTATTCTCTTCTGCTTAATTAATTTCCCATGTTATATTTAGCCTATTTATTGTTCATTTGCTTGTTAACAATGTTCCTGTTACATGTGACCTCCCCTATGTAATGCCCTCGAATGAGGGCCTTGCCTTTAGGGGTATGTGGAATGAATAAATAAAGGGGAATCAAAACTCCTTCTGAGGAGAGTACACGAACTCGCTCAGTCATTGCATTGTGTCTTCATGAACACCTGAGCGAAGTGCTACGCTTTTGCTAGCAGCAGACCCATATAAAAAATCTGGTCTATAGACAGTCTAAAGACTTCTTATTGACTGTATTGACTTCCTATAGATATTGATTTTGGCCAATCGTTGTCTATAGACTGTACACAAGTCTATGGCCATATATCTATAGATTGTCGTCTATAGGCTGTCTATGGCATTTGTATTGCCTATAGACTGTTCTCAAGTGTTTGTCTATATACAGTCTATACACTTTATAGGCAGAAGTCTGTAGACACTCTATAGACTGTCGAAAAATTTTTTTTAAGGGGAGAACCCACAACCCCACGCGAATTTGGCGAGCCCTTTCAGGCGGCTCTGTGCTAACGCCCTCCTCCGCCTAACGCTCCTGTGCGCGCCGCTCAAGAGGTGGCTATTCGTTACGTTTTGTCACACATCCGACAGCTACCATAACCGCGGCTAGTCAGTCCCGTTCCTATGCAAAGTCGGGAAGTTCGTCCCCCGGGGGGAAATCCCGTCCGCGTCAGCTGTGGGGCTGCTGGAAGGCTGGTGGAGGAGTGCCGACCTTTGAGCGTGCAAATAGGGACGCGAGAGGGTAAAGCGCGAAGACGTCGGACTTCAGATTTCACACAAAAGATAACCAAGCTTCTACCAAACACCAAAAAAAAAATTGTTGCTGGAGGATATTCATGAAGCGGTGTGTTTTAACATCGAAGGCATGCCACACCTTTATTTAAGAGCTTTCATGAACTTCTTCTCCATCGAGTGGAAAAGCATGGAGGCAGTTCGGAGCTCAGTAAAAACCGTCCTGTGAATAAGTGGATACGCTTACGGGCCCGAAAGCCTATTATCACCACAATGCTGGCAAAATCGAAGTGCACCTCATCTGTATTTTATCCTCGACGCGTCCATCCACATTAGCTATTACTGAGCAACTCACTTTCTCGTACTCATGAACACTGTTCCTCGAGAGAGGTGCGGGCGGCACGGAGGCGCCCAATCTTTCTCTTAGAGGGCGCTTTCAGTTCTTTAGGCGCTCGTGTCGTCTCTTGCCTCTGCGTTTGGTCTTTGTTGCACAAGCCCATTCCATCCACTTTGTTTAGGCGTTGCCTCGTTTGTGTAGATTACAGTGGCAGAACAATCAGGTAAAGATATATATGCATATCTGCATCACTGTCCACTCCCAAATTCTGTCTGGATGTGTTTGACATTTTTTCACAGTTAGCCTGAGGTGGAGTAATTGGGTTTAAAAGAGTGGCTGCTACACATACCAAACAAAGCCGGAACTTATGTCGCTTTGTGGCATAAAAAGGCGAGCAAAAATAAAGCATAACCTCATAACTTTTGCTTGTCAGGGCTTCTGGCCCTCCTTGCAAGAATGAAATGTCAGCCTAGTCTCCAGTCTAACCTTACACGCACTCTAAACCCTCTCTTGGTTTAAACTCTCTCTTCGTTTTGTGGAAACACAAGGCGCATAACTGGCCCCCTTTGTGGATGGGCACCTCAGCCGCGCTGTGAGGAAAAAAACTAAACGAACGCAGGTTGGGAACTGCGGCGTCTTTTGCAAGGTTCTAAGTGCGAAATGTGCGAAAGCCCCGAAAGCCCCGCCCCGGTGGCTCAGTGGTTACGACGCTCGGCTGCTGACCCGAAAGACGCGGGTTCGACCCCGGCCGCGGCGGCTGAATTTCGATGGAGGCGAAATTCTAGTTGCCCGTGTACTGTGCGATGTCAGTGCACGTTAAAGATGGTTTGGTTGGTTTATGGGGTTTAACGTCCCAAAGCGACTAAGGCTATGAGAGACGCCGTAGTGGAGGGCTCCGGAAATTTCGACCACCTGGGGTTCTTTAACGTGCACTGACATCGCACAGTACACGGGCCTCTAGAACTTCTCCTCCAAAGAAATTCAACCGCCTCAGCCGGGTTCGAACCCGCGTCTTTGGGGTCAGCAGCCGAGCACCATAATCACTGAGCCATCGTGGCGGCGCACGTTGAAGAACCCCAGGTGGTCGAAATTTCCGGAGCCCTTCACTACGGCGTCCCTCATAGCCTGAGTCACTTTGGGACGATAAACCCCAATAAACCACTAAAAAACATTTTATTGCGAAAGCACAGCTAGCCTCTATTCCCGCGAAATCTGCCTGTTTGCTTGAAGACCCTAGGTGGGTCACGAACGGAACGGCGCATAATTGGCTCCCTAGGTCAGATGCCTCGGTCGGGCTGAGAAGGTAAGTGCGGTAATAAACAAAGATGTGCGTTGCATGCTTTGGCGCTGACAACGTTGTGGGAGAAACGGGGCATTGGAGCAATAGGCCTACCTCGATCGTGGAGGTGGGGTACACTTTCGCGCAATATTGCGTGCTGAGCAATGCTAAACCGCCAACCATCTGTTTTTTGTCATAGCATGGTGGTAGTGTCCACCTAAAAAACTGTCAGTTACGCTCCTTTTCTTCACCAAAACCAACTTAACGTATAGGCTGCGAATAAGTTAAAGACTGGCCGTTCAAACGGGCACTGTCAGTCTTTCTACTCGGGCTGTTTCTAAACTGACACCTTTATCGTGTACCGTGTTAGCCTTACCGTCGGACAAGGAGCCTGCCCACCGCCAGTTAGCCCGCGCTTATTTGTACTGATGCCGCAGGCAAGTGGGCAGCTTTTAGGTACCAAGCTGGCGCCGTTCAGGCGATTTGCGCATGCGCACCGACTGCGCGCAGGCTGACAGTAATCCGGTACCGGTAACACGGCACACGGTATGCTAAAGGTGTCTAATATCTAGACGACCTGACCTTCGATGCCAGTCCCTACGTTGAGCCTGTGGCACAGAGCTCGCGCACATAACGCTTTCTGGGCGCAGGCTGGCTGTCTTCCTAGCCCACGATTCAGTGCGGAACATCTCCGCCGCGCCTGGATGCGTGCTCCAGGACAGTTCGTCGCGGATCATCACTTTGTGTTCGGTAGGTGATAGTATGTACTCGCTGATTCCTTCTACCACTGAAGAGGAACAGTCGTGTTTCTGTACAGATGTAATCTAAAAGCGGCCCTGAAATTCTGCTTCACTTAACTCACCGTATGAACTGCAGTCGTGAAACAAGGCCCTCGAAATCGCCTCCAGCTTTCTTCAGCACGTTGGCCGGATGTTTTTCGAGCCTTGATGTTGCATTACACATTCCCTTATTGGCATAGATGTCCAATTTATGATGTTAGAGAAGTCAGATTAACAGAGCGTAGAATTGGTGACAGGCTGTCGTCCAAGCAACTAGCATTGCTGCTCCAATATACTCCCACCCTCGAGCTCTAGAAATTATACTAGAAGCCTTCGCATTTTGGTGCATGTGTTTATTCCCGTAAGTCTAGAAAACTCTGTTTTAACCACCTTTCTCACGTTGATCTCTCCACAGGCAGCGCTATGAGTGGCTCTGTGTCCCCCCTCTTCAAACTCGACCAGTGCGTTGCTCACGTGGGTGGTGGTCTCGGCGGAAGCGTCAGCAGGCTAAGCAGAAAGCGGTGACGTAGGTTACCTTGTATTCTCAGGGACAAATGTCTCTAGGCCACTCCCAAAGTGATTCCGGTCCATAGGCGCCATGCTTTTCAATGATCGCAAGCGTGATCTTGATCCGGTGGCTGGTAAACAACCTATATTAATTTTCATCCCATGCGTCCTAATGATTTCGCCGCGGGATATAGTTGTGCACGTAAAAGCCCGAATGTACGACAACCCTCATAGCGTACTTCTAGCTTGGAGAAGTCAACCGCAGAGTTTAGAATTTATCTGAACTACCGAGAGTGCATCCTGTTCTCCGGCAGATGCAAAAAAAAATTAGCCTTCTCAGCGTTCTTGGCATTTAGTGTGTGTCGGCCCTGTGAGCCATAGATATACGACGAATCACTTACTGGCGCAAGACGCGTTTTCTGCATTCGTCGCACAACCATCTTGTTGAAATTGCGTTCAAAATAGGAATTCTTCTTGACATTTACCTTTCAAGTTAACGGTGCGGTACAGCGAAATTTTTCGGGAAATTACAGGAGCCGTTTCTTTTTTGCCTTTTTGAGGAAGTTTAGAGCAGATCAAAGGTCGCTGACAGATTCTCGTCCCCCCCCCCCCCTGTGCCAACATGCCGGCTCTGATATTAATATGTTTGTAGAGCTGCCGACAGTATACAAACAGACAGTGCAATAAGGATATGGAATGAATAATAATAATTGAATGGAAAGTCTAAGTGACCGAATTAGTAAATAAAATACTTAAATGAATATAAAGTTAATCAATTTTACAAATTACTGCTAGCAATTCATGAAAATGTCGAATTATTAGTAGTTTCTCCAAATTTGAATGAGCAATAAAAATAATCGTGAAAATAATTGAATAATATTTAATAAATCTAAATATGTAATAAATAATCCATTAGTACGAATTATAAATTATCAATATAATGATTGGTTATAATGAATACGTAATTATTTGTTTAAGTGAATAACTAATAAATGATTACCAACTGTGGTTAGTTACATTACTAAGTAACACAGTAGGCAACGGAACTCGAAATGCTTTCGCATACCGCTCCTAAGCAGACTTAAGTGCCCCTCTAATTTTCTTTGTTTCATCCTCCGAACGTATTTCCCCCCTGACGGGTTCCGACTTTTTTAATGTATCTTCATTTTTCTGGAACCCGCAGTCGGGGAAACAAAGCCCCCGGGGCCGGACGAGCAGCTGTGAACGTCTTCGGCGTCTGCAAAGCGGTCGTCACGTGGGCGCTTGCCGGATCGCCAAGATGCTTGCTGGACCGCCGTCAGCCACCATATCGGATTGGGACACTTCTACTCGGACTGACGATACGGAGCTTGCGATGGTAAGGGAGGTTATCGCCAGCATTATGCTAAAATGCGGTGCTCGCGTTAGAGCGCAGTCCCTGGAACTACAGGTGAAGCAGGCACATGATGTCAACAGTGACATTCCTGCCCCCCGATTTTTAAAAGCATGTTATATTCGTTGCGATGCCAAAATTAATTTCAAGCGCTGCCTTGTTCGTACCGTGTCATCTGCGGTTTTTTTTCTGTTGCTGGTATTCATTAAGAGGCTCATTAATCTGGATTAGTGTGCATTCGGAGCTACTACCTGACCCTTCGCGTCAGCAGTTCTTGTGGGCCCCAAAAACACTTCGCGCGGTACCCAATATTACATCCATTGCTCTCATTGACGTCACTGGCATTTGAATTATAGTAAATTTTCATTGGTTGCTTCTAGCACCATTGCCTTCGATAAATTAGCTGCTAGGAGATTACAGAATGCAAGAACTTCCAGGTATCCCTATGTTATTAAAGGAAGGAAGTATTTCGGTCGAGCTGTGACTTGAAAACCTGTGTGTTCTTTTTTTACTTCCATTTACAGCTCGGCTCCTAGCGGCCATTCCTTCGTTGAGCGGTGCCTAGATGCAATCGAGCGAACTAGAAGCGAAGTGTAGGTTGTCAAACTGCGATAGTGCGGAGACGCGCTCCGCAGGGGCGACCGGCTAAGAGATGAGGACAGAGCAGTGTGTTTCGTATACGGTCCCCTCTGGTTCAAGCACTGCAGCAGCTGCGGTCCAAAATCAATTTACCGACAAGCGTAATCGTCGGCTGATTTCACTTTTAACACTACATTTCACTCATGATAGCCTTAGCTGCTTACGCTCATGAACATGAACGGAAATATAGTCACAGATACATATCCACTTGAACGTGCCGCCGACATCGTGGCAAAACAATGGTCTCAACTACCATTTGCTTCAGTCTCGGTAGGACTCAACCTGTTGCTTGTGGCGTCCGTGGCTTCCACACTACCGGTTTCTCAGGCTCATTCCAATACAGCCGCAATCATCATCATTAGCCCGACTACGCCCAATACAGAGCAAAGGCCTCTATCGTGTCTCTCCAATTAACCCGGTCCTTTGCCAGCTGAGGTCACCGCATCCCCGCAAACTTCTTAATCTCATCCGCACACAACTTTCTCCAGCCCCTGCATGCTACGCTTGCCTTCTCTTGGAATCCATTCCGTTACCCTTAAGGTTCAGCGGTTATCTTGCCTACCCATTACGCGCCCCACCCAAGCTCATTTCTTCACCTTGATATTAACTAGGATGTAACTAATCCGGGTTTGTTCCCTCGTCCACTCTGCCCTCTTCCGGTCTTTTAACATACAGCGCACGCGCACATAACGCTTTCTGGGCGCAGGCTGCTGCCTGGCGTCAAAGCCCACGAGGCCGTGTGGAATACCTGCGTCGCATCTGGATGGGTGCTCCAGGACAAATGGTCCCAGATCCTGACTTTGTATTAGGTAGGTGATCGAATGTACGTACTTCCTGGTATAGTGTCCTTCTACCTCTGCGGAGGATAAATGGTAAATTGGTTTTTGAGGAAAGGAAATGGCGCAGTATCTGTCTCGCATATCTCGGCGGACACCTGAACCGCGCCGTAAGGGAAGGGATGAAGGTGGGAGTGAAAGAAGAGAAAAAGAGGTGCCGTAGTAGAGGTCCCTCTGCGGAGGAACAGTCTGGTTTCTCTACAAGGAAAATTAAAACTTCCCCTGAAATTCAACTTCTCTTTACTGACAGTATGAACCGCAGTTTAAAGCAAAGCTCCTCGGAATTAACTGCCCCTTTCTTTCTATCCTTGATATTTCATCAACAATTTTTTTATCGGCAATGTTCTCCAATTTGTGATGGAAAATAGAGACGTCATAATATCAGGCGGTTATTCGTGACAGGCTGTTGCCCAAGCTCCTGTCATTGCTGCTTTAATATACGTCCTCGCTCGAGCTCTAGAAAGTATTCATCGCCAGTTGAAAAAGGCCTTCGCACCTTTGGTGCATATCTTTCTTCCCATAACTCTTAGAAGTGTGTTTGAACTGCCTTTCTGACGTTGCCTGTCCACAGGCAGCGCTGTGAGTGAGCTCAGGGTGGCCGACTTCAGGAAGCCCCAGGAGTACGTTCCACACGTTCGTGCACCTTTACGCGCCAGCGGCGACACCCTGCAGTATGCCTTTGACGGAAAGCAGAATGTGGTGAGGTAAGTCTTCTTGCAATATCGGCGACAAATCTCTCTCTACTCCGCTCACAAAGCGATTTAGGTCCATTTGCGGCACGTTTTTCAATGATTACACCATTTCACTGCCGTAGATTCAAGAACATAAGTTTGTGTTTCACCTCCGTAAGTGTGATCTTGATCCAGCGGCGGATAATAAAGCCATCAGCTTAACTCCCGGCCCACGCATCCTAGAGGTTTTGTCGCCTAATATACTTGTGCACGTAAAAGGCCAAATGTACGACATCCCTCATAGCGCCCGTCTTGCTTGGAGAAGTCAACCCTGCAGTTCACAATTTATTTAACGACCGAAAGTGCATTCTCCGGCTGATGTAAAATGAATTAGACATTTCGTGAGTGTCGGCCCTGGGAGGCAAAAATATACGTCGAACCCTTTGTTAGTGCAAGATGCGTTTTCCGCGTTCTTTGTGCAACTCTGTGTCGATAATTTTTCCACTATAGAAATTATTTTCGACATTTGGCTTTCGAATTAACATTATTGGCTTTTCGGGGAAGTGTAGAGCACATAGCAGGCCGCTCACAAATTCTCGCCCTCCGGATCCAAAGTGCAGGCTCTGAAGTTTAAGTTTTGAGAGCTTATCACACTATGCAAACATATCCATCCGTGGACACCTTTCGAACCGCCCTTGGACACTTAGCATTGACAAACTGGTTTCTCACCCAAGCCGTCTCCCAGAAACATTTTGGCTTGATTTATAGTTTATGGGGGTTTAACGTCCCAAGGCGACTCAGGCTATGGGAAACGCCGTAGTGAAGGGCTCCGGAAATTTCGACCACCTTGTGGTATTTAACGCGCACTGACATCGCACAGTACACGGGCCCCTATAATTTCCCCTCCATCGAAATTCGACCGGCATTTTAAACTCCCCGCACATGGAGGGGCACATTAAATTTTGCAGACGCGTTTTTTATGAACTGAGAAGTCAGATATTTCACCGCTTCACTGATTCCTGAATGCTCCTGCTCACAACAGCCCGGTACTGATCGTTCAATTCGGGGCAGTGACGCTTGGAAACAGAGTTCTTCAGGACCTTATACAGAAAAGACACGAAATATACTTGAAGATTGTTTTGGTGAGAATTTTTTAAAGCTGTTCACAGGGATCCTGAGGAGGGACAACAGACCACAAAGCTGCTTTCACCCGCGGATTGGGCGTCGCTTGCAGAAGCACTTCTGGTCCGAGAGGTCCCCATCTGGCCATGGCGAAACTATAGCGAAGAAAGGTGACATAAAGGCGGAATCCCTTTATCGCCATCACAGGAAGGTAGCTATTGGCTATAGGACCTACTATGAGAGGCTTCTGCCCCTGCTTTCTGGCTACCACTCTATCTAGGAAATACACCACCAGCAGAGGTGTCGTGGTAGCGCGCTAAATTTTTGTTTCATCCTAAGAACAGACTTCCCCGCAGATGGGTTCTGATGTTTTTCTTATATCCCGATTATTCTGCAACCCGCAGTTGAGGAAATGCAGCCCCTCAGCCCGGACAAGCATCTGTGTTCATCTTGGATGTCTGCAAAGTTGTCGTCACGTAGACGCTGGCCGGGCAGCCGTCACCCACTCCTTCCAGTTGGGACCAACTGCACTCTGACCCGGCCGTAAGAAGCTTACGACGGTAAGGAAGACGATCTCCAGCTAGAAGTTGATGCTCGCTTTAAATCAGTGTCATGTCAACACTGATATTCCTAGCGTCAGATTTTTAAAAGTACATTTTATTCAAGCACTACGTGCTCGTATAGTTAGCGCCATGATATTTTTCTTTATTTTTGTTATTTTATGAGACTCATTAGGTGGAATTAGTGTTCATTTGGACCTACTGTGCACTTTCTGTATACTGCCGCGAATCCTGTTACTCTATGTTAGTTTGTTAATTCTGGAAGGGTGCCGACTTGCGGTTTTTATAGCGAAAGCTACCTCGGCCACGAACTTGCGATTTCGATGTGGCGGAGCTCCGAGAAGGCAAAGACCGACCTTGAGCCGTTGCCGAGCAACCGCCGCAGCTGGCGCACGCCGCGCGCTCGCCGTCCAATCTGGCATGACGTCACACGGCGCGCCTCGCCTCGGAGCCGCCGCCAGCGTTTAGTATGACGTCACACCGCTTGCCTCTTCGTTGCGCTCGCTTTCACTACGCATATCCTGGCATAGTCAAGCTAAGCCACTACCAATTTTATCGTTTTGTTTGTAATGCAAGACGCGACCAGATTAATCTCGACTGATCGCATCCCGCTGCAGCCTGTTCTAAGTTGTGCCAGAATGTTCTAGTAACTTTGCACCCCATATCTCGAAAGTTCGCTATCAGCTTTGAATTGTGCATGGCCGAGAGCGAAGACCACCAAGCACGCTTGGTGCTCTCGCTGCCGCTAAGTGGTTGTCTATTGTGGGCGCAGGTCAGCCCAATGAATAGTTCATTTTATAATCATAATCAGTTCATTTTATAATCATATAATCACAATATTTCGCTGTATTCTTCACTCCCTGGACTCTAGTCACCATCACATAACGTTTGATGGAGGTCGCAACGGATGTCGCTGTTGCCCTCACCCCCTGGGAGCCGCCAAAGCAGCCGGAACCGTCTCCATTGAGCAAATCAAGAGAAAACCGCCGAAGCAGTCCCAACCGAAGACGAAGTGCGAATCAACCGTCGTCTCCCGGGGCTTTCTCCTGAATGCGTACTACTGCCGGACCACACGCGTACTTAGAAGTACTCCTCAAAGCCGACGTCAACCATGGCTACGACACCAGCCCCTGTTGTTTTGGACAAGCCCCGACTGCTGCCCGTGTTCAACATTTCGCCGGGTCAGGATCCTTACGAACGGCTGGAACAGTTCGACCGTGTCGCCGTATTCAGCAGTTGGAATTTACAGGATGAAGTGAGCCGTTTTCTTGCACTGGAAGGAACCGCCAGAATTTGGCACGAAAACCACGAAACTTCTTTGGCGACGAGGGAATCATTAAAGCGAGATTTCCTGAAGGCATTCACAAGCATCGTCAGGAAATAGAGCTCAGCTGCTTCTACAGTCACGCATCCAATACCCGAATGAGACAGTGACCGCGTACATAGAAATGTGTATATCGTGACATGACGCAGGAGAAGGTGGACCTTTTGATGCGTGGTGCTAAAGAGGCACTCTTTAATGGTCTGGCCCGCAATCCAATGAAGACCGTCGCTTAATTTAGCAGCGAAGCAGCCACCATTGACAAAACCTTAGAAACACAGCCCGTCATTTCCCTTGACAGCTGCAAGTGACCTCAACAACCTCTCGGATGGCACAGCGTTCAAAGGCAACCTGCGCGATAACTGCGAAATTAGCTGCGTCACTTTTTACCATCTTATAACAAGTCTCAAGTAGCGGCCCTTGAGGACATCGTCCGCGAAGAAGTGCAGCATGCGCTTGGCTACCCTTGACCTACGCCGCTGCAGTACGCAGTCCTCAGCCCCAACGACACACCCGAGGTCCACCTCGTTGACCTGAACGAGCTGCTCCCGCAAATCCCCCCTCCCCTGCCCCCCCCCCGCTCGGCCCACGAAACATTCTAGCACAAGGAAATGCGACGCATGGTGGACTTCCGGCAACCGCCCGCTGTACTTTCATTGCGGTGAAGCCATTTTCTTCGTCACTATCTGTACTGACGTGGCATTCTTGGCTTTGCCGTTGGCGCATCATGACCACACTTTGGCCAGCGTCCGCAATATATCGGCCATTACCTGCGTCGAGAGAAGTATGCGCCGAACCGCATTTTTTTATTTCATAATACTGCAGGCCAAGCAGTGGCCTGCAGTATTATGCTCACCATAGCCGTCAGCCTCGCGTTTTCCGTTGCCTCGCTGCAGCTACGCAGCCACTGCACGAGGAAGCCTCCGTAGATAACCATCTCTGGAGGTGAGGTTGCTCACTAGCGAAACGTCGAAGATCCTCCAATGACCACGCCGCATGAAGACGCCGCCCTGAATACGCCGACGTCGCATAAAATGACAACTATGATCATGGCCCGATGGTGATGATGAAATGACTTTATTTGCACCCGTCAAGGAATCAGAGGGCGTTGCAGACTTTAGACTTGACCGCCGTCATCTTGCGCCCCATTCAGCAGGCTGGGATCCAGCGGTGTCCAGGGCCAGATTACATTTTTTTTGTCCTTCTTCTTTCTGGCTGGCCATTAAAGCCTCCCTTCACTTTGTATTCCTGCCTGGTTCGTTGTGGCTAGGGCATGTCCACACCACGTGGATCACGTCTGCTATTTCAGTACACTGTTTACACCTCGGGTCGTGGATCGCCGGATACCATCTGCTTAGTGCTAGTGGGTTGGAATAACCCCCGCCTGTACCTTCCTCCATATGACCTCTTCCTTTTTTCTGAGGCCCTTGCATACTCCAGTTAGTGTCTGTCTTCCTAATCTGTAATAGCTAAGAATATCTTGGTACGTGTTCAGCTCTTCGTCCCTCTGAAGGGGTTCTCTGCTCGACGTGACCACATTGGAGTACCGGTGTGTGAGTCCTTGGGCCAATGCGTGCGCTGTCTCGTTTCCACGGATGCCCTCGCGACCACCTTCAAAACGACGCCGCCACCCAGAGCAGCCTTGACGACACGCCCTACCCACGATTCACATACCCGGCGAAGCCGTGACCCGACGCGAGAACGACGGGCAATGCAAGAGCCAGGACTCGGGATTTAGAAGTGGTTTTCGACGGCCGGAAAGTTACCGCTCCAGTCAACACAGCAGCCATTATTTGGTGAAGAATGGAACATTCGCTATGCAGCTGTGGAAAGTCACGACCGCTCAGAATGGCTCACAAATCGACACTGCAAGGGGGCCACCTAATTATTATGCCATAAGGACGATACAGAGCCCGAGTGTCTGTCACGAGATATATCAATCCTGCGACCTTCGTAATGTTACAGCAAAGTTCCCGCGACGTGATGTTGGGCATGAATTTTTCAAATGAACATCCGGTGATCATCGATCTTCGATCCAAGCTGATCACCCTTTCGGGGAATGAAGCCATTCCTTCGATGGCAGCTATGGAGCAGCATGTTGCTCTGAGTGTCCTGGGTGAACAAGTGGCCGTACCACCTCCATCAAATGTCATGGTCAGTGTAGGTGTCACTGATGTCAAGAACATGAAAGCTCTCATCGAGGGGAGCTTGGAGTTGCTTCTAGAGGAGCGAGGAATTGGCATCACAAGAGGCATTGCACATTTCCGCAATGGCCAAGTTTAAGTGGTGCTGACGAACTTCAGCGAAGAATACTGGCACGTTAACAAAGGAACGACGATTACATTCCTCTACGAACTTGCGACGCATTCGCCCTCACCTATCGAGCACCAGAAGATTCAATAAAGATCACAAGCGCACCTTCGATATAAACCCTACCTGTGCTGCCGACCATTCAAAGCGATCCAGTTTGCCAGTTTGGCTTGCCAATTCGAAAGACCCCACCGGCCATCGCACTCGATGGAGCTTGCGCTTCCAAAAGTTCGACGTCACCGTCGTTCACAAGCTCGGAAGCAAGCATTCTGACGGCGGCTGCTTGTCACCAGCCCTTGTAGATGCACTGCCGCCGGATGACGATAGGGATGCCATCCTGGGACCCATGAGCTTCAGCTCATTTGCACAGCAGCAGCGCTCGGACCTCGACCTTTTTAAAACGCCTCGTCGAGTACTTCGAAGACAAGCTTTCTTCGCCCCCGCCTCTTTCAAGGGAGTATTTTCTTCCTTCTGTGTACAGAATTATGTCCTCGTGAAGAAGAACTTCGCAGCGAACAAAACAGCCTACCTTCTGATTTTTTTTACTTGAAGTCTACTCGAAGAAGTTCTACAGTCTTCACAGTTCGCATGAGGGGAACTATTGACGAAGCCGTTTCGATGAAGTGGTTCATCTAATCGCCTGGAGGTCTGAAAAGTCAGAGAAATGCTAAGAAGACAATTCTGTTCGTCCTTGTATTCATGATTTTTTTATTATAGCAACACGCTGGTTGTCAACGAAAGCTGCTTTGTCGAACATATTGTTTTCGTGTGTCGCTTAATGGAGGCTGACGTACCGGGCACAGGCGGTCTGGCGTCGTCAAGGCCCACCACGTCGTGTGGGATGTCTGAGTCGCGTCTGGATGGGTGCTCCAGGAAAGTTGATCGCACAGCCTGCTTTCTGCAATCTGGTAGTCAGTCGAGTCATCCCCAAATATAATTTTTAATTGACTTATTGAGTGGGAACTGGCGGGTACATTTTGGTGTAGTGCCCTTGGGCCATTGAGCCGGCGTTTCCAGGCTCTCATGCAGTGCAATCAGTTATCTTGCACAAGCGAAGTATAAGGGCGCCTTTGAAGTCATGCGTTCGTCGCTAGGATGGTATTATGAGGTGAACTCTTCAGCGTTTTGTTTCTTGCGAAGCAATCCTGGTAACCAAGCAGTCGCCGCTTTATTCTTTCTGAATGAAGAATACAGAGCGCTGCCTTAGGTAGTGGTAGAGCTCCTAACAAATGTCGCTGTACAGAAAACTCCCAGTGATAGGTTCCCCCGATTTCTGTAAAAGTTACACTCGCGTCACCTGGCGCACGTAGCCGTAATCGCCATTAATCACCGTGTTGCGGTTTACTGCAGGCTACTCCTGGTGTCTTCCGTCAGGCTCACGTATTCAGCGCCTCCAGGCAAGCAGACTGTTGACCAGAGCGGGTACGTACTTACATGCCACTTCGGGGAGCATGATCTCCTCGCTGCAGCAAGTTTTGCACCATAATGCCAATAAGCACTACTTACTTTATATCGCGTTTTGTTGGGAAATTGTGTCCCGGTAGCTGTCCCACTGCTAGTACTGCAAATTGTTCTGCTGCAGTACTGCTTTTCGTGCACTGGTGGGCTGGCGTCGAGATGCACCCGGTCTTATGGAGTGTTTGCGTCACGGGTGGACGAGTGCTTCAAGATAGTAGTCCGCATAGCCTCGTTTAGCCATCGCTAGGGACAGTCCCCTAATGGATTCACTCTGCTGCATTGCAGGACCCGCCTTCAAACACGTTTCCAATATTGGGTCAATTACCTGTTCTACACGAGTCAGCGCAGAATGGGTAGACTACCCCACTCTATCGCCATATAGAAAAAGTCGCGGATTCTAAACTATTGAGCATATTATACCTTCGTCGTCATCAAATATTTTCAACACCTTGTATTTTTCAACAACGAAATTATGTATTCATTTTAGGCGCCAAACCGGTTCAGCGCGAGAATTCTGCATTTTCATTCTCCGGATTTGGCGATAACCTCCACGGACGTGTAGAGTGATTCAATAATGTCCAGGTTGTGCTTCAGATATCAGCGTGTAGCCTGTTAGGGTCGCTTAAGGACCATCATATCTCGTGGTAATAGTCTCTAACCCTCAGTTGCAGGTATGCTAGATAGTCGGTGCCCGTTTTCTGGAAGCATATCTTCTATGGAATGGTGAAAAGGTTTTGTGTAGCTGGATTTCTGGCGCAGGCTCATTATTAAATGGCAGTCCCCAAAACCACAAATCACCTAGCCCTCCTGAAGCACTAGAAGTCATGACCTGCAGCGACACCTGGAACAGGCACGACGGCGAGAGCCGTGAAAGAGGCACCATGGCTAAAAACTGCCAGATGTGAGGTTCGCGACTAAGGATACTTGTATTTAAACATGACCGCAGGTTCGTTTCAACAACTAACGCTTAATTTTATTACGTTATCGTGATTCCGGACGTGTCCACGAAAGCTGTTATGAGCGTTGTGACCAGAGCGTTGTGTGCTCTGATTGGAGAAATTCAAGAGGGAAGTTCGAGGCAGAGAGAGAGGAGTGACGCAGCAATAGCGCCCTTACCGTTCTTGCATCACAAAATTGGTGAACTTCGAATCGTATCGCAACTTCAAAATTTCTCTGAAAGATGTATAGTACCCTCTAATTTTCGGCCACCTGTAATGTTCTGCCCTATAATGCATTAAACTATACTCTTAAATGCGCAATGCAGACCATATTTCGTTCGCTTACCTTTAGTGGACAGTGTCTGATAAAAAAAACAGTCGCGGATTACTGAGCTGAGATCACGTGATTGCGTTTCAGTATGCAGCCGCATGGTTGCGATATTTAATAAAACGGCACTTTTTAGCAGCGTCTTTAAATGAAGCATTCTTCTAAGGTAAACAGCGTTCTTGCAGACATTTCTCTTTCGAATGCTTTTTTTTTTCTGCGTGTCTCGGGGAAGAGGTGTGAATAATCAGGGGATACTAATATATTTATACTAGTATAGGTACCAATCTTACTGTTGCTGATATTGAAATGATTACTGTGCCGTAATGAAACCTGTCCGAACACACTCTGCACGCAGGCTGGCTGACTCCGAAGCCCACTTTTTCGCGTGGTTTACCTGCATCGCGTATGGGCGGCTGCTCAGAGGTGTCAGCAGTAAGAAGGTGAGCGAAATGACATCACAAATGGACACTAAGCGTCAGATTCGTTCTAACGCTCAACGAGAGCAGAGAGTCTGCGTTTCAGTTTAGGCAAAATGTGGAAACAAACCCACAAGCATTTCTTTGAATGGCTGAGGAGAAATGTTAGTTGGCCTATAGACTTAATTTACCGCGATCTAGTGAAAGATAGTTTAACGGCGTTTGATGTTCCACAGTGACTCAGGCTATGAGGGACACCGTAGTAAAGGGCCCCGGAAGTTTCAACCACCTGGGGTTCTTAAGCACGCACTAACATCGAACAGTAGAGGAGCCTCTAGCATGTCCCCTCCATCGAAATTCGACCGCCGCGGCCGGGATGAAACCCGCGTCTTTCGGTTCAGCAGCCGAGCACCGTAACACACTGAGCCAATGCAGCGATGACTCTAGTGAAGGAGGAAGTATTAAAGGGCTTCTGGATTAAATTTGACCACCTATACTCCGTTTCATACATCAGGTGCAGCGCTGTGAAAGCTACAGCTCTTGTTTACGCTCCCTGCATCCGCGATAAAAAATAGCGCATGCTCGTGACGAGCGGAAATAATAATTGCTTTGTCTGCAAGCTTAATATATATTACGTTTGACATCAATTTGGTAAAGAACAGCTTTTTTTAGAGGGAAAAGATCGGAATCAGTAGATTTATATGTTTCGTTTGTCGTTTTTGTTCGTGTCGCGTTTTCGCCGACCCGCAACCCTGCCAGCTGTGCTCTCCGTGCTGCGCATCTCGTTTTCAGAAAATGGCGTCCAACGCATTGACCTCGACCACCTCTCCGGAGCGGCTTTTTTCGAAGATTCGCACTTCGAAGATGTCCAGACACGCGAAGCAAGTCATTTTAAACGTGTATGCTCGGAATAGAGCCCGTTTCCCGCAGAAATCCGTCCGGGATATTGTGAATGTTGTTAGCGAGGATACGGGAGTGTCTCCGCGTACCGTCGCAAAATACAAGGCGGAGCGCCTTTGCGGTATTGAAGATATTGTGAGCAAAAAATGATATCAGTTGGCGTCAACTACAAATTCCTAATTAAAAAAAAATGTCGCGAGGTGGATTGCAACCTACGTACGTGAAATGCTGCAAAAAAAAAAAACAAGTATCGAGGTGGATTCGAACCGACGCCGCCGAAGTTCCTAGTCGTCCCAAAGCGCCGCCTTAGACAACTCGGCCACGAAACGAGCGCGGAGGGATACAATTTCATTATTTTTTCTTGCGGACTACTTCCGTAGCCTTGACAGCGTTGCACATGATGTATGAAACGGAGTATAGGGGTTTTTTTTTACCTCGCCCTGGTGTCGCACAGTACCCGAGCGTCTTTTTGTGCTTCGTTTGAATGAAAATGCGGCCGCCGCGGCCAGGACTGACCTAGCTTTGTATCCCGGCGGAGTGCAGCAAGTTATGCGAAAGCTGTGTGCAAGACGGGAACCCACACCTGATGGGAACCGTTAGCCATTAACCTGCATCACGGACAGTTATGATTTATGCCATGGTCCAGGTGACCACCCAGAGGGAGACTGCTGTATTTTCATCGCTATAATTACTGTTAGCCCAAACGTTTAGGCACTCTGTTTTTTTGTACGTCCATCGTTGCTCTAGGCGACAGGCCGAAGCTATGATACGACTTGTGGCGTCCCAATAGAGCTCTGGGGCGTCCGTAAAGTAACTTAAGATACACGTTAGGGTATTGCGATCGGCTTGAAGGACTCTATTGCCGAGGAGCCCTAACGTTTCTCTGAAAGTTCGTCAGTTGCCGTGTGCGTGTGAGACTTGTCAGTCGCATGGCGAAACAATGTTGCCCGCAGCTCGGGCGAAGGACGCGGCGGCTTATCGAGTGACGAGAGCTCGCATGCGAAAAGAGGCGTAAGCAGAGCAAGAGCCTTCGCTTCAGCGTGAATGTTCGTTGCTGGGGCAATGGGTCGAAACCAAACGTAAAGCGCGTGCCACCTCCCGAGTCAATGGAGTGCGAACTCCAAGACTACCGTAAAAACACTGCCGACGATTACATTACTTCCTAATGCAAAATTTGAGCGCCGCTCATCAGCTGTTTCAGCTTTTCGATAGATTGAGGCAAAGAATTCTAGCAAGACATGTATGTCCATTTACAGACAACTTGTCATTTTTCACACATATTCCTTCTTCAAGAAACACTCCACTAACAGTTCTTGATTGTCATGAAGGAAGTTTTGTGGTCGGAGAAATAGATTGATATATGCTCGACTTGCTGCACCAATTCCTTGTTCTCAAAGACGAGGTCTGCGCAAGTATTTTCGCGAAATTGTCACAGCTGTGGGAGGCGTTACGAGCTAGAGGAACGGGATGTTCTCCCCACCCGCCGCGGTGGCTCAGTGGTTAAGACGCTCGTCTACCGAGGTGGAGTATCCAGGTTCGAACCCGACCGCGGCGGCCGAGTTCCGATGGAGGCGAAACGCAAGAGGCGCCCGTGTGCTGTGCGATGTCAGTGCGTGTTCAAGATCCCCAGGTGATCTAAATTATTGTGGAGACCTCTTCTACTACGGCGCCTCTTTCTTTTAAAGCGAAAGCTTTACTACTAGCACTTTCAAGCCTTTGCCGTGCGACGGCGGTGCACATGAAATGACCTTTCGCATGACCTCTGTGTGACGTCACGCCGAAGAGCTGGGCGACCATCTCGTGCCGTCTGCGAGTAGTGGCGGTGCCACCACCGGCGGCCTTAGATTAGATTGGATTAGATTACATTACATTGGATTATATTGGATTCGATTGGATTGGATTAAATTAGATTACATTAGATTGCAATATATTAGATTAGATTAGATTAGCAGAACCGAAAACTGGGCGAGTTGGTGAACGTTAAACATTATGTACAGCGCAAAAAACTAAGACAGGGGAAGAAACACGCAAACAAGCGCTGAATATCAACTGAAATTTTATTAGGAAACTAGTGGTTATAAAGGCTTCAACCCAGCACGCGCCGGCGCACAAAGCATGAAACAACAAAACAACAAAAACAGCAAAACAACAGAAACAGCAAACCAAACCACACGTGCGCATTAGCCTCATTGCACTGCCGGAACGCCACCGAAGGTTTTGCAACGCATTGAATGCCCGATGTGGCGACCACCACATCGATGTGATCGCCACATCGCGCATTCCATGCGTTGCAAAACCTTCGGTGGCGTAACACCAGGTAGAACTAGAATATCTTGATAGTACTGCGACAGTGTAATGAGGCTAATGCGCACGTGTGGTTTGGTTTGCTGTTTCTGTCGTTTTGCTGTTTTTGTTGTTTTGTTGTTTCATGTTTTGTGCGCCTGCGCGTGCTGGGTTGAAGCCTTTATAACCACGAATTTCCTAATAAAATTTCAGTTGATAGTCAGCGCTTGTTTGTTTGCGTGTTTCTTCCCCCTTCTTAGTTTTTCGCGCTGTACATAATGTTAAAGATTAGATTACATTATATTAGATTAGATTAGATTACATTAAATTACATTACATTACATTACATTACATTAGATTAGATTAGAAGTCTAACCACAATTTCACCACCACCAGCTACACTACCAGCTGAACCATGGCGTAGGTACGGATATTGCTTTCGCAATTACCGGGCTTAACCAAATTAAGCAACAGCGAATTTCCACCTCCTCCCACCTTCCTCCATTCCACTCCCACCTTCCTCCATTCCCTTACAGCGCGGTTCAGGTGTCCACCGAGATGTGAGAGACATACTGCGCCATTTCCCTAAATAACAAGTTATTATTATCATTATTATTATTATTAATGTTATATTCTCCCGCATATGTGGTAAGAAATTCCTGTTTGTCTTTATATTACCTATCAGCGTGATTCAGGCGTCCACTTACCCAGGGAGCCAGTTATGTGCACTCCTTTCCTTAAAAATGATTCCAGTGTGAAACGTCAACCCCAAAGAACACAACGAACGCCGACGGCCTATGGTTTCAGCGCCGCGTTTCTGGCACAACGTTGGCATAATCCCCCCCCCCCCCCCCCCCCGGCACCCACGTCCTTCAAGCCAAGACCTACTGAACTACAGACCTGCACATATGGCGGGGTCCTTAGGAGCAGCGTGCGTCAACTTTCGTTAGCTTATTGGCCGTTGAGGGCGCTCAGTTGACCTGTTCGTCTGCTGTCATCATCATCATCGTTTGCCAATTTGAGCAAGATATTTAATACATTTGTTTCGTTTTCTTCTGCTATCTTAACATCAACGATAAAAATATCCACAATAACGACTTTTTTCGCTCTGGATGAGTATAAAAACGTCTTTCTTTTTATCCGCTTTCTTTTCGTCCGCAACACGGTGCCTAGCATAGATATGGAGGTTAATGATTACGTGGACAAACGACGAAACTGCCTTGTTTGAAATAAAATGATGGAGGAGGCCATCTTGTTCAACAGGTATAATGTAGCGCCACGCTTCCCGTAGGTGCCTTTTCCTAGCGGCAAAAGGCATGAACTAGAACATGCGCGCTGGAGCCGTGCCGAATGTGCAGGCCTGTAGTTCAGTAGGTCTTGCTTCAAGCACAATTGCGGTGTGCATTGTTCCAAGAGGGCAGTTATGCGCCTTCCCTCTGCTGCATGTCTCCACCGAGAGGTGTGAGACAGGTACAGCGCATTTCCTTTCCTCAAAAACCAATTTACCTTTTTACCCTCTGCTTTGCAAGCTCCTGCTCATTCGTTTCGCAGCTTAAATCTTTTAAAGCGTGACTAAGGTGTCCACTGCTGGTTACAACGGACAACTGCGACGGCGCGAAACGCAGAAACGGACGCCAAAGAGCTAGGCTCTAAAAGGGAGCATCTCCCATACTTGTTCGCGGATTAGAACGCGGCCATTATTAACGCCAGGACCCTAAAACCATCTGCCTGGGGCTCGCGCGGTGGCTCAGTGGTACTGGTGCTCGGCTGCCGACCCGAAAGACTTGGGTTCGATTCTGGCCACGGAAGTCGCATTTCGATGGAGGCGACATGCTAGAGGCTCATGTACTGTGCGATATTAGTGCGTGATAAAGAACCAGGTGCTCTAAATTATCCGGAGCCCTCCACTAAGGTGTCGCTCAAAGCCTGAGTCGCTTTGGGACGCTTGGCTGTCGAATTTCGATGGTGGCTAAATTCTAGAGGCCCGTGAACTGTGTAATGTCAGTGCATGTTAAAGAACCATAGGTGGCTGAAATTTCCGGAGCACTTCAATACGACGTCTCTCATAGTCTGAGTCGCTTTGGGACGTTAAACCCCACACACCAAACCAAACCACTTTTGAAGTGGTTGCATAGTAGGACAGCGGTGAAGATGATCATGCCTTGATTCTCACGCAGAAAAACTTCCATTAATCATAACAGCGCTTGGCGAAAAAGAATAAAGAAGAGGCCGAAAGGGGAAAAAAAATAGGGATGACACTGAAGGGCGAAGAGAGGCTCTGCGCGTATCAGTATAGGTGGTCAGTATGACATGGCAAGTTAGACAAGTTACGAGAAGTTCGACATGGCAGTCCTTGCTTGTAGCGTAGTCAGGGATTGATTCACTGGCTGCGAAGAAGTTTATTCTACTCCCTCTTCAGTTAGATTGAGGACGTTCGGTTTCTGTATAGAGACGATCTGCTGGGCTCTTTAAGTTAGTGTGACACTTCAGCATACTGAAAATGAGCTGTATAGAGTAAGGCTGGCATACTGATTACATGCTAGCAAAGAAAATGGAGAGTAGGAAAAATGGAGTCTGTCAAGCCATCCGCCGTTCTTATTTCTTTCCTTTGCGTGTTCTTCTGGTAAATTCTCCGGAATAATTTCGACCACCTGGGGTTCTTTAACGTGCACTGACATCCCACAGCACACGGGCGCCTCTTGCGTTGCGCCTGCATCGAAACGCGGCCGCTTCTGTATTTTAATTTTTTAAAACTAGTCGTAAATCTATTTTTAGGAACAAAACGACATTAGGTAAAGCCGATTACTTGCCTCCTCTGTTCGTCAATTCACTTAAAAGGAAGCTGTATTTGCTCATTCAAGGAAAACGTGTACACAATATTTGAACTGATAGCTAGCATCTAGTCCAGTACAAAACAAAACATTTCGGCAACCGCAATATTCCATTTTGCGGACTAATATTTAAACAAAATACAAACAGCGAAATAATACATTGAAACCAATCGTTGTCGGGTCGAATACAAAACAAAGCATTTGTGCAACCGCATCAGGAACATGCGGAACAACATCTGAACGATATACACATATTGAATTCAAACATAACGCAGATTGCGAGATCACGTGGTTCGTTGTGCAAGAAAAACAACCTCGAAGAGTTCCTAAAATCTCTCGCAATGCATTGCAGACCTTGGTGCCAATGAAATTAATTTCTCACCGTATTTATTGTTACGGATTGGAGAGTTAAAATTACCATTCGCAGAATGTCCTGCTTGGCGAGCAGGCAAAATGAATAAGCGGAATGGGAGAGGAGAGTTAAAATGATTTTTTCTAGAAGAGAAACTTTATAATCGCGCAAAGTAGCAAAATTTTAATGCTCCAGTTTCTTCAAACATACTGTTGTAGTCCCACTGCTGTCCACATATACACGTACCGACCTACGATGCCCGCAACTTATTCAAAGTATTACCTCTTTTTTGCCTTCATACGCGCCTACTTGCTTGCAGCGGCGACCTCTGAAGCCCACCCGGTCGCGCAAAATGCCTGCGTCGCGTGTGGGCGGCTCCGGCACGGCGGCCTGTTCACTTGGAGAAGCATGTGAGTGAGATCCTTCGGTACGAAATGAAACCGCCAGTGGCAGCTTGACGTCGTCTTCCGTACGCGGTAGACCAGAAGTTGTTTGGTTACTATTTCGAGTACCGCGTTGCTCTTTACATACGCGCGAAACTCAATAACCTCCCGTTTCTCAGATTTCACCCACATGAAGGGACTGCGAACTTTGTGTGCTTCGTTTCTTGAGCGCCCTCGAATGCTGTACGTGAAAATAAACTCTTTCTGTATGGCCCGCTGAGCAGCTTAAAAACTTGGAGGAACTCTCGGTTGGACGCAGTCACTCCACGCGTGACGTCACTATGTTCCGGGTTGTGATTGGGAGGGTTGTGATTGGCTTATAGCACGTGTTCTATCTACTATTTTGTTTGACGCTGCTTCGTTGCGAAGATGTCTAAACCCCGTGAGAGGTCCGTTACAAAGACCGTTTTCTTACGGTATGTCTTGCCCAGATTAGTGCACATGTTCTTTGGAATTTGCTTTTTGATCTTGCCGCTGTTTATCTCGATCAACAGGAAGTATAGCCAGCAACCAGCCTACACAGGAGCAGGTGCGGCCGTGGTCAGCTACACTGCCTGCAGTGCTTTCGTCACGAGGGTGCAAATAGACCTGCATACTCCACGGACGTGGAAAGCTGCCAAGAGTGAGTATGGCTGGCAAGGCCAGTTTTGCATTAAGTGGCTAAAAAGGTGTCGACATCTGACTGCTAGATGAAAAAAATTACCGAAGACACTTTGGTGGAAATTCTAAAGTGTGCTTGGCGAAAGCCTCGTCCGTTCTGCCTCGCTTGCTTTTGCATCAGGTGACATGTTCAGTCGTGGCTTGCGCATTCGCACCTTGTTCTTGTGACGTGTGGTGTTGGGGGGGAATCCGGCGTCCGCTGCCGCTGTTCGCGCGGAATCGCTGGGCCGCTTCGGAGCCATGCGTCTCGCTCACCCGACTGCGACGAGACTCTGGTTTGGTTTGGTTTGGTTTATGGGGTTTAACGTCCCAAAGCAACTAAGGCTATGAGCGACGCCGTAGTGGAGGACTCCGGAAATTTCGACCACCTGGGGTTCATTAACGTGCACTGACATCGCACAGTACACGGGCCTCTAAAATTTCTCCTCCAAAGAAATTCAGCCGCCGTGGCCGGGATCGAACCCGCCTCTTTCGGGTCAGCAGCCGAGCACCATAGCCACAGAGCCACCGCGGCGGCGCAACGAGACTCTGGCGAAGGAGCGGCAGTGCAGCTGCCACCGCGCACGCGCGCGCTCTTTCTACCGCTACTGTGTGACGTCGCGATTGCTATGTACAGACAGCCACGCCCCCCATCGGCGGGCCGGTTGCTAAGGAGGGGAGGAGGTTGCGCCGCTGCGCGGAAGAGAGGCCACAGTTCGCACGATTCCGGCGCACGGACGGAAACGGCGAGTGTGAGCCATTAAAGGCTTTCGCCATAATATTTCGCACCGACACATCCTCTCGCGCTACTTGCTAGATATCCAGTTGCACCAGTCATCCGCTGGGTTCGTATGGAGTGGCGGCTCTGTAGAGTATTGAGTCAGCACCGAATTCTGCTTCAAAATGCAACAACGGTGATTTTTCGTTTCTTACATATGTGAATTAAATTTGCATCATTTAAGGTCTTCTTGAACCCATAAGCGTGAGTCACGGCACTCCTGAGAAGTATTTCCGGAAAAGGATTTTAAAGAGAATCTCCCTCCCTTCCGATTCGCGCTGTCAAACAGAACATTTTTACGGCCACCCGTAAAAAACAATAAAAATATAATAGAGGCAATAAAATTTAATGGAATAAAACAAAAAGCACAGAAAATGAAAAGAAAATTAACAAAGGGTAATGACGTTATCAATTGGCATAGTCTGTCGCATCCGGAAATGTGTTGCGCATGGGCATGACGTCACCGGTGGCGTCATCACCGCTGTCTATATGGAGCGCCGACCGCTGCTCTGACTCCGCCCTGGCAGGGGCCAGCGCATTCGCATGATGCACCTGTGACGCCATCACCGCAGTAACAGGCGCAGCAGCAGAGGCTGAAGTGGCTTTCGCCTCATCGCACTTTGTATGAGCAAAGTCAACCCTCCCCAGAATTTTCTTGAAATTATCCTTTGAATATTTAAACAAATGATTTTGCCTACTCTCTTGAGAACATCGTAGGCACCCTGTAGTGATCTGTCTCCGGAACTGCTTCCAGTCGTCACATCAAAAGTGAAAATTACCGTATCTTGGGTGCCAAGTCACTGCAGCATAGCTGGCAAACAACAAGCCGATAGACTCGCTGAGCTGTTCGCCGCTATACTGATAAAATCGGATCTCATAACATCAGATCCCACACTGGGTTAGAACTTTCAGACAGTGCCCACAGGAATGGAATGAAGAAAGAGAAAATAAAGAAAATAAAATCAAATTCATCAATGTATGCTACAAAAAAAAACAAGACATATTTAGAGAAGTAACTACATGGAGTCTTATACTCGCCATCATTTAAAGAGTACGCCGTCACACGTAGTACGTGTTCCAGTGGCCAGCTGTCAGTTATCCTTGCCCTAATAACCTCGCCGAGGCAAGATGTAGAACAACGAACAGCAATTTCTTGATGTTGTACGTACTGTTGACGCTGCCACCAGTTGTTGGCGAAGATAGGTCGGTTCGGGGTCGTTGCTAGCTCGCTGTTGCTGCTGCTGCTCGCTTGACGGAACCGTGGTCAAGCTTCGACACCCGTTCCCACCACCACCAGGACAGGAGTGCCGCCAAGGCAAAGAGTTAAGTGATGGAAGGAAGATTACAAGAGGGTTTATTTACATCTTTTTACAACATGGTTAGAAGTGAGGTTCCAAAAGAGGCTCTATGGGAGGCTCTAGTGAGAGCTTGAAGTGAGCTCAAAATGAGGCGAAGTGAGCTGCTCTGCCGCATTCGTTCTCGACATTTATACTGTTCGCCTTCCCTAAATTCCCTAGGTTGAGGACGTCCACGCCGGGGTGGGAGGGGCCCAGATCACAAACAACACAAACTTGTGCGCACAAACACACCACTGCACTTAGGGCCACGCCCCCGTCACATGTGGAGTCTGAGGGAAAGAAGGTTGTCGTCGAGGTAGCGTTGACTGCGGTAGGTGATGGCCTCCGGCCAGTCGAAGGTTTCTGCGGGTCACCGACATCTGCTGATAATCAAAGACACCCGCCGCTCGAGGCCGGAACAAAGAGGTCACGAAAAGGCCAGAAAGTGGTTCCTCGTGCTTGGGTCGGAGATGATGCCCGCCAGCTTGTCGCGGTGCTTGGCACAACAAAGAGCAGCCGGAGACGAGGCCCCTTGTTCCCTGGCACGGTCACGGCAAATGGGGAAGATAACGTTCGTCTCCCCGAGGCGGCGGCGGCGTTCTACACGTGCAGGCACTTTGTGAAGGGGGTCTGGTTTTGGTCCTGTACTCCAACCGGGCAAACTCCGTAATTGAAGTCAGCTTTCACCTGGGTCCTCTCTGTGCGTCCGGTCCATGGCGGCAGGCCCGAAAGTAATCACGCTGAAGTTGCTCGCAGCTATGCACAGTAGAAACAGGTGTGCTGGCGGCCACCCGGCGAGACTTGTTGACGTCGATCTTAATAGCTCTTCCGCGGCCCGGAAAATCTCGAATGGCCAGCGTTCCCCACCGCTGGGCAGGAAGAGATGGACTCGAGTCCACGTTGATATCTTGGCTTGCAACATCAACTCCCAAGGCAAACCCAAAACACCAAATCACCAACAAAGGAAAGCACAGATGGGACGTTCCAAACAACAAAGCACCGCTCCACGCGCAAGCGCTTGGAATTCACTCAAGACCCACCAGGCTTCCTTTTAATTCCAAACAAAATCCTGCTCCAGAATACTGACCCCTCAATTTTGCCCGAATTTAGGGTCAAAGCGAGCGTCCGCGTCACACCTGAGGTTGCCATAGACAGACTGCCACGTTGTACGATAAGCGGTGGTGTGTCAAAGCCTACAAATTTTGAATAGAAACTCCATTCCTTAACAATCAAGCTCTGATCCCCAATACCACCCGAATATCGGAAGTCTGCTTAAAATTTGGCCCACGCTCAGTTTAATCCCCTGGCTCTTCTCAAAGAACCTTGATCGCTCGAGACTGAGAATCAACTGCTCCAGTCAACCTCACAACGATAAGACTGCTCATCAGAATCCGTACTCATTCCAGTACAGACGCAGAACTTCTCTTAAACTCATTCTGTCAGGCACCATAACCTATACACAAAGCTGCCACAGCTGTTCTCTACAAAATTCTGCAGCCACTTCAGTTGGTTAATCTCCGAATACCACAATCGGCTGACTAACCACACGCCAGTAAACAAGAGTACGCAGATATGCACAACTATGCGCACTTTCTTTGCCTTCGCAAGGCATTAGCTACACTTCCGTTAATATAGCAACATCTTGGTATCTCAACCAAGTCTGACACGTCTGAGTCTACTATCGATACAAGAGAAACCTGTGCCAACCTTCAAACACAGCAAAACTTGAATGCTCTGAACGGTTCCAACTATCCAAACAGCACATGGTCTACTCAGGAATCTTCGCTAAACTCCTTTAAGTGCCCTTATTTCTCAGTAGCATGGCAAACTGAACTCTCATTTCTAACTCAGACTCAATTTTAAGTGAAAACACAGTAACGTCCGATCAGTCTAGCTCAAAACAAAGTAGCCTTTCCCTTTTTGATTTCGCACACACACAAAAAAGGAACAAAAAACCAGCTACTTCGAATGGCTACGCGGGGGTGAAGGC